>NC_134853.1:154498504-154841004 GCF_049852395.1 Peromyscus maniculatus bairdii
AGCTGGTCCACCAATCACCCTGTGTTAAAAGTGGAGGGTTTTTTTGTGAAGTGGGGGTGGGGGGGATAAAAAAGTTGAGGCATGTAAACTTTCATTAGTAATAGTAGTTTGTAAAGAAGTAAAAGAAAGGCCTTTGTAATCCAGGTTTTTTTTTCAGATCACATTTCTTTGAATGCTGGAGAGTAAAATAAACTGGTCTAGGTGCTCTAAAATCTTGGTTTTTCTGTAGACTTTGTTGTACCTTGCAGGTATGACTACCCCAGTAGACAGTTTTGTTTCTGAGGTTTAAAGGTATATACTTTTAGTCATTGCCCATGAAAATGTGAAAAAAGTGGTGTAGGCCTTTAATCCCAGCACTCCTGAGACAGAGCCAGGTGGATTTCTGAGTTCCAGGCCAGCCTGGGCTACAGAGCAAGTTCCAGGAAACGCACAAAGATACACACACACAACCAGAAACAAAGGGGGGGTGTGAAGCTGTCAAATTTAGAACCATTTGAAAAACATAATTTTGTACTTAATAGATTTAAAGTAAGGTTGTTGTCATGGAGACCATAAGATACTCTGCCACCAAAATACAAGAAAGCTTATACCGAGTGTGGCTATCAGACTTCATGAGCACTTTTTTTATTTGTTGGTGTTTCTGCCTCCTTAGTGATGGGTTTATGGATATACTTTATTAGTAATCTTTCTAAGAAATGAAGTGTTTATTGAATCAGTTTATAAAATGGCTTAAGCATTTCAATCCCAAACTAGAAATCTAGTTATATTGCTGCATTCTAACATACATCAAAAACAAATGTATAGGCAGAGGTTCAAAAAAGATTTTGACATTAGCTTTGTTCACAGGTTACACTAGGACATCAAATGTTAATCCAAACTTCCCTCCATATACTTTCTGAAGTTTGCATGAGAAAGTATGGCCTTCTTGTGGGATTGCTAACTAGTTTAAAGCACTCTGGCTTAGGAAATCCATCCGCCAGAAAACAAATAGGCTATTGCTGTTTGTTTGAGACAAGGTCTCAATGTAACCCTTGCTGTCCTAGAGCCTCAAACTCTAATCCAGCTGCCTCTGCCTACACACTCTTAAGGATTTTTGCTAGCTTGAATCCTGTTAATTTTCTGTAAATCGTGAAATGGGGGAAATTTTTATTAAACTGTCTTTAAACTTAACATTTGTAAGGTCACACAAGTTGTTCGTTTTTTTTTTTTTTTGTTTTTGTTTTTGTTTTTTTGCTGTTAGCACTGTAGGACAGGAAGTTGAGTCTAAGCTGGGTGCACACCTTTAATCTCATAGTTCAGAGACCCTGTCTTCAGAAGTAAGGCTCGATTTACAAACAGTAAGCAAAGCAGTAGCCTCACAGGTTAACAGTCATATCCAAGATTAGGCAGCCACAAATCATTTAAATGAAAACGACCTACTGGGAGGGAAAAGTTTTATTTCTGAATTTCATGCTTCAAAATCAGATCATAATTTTATGAACTTGTCCTTTAGGATACTCAATATTTGATTTGGGAGGTATCTGGTCTGAACTTAATTGAGGAAATACAAATTGGCTACTTTGCTTATAAGCACTGAAAAGTAACTTGCTCTTGGGGTTAAACGTGCTAAAGATTACTTTGCATAAATAATCCTGGGTCACACTTAATCAGTTACTTGCAGAATTTGATAAAGCCAAAATGAGTCTTTGGGTTTAAAAAGGTCAGGGAGAGAATCTTATGCTGCATCTTACATTTCTTTTTTAAAACAGGAAACGCAATTGCAGCTTAAAGCCTTTCAATATTAAAACTTAATACAATAAATTGACTTTGTATGGGTCACAATCACATCAATTACATCGATGCACTGGCACTTAAGCACAAGGGCAGTCTTTAAAAACTGGAGACCTTTAAAATTAGGCCATAGTATAAAAAACAGTTCATGGTCTTATATTCAGCAAATTCACACTAAAAATAGGCTCTTTTTGTAGAATAAAGGCCAGAAAAACTTTACATATGTTACAAGCTCATTACATGTATTTACATGGCTCTTTTCTTCCGTATTTAATTTTCACATGCACAACTAACTCCCTGCTTCAAGCAAGCTTTGTAGACATGAGGCCAGATCACCTCAGTAGCTATGGAAGATGCTAGCAAATAAAAATGTTACTTGAGAGCTATTCAGTATTTGTTTTTGGAAAAGATTTGGTGTATAAATGCCAATCCACTGTATTTAAGAAATTTTGGGCTATCTACTTGGCTTCATTCTAGTAAGCTCCAATTGCCCTTTACACATTTACCACTGTACAACTTTTATAAGATGCCCATGATCTTACAGTTTGGGTCCCTAGAACACATAACTGAACTGTGCACCTTGTTTGGAGTCTTTGTATATCTTAGCTAAATGCTTATTATCTGATTTTCTTTCTTTCCTGTTTTCCTGCTAGACAATAAAGCTGATTACTGTTCCCGAAATCTAAGCTTGAATTTAGTTAGCAAAACTACCAAGTATTATTAAACTATCCCTACACTATTACAATATAGTGCACACAGGACATAAATCAAATGTCTGCTTATACTTGTAAACTAGCACTTTTATAAAAATTCCCTAAAGTCAAATCAACTTATGGCTACGTATGAACATCACAGAATTTAAAATTAGTACTTAGGATTTTAAACCTGTACTTTAAGTAGGGTTTTAAGTTGAAATGTCATAATTTCCTTATCTGAAGGGTTCAATGAAACAGGAACCCAGTGGCTTGGTGGCTTGGGGAGAACACTTGGTGATGGCGGTTCGCTAAATTTAGCTCCGGCATAGTTCTGGTTAACTTGAGACTTAAAAAGCAAGCTCGGACTTGATAAGCTAGCATTCCAGTTTGGGTTGTTAGAAAGGCTCTTGTTCTTTCCCCCATTCTGCATGGCCTGCCACGCAGCTGCCGATGGAGCATACCCATGTCCTCTTTCTTTTTTCTTATGAACGATCTTCATCTGGGAATTCTGATCCTTGGTCTTCTGTCTGTTGTGCTGTTGTTGGTTCTTACTAACATTTCTAGATTGAGGGGCTGGAATGTTATACCTCTCTCCACCTCCCATCTTGAGCTTCTTTGTCACCTGTAAGGAAAGAAATGTAAACAAGTAAAATTGCCCATGTCTTTTTTGAAGTTTCCAAAGCTGCAGTTCTAGAAATGTCATTAGACAGGCTTGCCCCACCAGACCATTTATCAAAAATATGAAAAAGCAAGTCCTTAGACAAATACCAGTTGTTTGTGAAGGCTATGGATTCATTCTGTGTATAGCCTAAGAAACACTTGACTTCACCACCGCCCTTGGGGCAGTGTCTTCCCATACCAGACTGGTCTCCAACTTTAAGCAGTTTTGCCCCAACCTTGAGTGCTACGATTACGGGGATCTACCATGGCTATAGTCCTTAGTTTTATTTCTATCATAAAAGATTAGCCTCATTATGATGTGACTATACCTTTCAGTCTGCTGTTCAGATTGCAGGATCTTCACTCCTTGTCCTCTTCCTTGCTGCCAAGCCCAGGATAAGAGATGTTGCTTTCGGCTAGATCCTTTCCTTTGTCTCAATACATAAGTTTTCATGAGCCAATCTGCTGATTTCAGCCTAGGCGCTGAGGCCAACATCGAGTCTCCTCAGCACACAAGTGTGAGAGAAGTCCTAGCTAGAAAAGGAAATAGAATTACTTGAAAATAACTCAAAGTGATCGCTTAAACTTTCTACAGAAGTAAATGGTTGTTGCTACTTCCTCAAAGTAAGGTAGATGTATGAGACCATGAGTTTCTTTGACCTCATAAATGTCAACTTACAACTCCTTGATGTCTCCTAAGTCCTACCCGCCTACTGAGGAAGCCTTTGCTTCCGGGACCACACCAAGAAACTAGGGACCATGAGTTCCACCCGGATTTTCTGCTTCCAACACTTCCACACCAAGGCACTGTTCACAAAACGTACGTGGTGCGTTGGGATGCGTCCACACTCCCGGTCCCGTAACCCTAGCATTTTAAGATGTGCACGCCTCGAAAGAACGGTCATCGAGGTTTCTCACTGCGAAACTAGCAAACACCCTCACAAGGCTGAGAAAGCCTCCGATTTTCTTTGTCACAAGGTCCGTACTCGGCCACCCGAAATGCGAGCCTACGGGCTGGTCGCCCCTGCCCGCGGGCTCAGCTCCCAGGAAGACACGCTGCCCAGCCCCGCTTCCTCCTCAGCCCGGCCCAACAATGGGCTCCGCGGCGGCCAACATGGCCGTCCCCGCCACTCACCGACTTCGAGTTCGGGCGGCGGTGGCGCGACGACTCCCTCTCGATCCCCAAACCTCCCTCCCTTCCCAGGGAGAAACGATGCACGATCAAACACTGTCCACGAGCGAGTCACACCACAGTTCCGTCTTCGACCAACCTTCTCCTGCCTTTACCGACAAAATGGAGGCCGCTGCGAGCGCGGAAGAGGGCCGGCGACTCCGCAGCCAATCAGGACGCAGCAGCGCGTGCCGCGGCCAATGAGACGCCGGCCACCGCCTGTTGCTGGGGCAGGCCGGAGCGAGTGCGGGGAGGCTGTTGTGGTGGTTTGAAATCTGCGGGAGGAGCATGTCGGGAGTAACTGCCCAGGCTCGGGAGCTGCGCCGCGGCTCTCCCGCGGCGGCTGGGGCGGCTGTTCTCCAGTTGGGTGGCTGGTGGCGTAGGCAGTTTTTATGGGCAGAAAATACTCAGTTGCTTCGGTGACCGGGCCCCTGCCCAGCTGCCCTGCAGTCACTCGGCGGCCCCCGAGGCTGCTTGGGTCGCACTCGCCACCCAGAGCCCGGCAGCCCTTCTGCACAGGACCATCTCCACTTCCGAGTGCCCCTCTGATCTAACTTCGCGTTGTCTCTGGACCTGAGACAGTCGCCACCATCAGGGCCTGCTTTTACTAAACAGCGCTGGCTGGTCCCTTACTACATTTTTTGGCCTTGTTTAATAGTGCGAAAAATGAGAGAGAAAAGATAGCACTCAAGGATGACAGCAAGGTTCAGGCAAGAAAGAGGGACATCTTTTGGTTTTTGTTTTGTCTGTTTCGAGACAGGGTTTCTCTCTGTAGCTTTGTGTCTTTCCTGGAACTCACTCTGTAGCCCAGGCTGGCTTCGAACTCACAGAGATCCACCTGCCTCTGCCTCCCAAGTGCTGGGATTAAAGGCCTGTGCCACCACCGCCCGGTTTGTTTTGTTTTTAACAAGAAAAATAGCATGTATCCAAAATCAGGGGTTTTAAAGGTGAACACTAAGTTATATAAGTAATTCTGGGGGTAAATAATCCAAAATCTATCGGTTTGTGCCTGGTGTCTTGGCTCATTCCTGCATGGACTATATAGCAGAACCCTGTCTCAAATTATAATACAGTTGCCCCTCAGAATTTTGCGAACCTGTACATGCACATCATGTGTGCTTACTCTGCAGCCTACCTTATGCTAGATTTTTGCTTATTTCATTTCACCCTTACAGCAATTTTAAAGACAATTTTGATCCCTGTTGTACCGGGGAAGTAACAGATTCAGAAAAATCTCAGTGGTACTACACTTCCAAGCCTGATGCTGCAGCAAGATTCCAGAGCCTGGACTCGTGTGCCCTTAGAGTGTTTGTGTCCTCCCTGTGCCTGAAAGGTGTTTGACCTAGAGGGCACACAGATTTTGTTGCTGACATTGCCAGGAGGTTGGGTAACATGAAGCCGGTGTGTTGCCATCTGGCAAAACCCACTCTCTCCACAAGGTCAGAGTCGGACTGCCCTTGGGGGAGCATGGTTCTACCTTTCATCATCTCTAGCTCAGTCATTAATACCCACCAACAGCCATGAGAGCTCTGAACTGGGGAACATATGTGATAAATAAATAATGCCTCTTCAGGACACCTGATCACCATTCTTGCCTATCTGATTCCTATTTATTTATTTGTGCTTAAGGGTGTTTTGTCTGTGTATTGTATGCTTGTAGAGCCCTGGGGTGCCAGAAGAGGGCGGCCAATCCTCGGTAAGATATTAGAGATGATCATGATCTGCCATGTGGGTGCTGGTCCATTGCAAAAGTCACAAGTGCTCTTAACCACTGAACTCTCTCTTCAGTCTCCATACCAACATCTAAAAATCAGTTCTGCCGGGCGGCAGTGGTGCATGCCTTTAATCCCAGCACTCGGGAGCCAGGTGGATCTTTGTGAGTTCGAGGTCAGCCTGGTCTACAGAGCAACATCCAGGAAAGGCACAGAGCTACACAGAGAAACCAAAAAAAGTCAGTTCCATGTGTGTGTGTGGTGGTGGTGGTGGTGGGTAGAAGAGGGGGATCTGTGGTTGGTATGTAAAATGAATTTAAATTTTTCTTAATTAAAAAAAAAAATCAGTTCCACAAACAAAATCCAGTCACACTCTAAACACAATTCTCAGGTGAAGTAGAAAAATGTTAGCCGAGCCTAGTGGCAAATGCCTTTGATCCCAGGAGGATCTCTGAGTTCAAGCCCAGCCTGGTCTACAGAGTGAGTTCCAGGACAGCCAGGACTATTGGGGGGGGGGGTTGGGGGGTTGTAAAAGAAAAGAAAATACTGATGCAAACCTCTCTGTGGATGCAGATCTCAATACATTGAGGCAAATAGCTAACAAAGGCAACAGTGTTTCTGTTTTTGAGACAGGGTCTTACTATGTAGCCTTGGCTGATCTTGAGATCTGCTGGCTTGTTCTCCCCTAGGGCTGGGACTGAAGACTGGGTGTTTGATTTAAAACATTAATTTAGCTAGCTGGGGGCTCAGAGGTTAAGAGCACTGACTGCTCTTCCAGAGGTCCTGAGTTCAATTCCCAGCAACCACATGGAGGCTCACAACCATCTGTAATGAGATCTGGTGCCCTCTTCTGGCAAGCAGGCAAACATGCTGTATACATAACAAATAAATAAATCTTTTTTAAAAAAATTTAGCTAGCTGGGCCCTCTGCCACACCCTAGGGTTATAAAATGAATGAAGCCATATCTATCCAAAAGGAGGCCAAAAAAACTTTCCTATTTATCAGACAGAGGGGCTGAGCTTTGGGGACATTTGTCCTATTTTTCTCCAGTGTCAAGAAACAGGCAATGCCAACTGCAGACATTAAACAGCCTGCTCATTGCTAGGGAGTTGGACGGTAGCCTGCCACTGTTAGAGGGTCAGCCTGAAGGTGTGTCCACAGCAGAATCTTTTCATTATAAATCAGTGTGTGTGTCTGTGTCTGTGTGTGTCTGTGTGTCTGTGTGTGTGTGTGTGTGTCTGTGTGTGTGTCTGTGTGTGTGTGTGTCTGTGTGTGTGTGTCTGTGTGTGTGTCTGTGTGTGTGTGTGTGCAGGACTTGGTGGTAGACTTGGCTGTGACGTGTGAGGACCTGAGTTCAGAACCTCCAGGCTCACAGAAGTTTGTAACTGCTGTGGGAGGAAAAGAAAGGACGCTTCTGGGAACTCACATGACTGCAGTCAAGCCTGTGAACCCCAAATTCAGTTAGAGAACTCTCAAAAACTGAAGTGGAGGATTCTGACATGGTGGCGACACCTGTAACTCCAGCACTTGGGAAGCAGAGGCAGGTGAATCCTGAGTTCCCGTAGCTAGCTTAAGGAGAGCCTGTGTCAATTTGAAAAAAAAAAAAGTGGGTCTGGTGAGGTGGCTCAGCAGGTAAAGGTCCTTACTGCCAAGCCTGATGACCTGAGTTCTGGGACCCATTATGGTGGAAGGAGAGAACAGACTCCCACAGGGTGTCCTCTGACATCCACATTGGACCATGGCATATGCATGCACAAGCGAAAAACGAAATAAATGGTGTAAGCAAATAATGTAATAAGCCATCGAGGAATGTCAACATCTGACCTTAACAGGCACACGTGCCCTCACAGACACCACACACAGGCTTGCACACAAGTTTTGTAAATATTCCCTACCTATCTAAATGGAAGTAGAATGAAAAGAACATGTTTTTTTTTTCTTTTAAATATATTTATTTATTATGTATACAGTGTTCTGTCTGCACACCGGAAGAGGGCACCAGATCTCATTACGGATGGTTGTGAACCACTACATGGTTGTTGGGAATTGAACTCAGGAACTCTGGAAGAGCAGTCAGTGCAAGTTCTGTAGTCTACTATTTGGCTTGTAGACTGGTCACTTAAGGCTTGTTCTTTCTTCTTTAAGCTTGTTTATAATTCGGGGTCGGCTTGAATGTCTGCAGGCCTGCCAGCTGATGACTTGCTTCAGTTTATCAGAAAATTCATACCTGCCAAAACGGTAAAGGGGAGCACCAGGCCTGCGGGTCTAGGAGATGCCGGGCTCTTGTGTTGTTGCCAAACTGGTATGAAAACCACACCCGAGTCTGCACACCGTGCATTTGTTTCCTGGGGAAGCATCTGGGGCTGGTTGTATAGGGTCACACATTCCAGAGAACTTGTCTATTGTCAGCCAGGCCAGTCATCTGACTAATTACCAAACGGAGCACAGGAAGTCTGTGGGAAACTCCCACGGCTTCACGATGCTCAGGGAGGGATCCAGCCTTCAAGACCTTAAAGAGCTCTGCAGCATGAGATACAGAATGCCATCCACATTCAGGGGTTGGGGGGTGGGTCCATAAGTGTTCCAGTACAGACACTGAGTCCAGTGTCTCTCTAGTTCAGTCACTGTTCGGAGTGATTCTCTGGCAGTCCCTCGTCATGAAGCTGTGTGTATGGAGTCCCTGCTCCCTGTGTGGCTCTCAACAACACAGGAGAAAGCATTTCCTAAACATCCAGGGCTGTTTAGCTTAGGTTTGTTGTGGAAGGGGGGGTCTTCAAACAGGAACTCATGGACCTCAGGCTGGCCTCAAGCTTGCTTTGCAGCTAAGAATGACCTTGAATGAACTTGCTGCTTGTGCTTCCCAAGGACTGGGATTACAGGTGTACACCACCATGCCTGGCCTCGTTAATTTATGCTTTTGAAAACATCACTGTATCGTGAACGTGTTTCCGCATATGTGCAAGCATACGTACGTGATTATTAGTAGAATTTTATGCTATGACCACATGTCACTAATTTTACAGTTAGTCACTGTTTACAGTTTTCTGCTATTATATGTTGACCTGGATTTTCTTATAAATCTTTACTTCCTAATATAATTTCCAGTAAGTTCCCAGCTGTAAAGGTATTAGGTCATGAGGTAAATATATAGGTTAAGTACTGGCTTTTTTTTTTTTTTTTTTTTGTCAACTCGATGCAAGCTAGGGTCATCTGGGAAGAGGAGACTACAGCCAAGAAAATGCCTCCGTCCGGTGGGTCTGGAAGCAAGTCTGTTGGGCATTTTCTTTTCTTTTCTTTTTTCTTTCTTTCTTTTTTTTTTTTTTTTTTTTGTTTTTGTTTTGTTTTTCGAGACAGAAACCTCTCGTAGCTCTGTGTAGTTTTGGTGCCTGTCCTGGACCTCGCTCTGCAGACCAGGCTGGCCTCGAACTCACAGAGATCAAAGGCATGTGGCACCACCATCCGGCTGGGCATTTTCTTGATTAATGATTGAAGGGGAAGGCCCATCCCACTGCGGGTAGTGCCACTCCTGAGCAGGTGGTCCTGGATTGCATAGAAAAACAACAAGCTGAGCAAGCCGTGAGGAGCAGGCCAGTAGGCAGCGTTCCTCTACCGGCTCTGCTTCGGTTCCTGCCTCCAGGTTCCTGCCTTGAGTGCACTACCGTCTATTCCAGCCACAGAAGAGTCAAGAAAGCAGTAAGGGGGGCTGGAGAGATGGCTCAGCGGTTAGAGCACTGACTGCTCTCTTTTCCAGAGGTCCTGAGTTCAGTTCCCAGCACCCACATGGTGGCTCACAACCATCTGTAATGAGATCTGGTGCCCTCTTCTGGCATGCAGACAAGACACTGTACATAATAAATAAATCTTTAAAAAAAGAAAGAAAGCAGTAAGGCTTTTGATACATGTTACCAAAGACCTCCTAGAAACTATGTATCCAGAGGCCAGGAAGAAGGACTGTTAAATGCTTTACACATAGCACGAAGATCTAAATTCAGCTCCCTAGAACTGACATAAGAAAGTGAGAGCCGGGAGGCAGAGGCAGGCGGATCTCTGTGAGTTCGAGGCCAGCCTGGGCTACCAGGTGAGTCCTAGGAAAGGCGCAAAGCTACACAGAGAAACTCTGTCTCGAAAAACCAAAAAAAAAAAAAAAAAGAAAGAAAGAAAGAGAGAAAGAAAGAAAAGGAAGCGAGGCCAGCCTGGTCTACAGAGTGAGTTCCAGGACAGGCTCCAAAGCTACAGAAAAACCCTGTCTTGAAAAGCCAAAAAAAAAAAAAAAAACAAAAACAAACAAACAAAAAAAAAAACAAAAAGAAAGAAAGAAAGGAAAAGAAAAAGAAAAAAAAAAGAAAGAGAGAGAAAGCTAGGGGCTCTGAGGTGCATGTATGTAATCCCAGGGCTAGAATTGAGGAGAGCAGAGACAGGCTGATTCCTGGAGCTCATTGGCCAGTCAGCCTAGCCAATCAGTAAGCTCTGGGTTCCATAAGCAACCCTGTCTCAATAAATAATAATAATGTGGAGAAGGACTGAAGAAGATACTCACTATTTACTTCTAGCTGCTGAAAGCACCTATTCACACATGCTTGTGCACCCACATGAACAATGTACACGCATGCCCACAGAAAAAAAGAGAGAGAAACTGTGTTGCTAGGCTGTGGTGATGCCTGCCTTTAATCCCAGCACTCTGGAGGTAGAGGGATCACAGGCAGATCTCAGTGAGTTCGAGGCCAACATGGTCTACAGAGTGAGATCCAGGATATCCAGGGCTACTCAGAGAAACCTTGTCTGGGGGAGAAAATTAATTAATTTAATTAATTAATTATGTGTCTATTTAAGTCCCCACCATCAGGGTACAGGTTAAGTCTCAGCTCTGGAAGCACTGTTGTTAGTAATGGCTGCTCCTCTGACTTTGGATCTGTAAGAAAAGCTAATGAAACAATCAAAATAGTTTTTAATGGTGTTTTTAAGGTCACATACTATATATGGCTTCTTATACAATATGCCCCATGGGACTGCTCTTTGTTCCACAGAATAAGGAGCTAATAAGGTCTCCTGATTCACTGAAATCAGCATCTCCCCTGGCTGTCAACTTGTCAGTTGAAAAGCTACAAACATCTGGAATTTTCCATGGACTAAAGCAGGCCAGTGTTTGTCGGCTGGCTTATGGCTTTGGTTCAGGAAGAGCCTTCGAAAGTCAAGATCCTTTGGACACAGCCCATATTTTGCTTCATTAAAAAAAAATTAAACAAATTTCCATTGTTTTAATAGATGATTAAGCCAGCTTAGCCTAGTTGACAGTGCAGTTTCCACTCTTGGGAACGGCAGGCAACGAGGGGGTCCACGGCTCCCCAAGTCCGAGGAAGTGAACTGACTTGCCAGGACCAGCTGACCCTCTCCTCTCCTTGAGGCGGGTCTCCCATGTGGTGCAGGCTGCCCTGGAACTCACGACTCTCCTGCTTCAGGGTCCAGCTGTGGTCTGTGGATTCCAGTGTCTCGTGCTTGGACTGTCCAATCACCTCTTTGCCTTTGCCTGCTTTGTTGTCTTTGTTTTGTTGGAGATGTCACATAACATTCATGAGCATCATCTATTGCATACTCCAAATGTACTCTTCTAAGCTGGGGACATACATCTCAGTGGTGTATTGCTGGCCTAACATGCACAAGGCTCTAGGTTCAAACCCAACACCACCCAAAAGCAAACATTTTAATTGCACAAAAAAAGGAAGAAAAGCTGGCTAGAAACAAGCCAAGGTAAGGCTGGACATTCATAAGTAGGAATAAATCTCAGTGTATTTATTTGGAAGCTGGGTGGTGGGCCCCCAAAGAGTTTAAAAAAAAAAAAAAACACTCAGCTACATATCAGCTTTGAGACCAGCCTAGGATATTTGACACCCTATCTCAAAAAATGGAAGGAAGGAAAAGGACTGAGGAGTCGGAAGTGTGCTTGCTGGCCCACACAAAGCCTGGGTTCCATCCTCTGCACCTGTTGGTGGCACACGCCTTTAATCCCATTTGGGTTCAAGATCATGACCAGAAAAGATGGTTCAGTGGTAAGGGTTATTGCTGCCAAGCTTCACAGCTTGAATTTGACCCTGAGAACCCACATGGTAGAAAGAGAAAACCAGCTCTCTTAAGTTGTCCCGTGACTTCCATGTGACTGCTTTGGGGTGCACACACTCACATGCAGGTTTATCCTTGACCATACAGTGAGTAAGACCAGTCTGGGTGACATGAGATCCTGACTC
This sequence comes from Peromyscus maniculatus bairdii, assembly GCF_049852395.1. NCBI lineage: Eukaryota > Metazoa > Chordata > Mammalia > Rodentia > Cricetidae > Peromyscus > Peromyscus maniculatus. The sequence goes on from NC_134853.1 coordinate 154,510,753, forward strand.
AACACAGGAAAAATAAAATAAAATAGAATAAATCAACAACACAACAGCATCAATTCAAAAACACAAAAGCAAAACAAGAAATGTGCAGGGATGGCTGCCTCAGCATCTGGAGAGCAGGAAATGTTCCCTGCTCTTATTTAGGACTCAGCTCTCTCTCTCTCTCTCTCTCTCTCTCTCTCTCTCTCTCTCTCTCTCTCTTTCTCTCTCCTGCCATTAGCACTAGGCCAAATAAAGTTGAGAAACGCTATCTGGGTTCTAGATTTTTTTTTTTTTTTTTTTGGTTTTACGAGACAGGGTTTCTCTGTGTAGCTTTGTGCCTTTCCTGGAACTCGCTCTGTAGTCCAGGCTGGCCTCGAACTCACAGAGATCTGCCTACCTCTGCCTCCCCAGTGCTGGGATTGAAGGCGTGCGCCACCACCGCCTGGCTTGGGTTCTAGAATTTGCTCCCCAGTGTTGAAAAGGAAGATCAGGTGTACTAATGAGAAAGAGCACAGCCAATAATCCCCTTCCTTAGGTTCCCAGGCTTGTGGACATTTTCCCGATGGACTCTCTCATAAGCAGCTGCCTCGGAGAACATGACGATCTTGCTCAAACTCCCCCAGAGTTTCTGGGTCAGGTCACACACAAAAGACAAGTTTCTAAGTTTCTACAGAGTCTCTTGTCCTGAGAGAGTTCAGCTTTCAAGTGGCCCCACCTCCCTGTCCTCCCCTGCAGACTGTGACCCTGAAGAAAGAGACTGGGCGTGGCCTCCAGAGTCTTCTCCCTCCTTTGGGACCACCCTGGCAAACTCTCTGGAAAGAAAATAGGGGGTTAGGTTTAAAGTCCAAAATTAGGGCGCTTGCATTAGACACGCTCTGGAATGCAGGGAAATTTTAAATGTGTTTTTAGGGATGTTCTGTTTTTATCCTGTTTTCATTAGTGAGTGCGCATAACTGGCTCCATGTGTCAGCCTGAGTAGGGAGGTGTCCAGGCCATCTAAATGTTTTTCCTGAGTCCCATTTCAGTCCTTGACATTGAATTAGATGTTGCACAGGTAACCGAGGAGAACCAAGCCGTGGGCCTGGACCTGCGAGGTGGCTCAGCAGATTAGTGCTGCCAGCGAGCCTGATTGATGTTCAGTCCCTGGGCCCCACGTGGTGGACGGAGAGCACTGACTTTCAAGTTCTTCTTTGACTCCCACAAGAGTGCCATGGCATGGGCGGTGATGGGGCACACTTTTAATCCCAGCACGCAGAAGGCAGAGGAAGGTGGATCTCTGCGAGTTCAAGACCAGCCTGTTCTACAGAGTGAGTTCCAGAGCAGCCAGGGCTACACAGAGAAACGCTGTATTGAAAAACATCAGGGGTGGGGATTTAGCTCAGTGGTAGAGCACTTGCCTAGCAAGTGCAAGGCCCTGGGTTTGGTCCTCAGCTCTGAAAAAAAAAAAAAAAATTAAAAGAAAGAAAGAAAGAAGGAAGGAAGGAAAGAAGGAAAGAGAGAAAGAAGGAAGGAAGGAAGGAAGGAAGGAAGGAAGGAAGGAAGGAAGGAAGGAAGGAAGGAAGAAGGAAAGAAGGAAAAGAAAAGAATCATTCTGCTAAAGGGGAAGCCTCTGCAGAAATGCAGCCATTTCCTCCGACTCCAGGGAAAAGTTGTTCCTTTTTCTGCTCCACCTTGCTCAGTACCCCAAGGGATGTCTCGGCAGGGTTCTTCTGTTCTGCACTGGTAAATGAAGATCTTCACCCAAGACTCTTTTAAGAAAGAGATTTATTTGGGACGAGGAGTCCAGGAGAGTGGCTGCCTCTGCCAGGGTGGGAAAGGAAAGCACAGCCAACACCTGATCGGGCAGAGGGGCCAACACCTGAACGGGGGGGCGGGGCTCATAGAGGGCTTCTTAGGGGCGGAGCTTCTCCAGGGAGAAGATGTTCTGCTCAGGGATTGGTTAGTTTTTCCTGCTCAGGGATTGGTTAGTTTCGTTGGTCAGGGGCAGAGATGGCCCTGATTTCAGGGCCAAACTGTGTTTCTTTCACTCGTCGTCCCCACCCCCACGCCCCACCTCAGCTTTTTGGCTCGAATTCTAAGGCCAGGGCATTTTTCTTTCACTGGCTCTGATTCTAGAGACAAAGTGTTTCTTTGGTTTCAGAGTCAGGGTGTGTTTCTTAGGTTCTGGGTTCAGGGCTAAAGTGTTTCTTTCACTGGCTCTGGTTTCCAGGGCCAGGGTGGATTTCTTTGGCTGGCTCTGGGTTTCAGGGCCAGGGTGGGTTTCTTTGGCTGGCCCCTTTTCCCTACACTCTCACAGAAAGAGTGCTGACCTTCTGGAGAGGAACCTAAGACCCAGACTCATTTAAGATCCCACAGTCAAAACAAAGCCGGGACCAACCCAGAACCTTGTCTCTGACCCAGACTTTCCTCCACCACTGCCTTCTCATCCATTCAGGGTCTCACTGCACAGTCCCAGCTGGCCCAGAATTCACTGAGTAGATCGGGCTGCCTTGCACTCAGAGATTCAAGGTGTGTACTACCATGCCCAGTCCATTACTGATTGTCGTCCCGTCCTGTCCATCCGTCTTCCTCCCCCCCCCTCCTCCCCCCCGCCCCGTGTATGTGTGTGTGTGTGCACATGTGTCTTCGAGTGTGACAGAAAAGGACATCAGGCATCCTGCTCTATCACTTCCTATTTAGTTCCCTTGAGACAGAACTGTCCCTGAACGTGGAACTAGCTATGGGTCCCCCCACACACACCTATTCCCACCCCACCCCCACATACCCAAGCTGGCTGACTAACAAGCCCTGTTCATCTTCCTGTCTGCTCCCACCCCAGTCAGTGCTGGGGTTGTGGGCATGCACTTGGCCATGCCCAGCTGTGTGCCAGAATCCAGTTCGAAATGCTCTTGCCACCCATCTGCTCCCCAGCCTCTCACTTGTCTTGCCGTGGGTTCTGAAATCTGTCCTTACAGCTGCTGTCACCTTAGCTGTGCCCGGTGCTGGGGGCCTGTCTGTCACTGCAGCTAGTTAGAAGGCTGAGGTCGAAGGATTCCAAGTTCCAAACTTAGGCTGGGCTATAAACTGAGTTCAAGGCCAGGCTAGGCAACTTCCTGAGACCCTGACTAGAAGCGCATGATACACACCTATTAATCCTAGCACTTGAGACTTCTGAGACAGGAGGATTGATGGGAGTACAGACCAACCTGGGTTGCTGTGTAAGACCCTGTCTTTAAAATAAAAACATCTGAGCCAGCAAGACGGCTGAATGAATAAAAGTGCTTGCCTCTGAGCTCAATCCCCAGAATCTACAAAGTTGTCCTCTGTTCTCCATACTCCTTATATGGCATGCACATGAAGCCTCCCATAACTAGTAATAATAAAACAATAATAGTGAAAATAAAATCTGAAAACTGAAAAAAAAGTCAAAAGATAAAATTATTTGTGACATTATTTCTTTTGGTTTGGTTTGGTTCTTCGAGACAGGGTTTCTCTGTGCAGTCCTAGCTGTCTTGGAACTCACTCTGTAGCCCAGGCTGGCCTCAAACTCACAGAGATCCGCCTGCCTCTGCCTCCCGAGTGCTGGGATTAAAGGCGTGCGCCGCCGCCGCCGCCGCCGCCGCCGCCGCCGCCGCCGCCGCCGCCACCACCACTGCTCAGCGTGACACATAATTTGTAAAGTTGTAAAGTTGGCCAGACGACTATTCAAGGGAGGCCAGAGACGAGAGTGCAGGGTCTGCACAGGAGGAACGCTAGCTCCAAGGGGAGTGGGGGAGGGGCGGCCAAAAACGTATGGCATCTTCATGAAGAGCCAACAGCATCCTCAAGATGGAGCTTACAGTTGAGGAGCAGTAGGTGGAGAACTACTAAAGAAACAGGGCGAAGCAGACTCTGGCTGGACGGACGTGACAGGGGACAGGCCAGCAGAGATCAGCTGAGGGGATGGAGGATGAAGAGCCTGCCCAGGATTCTCAGCTACCATCGACCAGTGCAGACGTGAGCAGCAAAGTCCAAGGCTGAGGCCTGCTTGAAAGGTTCACCACGGTCGGTGTGAGCAGAGTACAGCTGAAGACAAAGCATGCCTCTGAAGCCTACAGTAGAAACTATGCGATGGTTCTGTCCATCTTTCAGGACGTCCAAGATAAGATTCTCCAGGGCATCTCCAGCCAGCTTTGGGTCTGGACTGCATCTTAGACAGTCTGACATCTGCCCAGAGTAAACGTTCAGCCACTGGCCCTGAGGTTGCTTGGTTACCTCTGCGCCAGCAAGTCTGGTAGCGGGAACCACCTCCCCCTGACCCAGTTCCCGTAACAGTTGCACAGGACCAGGGTTCTGCCTTCACTTTGTTCAGGGTGGTTTCTTCCCTGCCTCCTCTTCCTCCTCTTCTTTTGACCTGGATCTTGCTCTGTAGACCAGGCTGACCTTGAACTCACAAAGATCTGCCTGCCTCTGCCTCCTGAGTGCTGGGATTAAAGGTGTGCCCACCAGGTCCAGTCCTCAGGATGGTTTTCTCTGTGTCTCTGATTCTGTCTCTATGTCTCTCTCATTGGAAAAGGCCCAGGTTGGCCTTGGCCTTGAACTTATTAATTTATTACTTGTATAGGGGGAGGGGGCACACATGCCACATTACACATGGATGAAGGCCAGAGGACAACTCTGTGAAGGTGTTTCTAGGGATGGAACTCAAGGTCTTTCTCAGTGAACTATCTCTCTCGGGCCCTGGCCTTGACCCCTGAATCCTCTACCTCAGCCTCCAGAGAGCTAGGAGTATAGGCATGCGCCACTGTACCAGGCTGTGGTGACTTCCTTGAATGCTATTACAAGAGAGGAGAAATGGACTCAACCCCAGGTACAGTGTGGACCAACAGAGACTGAAGCCGAGAAGCGCAGTTAGGGTCTGTAGATGCAGAACTACTCAGAGAGGACATCCAAGGCCAGAAGACTTGTGTAACGGCAGAGCAAGAGTTTTCACATCGTGGAGATGAAAGTTAAGGGGTTCTGACCAAGTATTCGGGGGACCATGACTTAGAATTGTTTTTAGCAGCGTTAATCTAAATTTATTAAGGAAAAGTGAGAAAGAATTCCTGAGAGTGGGAGAAAACTCCATGGGAGGAACAGCCAGGGTTTCCTCTTTGTTTGAGACAGGGTCTCACTCTGTAGCCTTGGATGACTTCAGACTCAAGGCTATCCTCCAGCCTCAGCTACCACAGAACTGGAATTACAAGTGTGCACCACTGTGTCTTCCTGTAGGATTCTTTCATTTGGTTGGTTGCTTGGTTGGTTGGTTCTCGAGACAGGGTATCTCTGTGTTGCCCAGGCTGTCCTGGAACTGACTCTGCAGACCTGGCTGGCTTCAAACTCACAGAGATCCACCTGCCTCCGCCTCCCAAGTGCTGGGATCAAAAGCGTGCGCCACCACTGCCCAGCTCCTGTAGGATTCTTTGGCGACACTGGACAAGGCTTAGCTGAGAAGACAAGGAACCTAAAGTTTGGCCAAAGAGAGACTACTCGTGAGCCATCTGTCTGTCTTCAGCTTGCAGGTACACCTCTCTCTGCTGTTTCTGCTGTCTTTCTTGGTCTTTGCATTAAAAAATGTATTGTTGTTGTGTGAGTGTTATTTGTAGAGATGGAGAACAACTTAATCCAGTCAGTTCTCTCCTTCCACACCACTTGGGGCCCAACACAGCTCAGACACAGCCAGTAGGTGGCAGCATCTCGAAGTATGAGGGCTGGCAAGACTGGGACTCCCTAACCTGTAGCTGATAGCAAGGAGAGTGGACCCGGTCAGCCTGGACAGGGTACAAAGGGGAGATCCTGGAACGCCCTGATTGACCATGTGGGCCTGAAGTGGCCTCAAGGCCAGCGGGCACACCTCACTTAGGAGCTGGCTAGGTACCTAGATTCTTGCCCCAATTCCGCTACCCCAGCCGGAAGACTGATTCGGGGTCTGTGGACAGTCTGTCTGACAGCTCCCGGGGTTACTCAGATGTGTGTGGAAATTTTAGAGATACCTTTTCTCTCCGACTTCCTCATTCCGGGAATGGGGAAATATAGACCAGATGAAGGAAGTAGCGTGTCACACAGAACTCAGGGGTGGAGGAGGTGGAGGCGAGGGGGAGCTGGGGAGATGACTCAGCAGTTAGGAGAGCTTGCTGCTCTTCCAGAGGACCTGAGTTCGGTTCCCAACACTCACATGGCAGCTCACAACTACCTGTAATTCAAATTCCAGGGAATTCAATGCCTTCTTCTGGCCTCCTCAAGAACTGCATACACACACACACACACACACACACACACACACACACACACACACAGGTATCAATAATAAGATAAACCCTTTTTAAAAAGAAGAGAACTCAGTTCTGGGTATGCCTCCCCCCTAGTCCTAACAATGCTTCCTTGATTTTTCCATTTCTTCCTTCACTCACTTGTGCATCCATTTGGCAACCATCACACACCCTGAGCTGCAGCAGACAAGCAAGGTGTTGGGGGACAGGTCCTTCTTTACCACGGGGTGTCCTCAAGGCCAGCTGTCTAGGAGTCAGAGCTCCAGAAGCATTAGTCAGAGCTTACCCAGTTCACGCCTGGTGTCTCCAGTTGCTTCTGTGATTCTACGGAGGTCAAGCACAGGCTGCAAGAGGAACATGACTCTGCTTCTCTCATTTTGGGGGACCTGAACTCTCTCCCCATTCCTCACTGTCAATTCCTTGTTCCCACCCCTGTACCCTCTCCCAAAGGGTCTCATCATCTCAGCCCCTCCCTACACAGTCAGATCCAGGACAAGAGCTGTGTCCTCTGTCTCCTGCATTCCCGGCCTCTACCACTAGATGTCAGTAGAATCCCCCTGCCAGGTACACCAACAAAAAAGGCCTGTCCCCATAGGACTGTCATACAAATCACCTAATTAACACCCATTAACTATCCATTTTAAATAAAAACAGTTTGTCCCAGGTCTGGAGATGGAACCAAGGGCCTCTTGCCTGCTGGGCAAGTACATGAACTACACCCCTGGCGTAGGTAATTGTTAGTACATGCATATCTCAAACACTTCTGCTGTGTTCTCCTACTCTGGACTTTATCTACAGCACAAAAATCTTCCTCCTGAAGAAGTCCTGGCCCAGACCATCCCTCCTATTGAGAAGACCTCGTGTGGTGATCATAAACCAGAATGAGAATCTTATCGCACTCAATTCTGTGCCTGTAGGGCAAAGAAGATTGTAGTTAAGCATTTTATCTGATAACGGCTGTAAAATTGAATCAGGTACAGTACCTGAGTGTCTTCCAGAACTAGACATTAGAAACACTTCTTGGGGCTGGGTGGAGTGCTTACTTTGCAAGGCTGAGGACCTGAGGTCGATCCCTGGAAGTCACATTTAAAAGGGGGAAGGAAGGGTGATGGAAAGTTGACTCAGGGGTTCAGAGCAATGGCTACTGTTCCAGGGGACTCAGGTTCAATTCCAGCACCCACATGGCTGCTTGCAATTGGCTGTAACTCCAGTCCTGGGAGATCCGAAGTCCTCTTCTGACCTTCAAGTGCACCAAGCACACATGTGGTACACATACATACATGCAGGCAAAACACACATACACATTAAAAATAAATAAAATAAAGCCAGGCATGGTGTTGAATATCTATAATCCCAGCACTGGGTAGGTGGAGACAGCCTGCCTAGCCTAGCTGCTGAATCTCAGGTCCCAGGAAGAGGCAAAGGCCAAGGTGGAGCTAGCAGGGTATAAGCAAGCTGGCCTGCCATCATGCCAGCAACCAGCACCCTCCATGGTTCTTGCTCTACCTCCTTGGTAAGTTCCTTGGTCAGAGGTCATACTGTGTGGAATGGCAAGCAGTCTTAGCAGGAACCTGCTTGAGTTCCTGCCTTGATGTCTCCCGGTGATGAACTGTAAGCTGAAATAAGCCCTTTCTTTCCCTAACTTGCTTTGGTTATTGTTCTGTATTTTGTTTTTTGAGACAGGGTCTCTATTTGTAGCCCTGACTGTCCTGGAACCATGTACACCAGGCTGGCCTCAAACTCAGAGATCCCCCTGCCTCTGTCTCCTGAATGCTGGGACTAAGGGTGTGTTGCCACCATGCCCAGCTTCTTCTTTTTTTTTTTTTTTTTTTTTTTTTGGTTTTTCGAGACAGGGTTTCTCTGTGTAGATTTGCGCTTTTCCTGGAACTTGCTTTGTAGACCAGGCTGGCCTCGAACTCACAGAGATCCGCCTGCCTCTGCTTCCTGAGTGCTAGGGTTAAAGGCATGCACCACCACCGCCGCCCGGCTTCTTAACTTGCATTTGATCTTGGTATTTGTCCCAGCCACAGAATGAAACCAGAACAAGCAGCCATCATTCATTCATGTAATCTGCCACCACCTGTTGGTATTTGCATTTCAAAGCTCTGGGCTAGTGTGGGGGAGGCACACGTGTAGCCTGGCACATGGTCACCAGACAAAGAAACTAAAGTTTATAGAGGTCAAGTGAATTGCTGGACATCATACACCCAGGCTGGATTAGAACTCAAGTCTCTGGAATTTAGGGCCCAGGTCTACACCCTATCCTGATCAGAGTTCCTAGCAAGAGAAAACTCAACGGCAGGGCATGAACATTGTGGCACCGGGGACCCAGAAGGGAAGTGGTAACGGGGACGGAAGACCAGACCTCCTCACACTCATTTACGAAAGGGTAAAACCAAGAGACACCAGCTGTAGCTGTGGCTCCCGGGACCTACTGGGGAACCCAAGCTGAGCCTGTGGATCTGAACACAAAATTGCCGGGAAGGCTCTCCAAGCTCCTGGGCCCCAGAGGCTGACCACAGAAGGTGAGTAGCTTGCGTTGCCTTTTTACTTCAGACCCCTCATTTCCAGAAAGCCTGTGTTCTAACCTTAACTCCTCTCTCTGGAGTTAGAGGGAGGGCTGTCTGAGGCATGGGGATGGATGCCAGACCAGGAACATGGGTCACAGCGATGCTCAAGGCTGGTCCTCCTGAGACAGGATCGTCCTTGCCATTCACCACAGTAATAAAACCCCAAAACTTAGGTGACTTTTCTTGGGGAGTATATTTCTACTCACCCAGAAACAGAAAACCACACTAGACCAAAGAAATTGTCCTCCCAGTCCAGCTTAGTGAACTGATGAGTTCAGTGGGGTTGTCTGCGGGAACATGGGTGTCTGGGGCAACTGTGTCCTCAAAAAGCCCACCCCGGCATGGTGACAGGTGCCCAAAGCTAATGACATCATTGGTGTCCCTATCTCTAGTTTACTCCCACCTCTGGTACCTCCCAAGACTATAAGCAGCTAGACAGGATGTCCCTGGGTTGGGGCAGGGGCAAGGGAGGGGCTGGAATGTCAGGTGAGGCCCTCCAGACTGCTGCACAAGGGGATCTGTAGCAGGCCCGACCTTTTGAAGGCCTTTGGTAGACAATCCCAGCTGTAGAAAAAGGGCCACACGTGCCCGGAGATGAGAACTCCACAGCACATACAGAACTCCACATCTTCTCTGTGGGCTGGACTCTGCTCTCAGGGCTTTCCAAGGTTTCCTTTATTAGACGCTCACAACTCAAATATTCAACGTCTGTAGCAAATTATGCTACCATGTCGCCTGTTTGGCAGAGGGAGACAATGTGCTACTCCCTCAAAGTCCCTGGGGCATCGCTTGAGAACACTGGCTTGAGGGCAGACCTTCCTAGCCTACTCTTTAACTACCACAGTGGATCAGGCATTTGAAAAGGGCCCCAGAAGACAAAGGTCTTAGGGCTCACCTGGGCAATCCGGAACCTTGCTTTATAGTAGGAAGAGAAAAAATGAGGTGCAGTGAGGTGATTGACTGTCAGATACAGTGAAAGGCACTGGACCCGGGAGCCCAGGGCTCTGTTTCCATGAGGTCACACTCACTGGGGGAAAGAGATGCTGAGTGGGGACCCCGAGGTGGAGACTCCTGCTGAACTCTAATTCAGCACTGTATATAACTCCACTGCTCTGCCCCTCAGCTTTTTCTTCTGGACAGGGCAGTTCCAGGAGTGTCGCCCTCAGGCTTGTGGTAAGGGCTCAGACAGGAGACATTGCCTGGGGATGGGACCACTGCAGGGGGCTCAGCGAATGGGATCTGGACCTTGCCCACTCTGCCCATGCTGTGGGTTGGAAATGAGGACAGGAGGCCACTGGCTCCTTCCCTAGAGAAGGATTTGCCTCAAGGGGGATGTGTCGTGGTCGTGAAAGCCAGGACTGTGCAGAAGGGCTGTGAACGATTCAGGAAGTCTGAGGATGCCCCAGTTCTGCAACTGCTGTGCCTCAAGGGAGCTTGCTTACTCCCGAACCTGCGTGGGCCCCATGTGGCTCTCCACCAGGGAGGTCATCCTTCCCCTTTCCTCGGTGAAACTGGCAAAACTGCCTCTGTTTCCTTTGTGTGTGCCTGCACCTGTGTGGGCATGCTTGTGGAAGCGAGGGGGCTTAATGTCGAGCGTCTTTCTCATGATTTATGTGATTATAATGTGGTGATCTCCACATTATTTTTTTTGAGACAGTTTCTCACTGAATCTGGAGCTCACTGATTCAGCTAGTCTGGCTGGCCCGTGAGTCCCGGGGATCCTCCTGTCTCCCCCTTACCGTGCTGGGATTACAGGCACACGCCACTGTGCCAGGTTTTTCGTGTGGGCTCTGAGGACTCCAAGGAAGGGCCCCATGCTTGCACCGCCAACCTTTGAAAGACTGAGCTGTGTCCTCAGCCTTCCGCTCCCATTCCTCTTACTGCATGTTCTCAGGGTGCCGAAACCTTGTATTTATTCTGATGGAATTACGTGCAGTCCTGCTAAGCCAATGGGGATTGGCTGGCGGGTCACATACAGAGCCTCACTGATACTCTGGCTCCAACCAAAGATGCCTGTTGCCCTAATGTCCACAATTCCTTGCTAGGTCCAGCCTTACCATGTCCCTGGAAGAGCTGGAGTCCCAGTTTCTTTGTTAAGACTGAAAACGCTGTCCTTAATGTTTGACCTTCAGGGTGAACCACCCAATGAAACCCACTTCCCCCTAACTTTCCAGGGACCAGAGCCCAGCTCCCAGACACTTGAGGGGCCCAGAGCCTGTGATCCTTTTCTAATCCAAGAGCTAAGCAGCCTCTCTGTGTGGCTTCAGCTAGTAGAAGCTCTTTGATCGTGCCCACCTGGGCACTGGCTCCCCATCCTGAGCATGCTTCTCATGAAGGACTAGAAGGGGTATCTTCCAGGTAGTTCTGCTTCTGCCCCAAAGAACTGAAACACAGGCAGGAGACACAGAAGGCTGTCTGCAGAGAGATGGACCGCCGTATCTTATAGATAAGGAGAGCAAAGCTCAGCAGAAGTACAGACTTGCGCAATGTCACGTGGTCAAGGCAATAGGCAGCTGGTGGGAATGAAAGGCGCTGGATCTTGTGACAGACCCAAGCCACCCTCCCTAACTAGCTAGGTGACACTGAGTGATTAGCATCATTTCCTGAATCTCTGTGTGTTCAACTCCACCAATGCAGCCCCTGGGTTTCCAGCCTGCCTCACACCCATGCCTGTTTGGGCCTTAAATCCATCCGTGATACTTACGCCAAAAGGCGCCATTCTGTGACTTCCCCTTGTGTGGTCTTGACAGTGGCTCTTGGTCATTCAAACTTGTAAGGTGCAAAACTGAAGCCCACCAGATTTAAAAACCATCCAAGGTGGTGGGCGAAGCTATTGCTCAAACCAAGACCTCTTAGGTTCTAGCCACAGAGACACCCGGAGCAGGAATAGTGTCTCAGGCCTGTGTGATCCCAGCACTCAGGAGGGGGAGGCAGGAAGACCAGACGTTCAAGATCATCCTGGGGCTGGAGAGATGGCTCAGTGGTTAAGAGCACTGGCTGCTATCCCAGAGGACCCAGGTTCAATTCCCAGCGCCCATATGGCAGCTCACAACTGTCTGTAACTCCAGTTCCAGATCTGACATCTTCACACCAATGCACATAAAATAAAATTAAATAAATTAAAAAAAAAAAAAGATCATCCTGACTTGCATAGAGAACTCAAGGGCAGTCAAGGCTACGTGTGAAAGAGACTGTCTCCATGAAAACAACCAGGCCAGCCTTAGCCAAGTCCTACTCTGTAAACAGGGAGGCAGGGTAGAGAATCCCTCATGGGTGTGAAGGTGCAGTTCCAGTCACCATTGTCACAGAACTGTCACTTGCAGAGCAGGTTTCAGACGCCACAGTGTGTGCAGCCTGCGAGCCTGACACAAGAGAGAGGAGCAGATTGTGTGTTGGGCCCTGAGGTTCCAACCACAAACCCAGGGGATTCCTCGTTCTCCCCAGAACTTCCCTCCCCGTGCTTGTGGCTGTCACTGGCCTTGTCTTAGGCCATCACACCCTGATCCCGTAAGGGCATTTTTGTCCTGTTCCAAGATAGAAATGAGAAAGCTGGGGTCCAAGGCCAAAGCGGGAACCCAGCAGAGTCAGGGCGCTTGGCCATGGCTTCTGCATCTGGAAGGCCCTTCTCCCAGCACAGCCCAGAAGAGAAAGAAATTGTCCTTCCTTCCATCTCCTAGGGAGAGGAAAGGCCCAGAAATGATGCTCCCCTCAAGTGGCGAAGACCCCAAATGCTAAAGAGGACAGACAAACTAGGTCGGCGCTACAGGGGGAGGAGGGCAGGGCGGGAGCTGCTGGGGTCCCAAGAGGAGAGGGTGTTGGTGGGACCTCACTCAAAAGTGACTTCATAGGCTGGGTGTCCTCTAAGTTTTGTGACTTCTCCTCTCCTCTCCTTCCCCACAACTTTCTCCCACTGCCCAGCGGGGCGCCCTTGAATCTGTGGCACCCAGAGGCTCCCGCTCAAACCACGGCTGCCCTGCCGCGGTGATTCCCACGGCTCCCTAGGGGTTGTGCCCACTTCAGTTCCTCTTTGAGAACCACAGGTGCGTTCACGGTGGTGCTTCTGCCCGAGTTCATTGAGTCCTTCCTGTGTGTCTCCCCGGTGGATGTGTTTGGGTACTGGGTGGTCCAAGGGCACCGCAGACAGGGGCTTGGGGACCCATGGAGGACAATACATGTTTCTGGAAAACAGGTCAACAGATCTAGAAGGTGCTCAGAGATGTAGGATTGCAATTTTAGCCGGGCGGTGGTGGCGCACGCCTTTAATCCCAGCACTCGGGAGGCAGAGGCAGGCGGATCTTTGTGAGTTCGAGGCCAGCCTGGGCTACCAAGTGAGTTCCAGGAAAGGCGCAAAGCTACACAGAGAAACCCTGTCTCGAAAAACCAAAAAAAAAAAAAAAAAAAAAAGGATTGCAATTTTAGGGGCTTATGACAGAGGCGTGGTTTGGACAGAAGCTAGTCAGGAGCATCCCACACCCCAAAAGCAAGAAGAAGGGGTTCATAGACTAAGCCAGACAAAGGTGGGGAACAGCAGCCAGCACATATCTGGCCCTTCGCAAACACTAAGACCATGGCAAAGTCAGCTAAGGGACAGTCTGGGTATCAGTGACCGGAGCGTCGGAGCAAGTGCTTGGCTGTTCGGGTTTTTGACATAGTGGACAGCCCAGGCCAACCTAGAGTTCAAGATCCTCTCACCTCCGTCTTCCAAGCGCTGGGAATACAGGTGTGTGCCACGACTCTTAACTTTGGCAAACATTTCTTTTTTTTAAGATTCATTATGAGGGCTGGAGTGATGGCTTAGTGGTTAAGAGCAATAGGTGGTCTTCCAGAGGACATGAGTTCAATTCCCAGCACCTCACCCACATGGCATTTCAAACAGTCTGTATCTCCAGTCCTAGGGGATCTGATACCCTCTGGCTTCTGTGTGCACCAGGCATGAACATGATGCACAGACATGCATGCAGGCAAAACACCCATACATATAAAATAAATAAAATGTAAATAAAAACAAAATATTTTTAATTACTATTTTCTTTTTAATTAATCACTATTTTCTGATTAATAAAGTCAGGATATGTGCACAGGGGTGCAGGTGCCCCCAGAGGACAGAGACTTCAGACAGATCCCCTGGAGCTAGGGTTACAGGAAGTTGTGAGTCACCCAACATGGGAATGGGGTCCTCTGCAAGAGCAAGCACTCTTGACAGATGAGCCGTCTCTCCAGCCCTCAGGTTTTTTAAAAAGGTATAAATTCGGAGCTTCGGGATGGCTCAGTGAGTAAAGAGCCTGCTGTGAGATGAGGCGTGAGTTGGCTTCCCAGCACTCACAGAAATGTCAAATGTGGTGGCTCACCCCTGTAGCCCCAAGGTTAGGCTTCAGAGACAGGTAGCTCACATGCCAGCCAGTCCATCTGAAACTTCAAGCTCCAAGTTCAACGAAAGACCCTGACTCAGAACACAAGATGGCCCATGAGAAAGACACTGATGTCAGCCTCGGTCCTACACACATGTAGACATATGTGCATACACAACACAACCTCGGGCCTACACACATGTATACATACGTGCACACACAACACACACAGAGGGCAAATAAAATGGAGGTGTAAATTCACTTGGGGGGGCTTATTTGGGGAGCGGGATTATTTGGGGAGATAAGGTCTCCCTATGAGGTCTAGCCTGGCCTTGAACACACTGTATAACCCAGGCTAGCCCTAAATTCAGGGCCTTTCTGCCTCAGCCTCCTGAGTGCTGGGATTTCAGGCATACACCACAATATCTGGTTATATATTGACTTTTAAGCCCCAAATTGTGAGAAACATGGATCCTCACTTCATAATAATGACACTGGAGATTCAGACCAGTGAAATTGGGGCAGTTTGTTTTATCAACTTGTAAGACCTTGCAAAGCCAGACATCAGCTTAAAACAGGAGCATACCAACTGAATATAAAGAACAGGCTCTCGGCCTTGGTGCAAGCTCCTCCCTCCCAGTCCTGTTTTGTTCTCAGTGATGAGAAAGGTACCGTCTAGGTCTTATTATCCCCTCTGCTATATCTATAATCCTCTGGTTTCTTTCATTAAAAATAGATTTCTTTGTTTTCTGTGTACGAGTGTTTCGTCTGTGTGTATGTGTGTGTACCATGTGTGTGCCATGTGCCTGCAAAAGTCAGAAGAAGGAGTCTGATTCCCTGGAACTGGAGTTGTGGATAGCTGTGAGCCATGTGGGTGCTCACAAGGAATCAAACTTGGACCTCTGGAAGAGCAATCATTGTTCTTAACCTCTGAGCCATCTCTCTGGCTCCTTGTTTTGTTTTTTAATCTCTTAATAATGTGTATGTGTCTATGCATCAAGTGAGGTATCCAAAGGGGTTAGGGATTTTGGATCCCCCTGAAGCTAGATAGAGTGACAGGGAGGTGTGGGTACTAGGAACCAAACTCCATTCTCCGAAAGAGCAGTGCACTTAACTGCTGAGCCTTGTCTCCAGTCCCCATCCTGTTTATATCAGAGCTTATCAGACACATGACCTTGCTGTAGGCAAGCTTGGCTGTTAGTAATTTTTTTTTTTTTTTGAGACAGGGTTTCTTTGTGTAGCTTTGGACCCTGTCCTGGAACTCACTTTGTAGATCAGGCTGGGCTTGAACTCACAGAGATCTGCCTGCCTCTGCTGAGATCTGCCTGCCTCTGCCTCCCAAGTGCTGGGATTAAAGGCATGAGCCACCACCACCCTGTTAGTAATTTTCTACTCTGGTGGTGCATGCCTTTAATGTACTTGGGAGGCAGAGGCAGGTGGATTTCTGTAAATTCAAGGCCAGCCTGGTCTACAGAGTGAGTTTAGGACCCTGTCTCAAGAGAGAGAGAGAGAGAGAAAGAAAGAGAGAGAGAGAGAGAGAGAGAGAGAGAGAGAGAGAGAGAGAGAGGAGAAAGGAGTCACAGTGTCACAGCAGAGACTACACATGTGTTTCCATACATTACAAACTCCTCCCTATTATAGATGAGAGAGCTACATTAACTATTAGCAGAGTGAGGGCCCAGATTGTAGCTCAGTGGTAGAGCGCTTATCTAACACGTTGTGAGGCCCTGGTTCTAATGTATAGAGCACACACACACACACACACACACACACACACACACACACACACACACTCACACTCAGTATATTAGGGTCCAGAGACCTTAGGAATTGCCACCATCAACCTACCTTCTTCAAAGTTAAGAAAAGAAAAGCCCAGAGGGCCAGTCCAAAGACTCGGAAACAGGACAGGAACTAGATAGAATACAGACCCCCTCACTCCCAGTCCCAGACAAAAGCCACAAGACTGCTGGGGTGTGACACAGGGAAGAGCATATCCTCCATATCAGAATACTCTGAGTTCCATCCCCAACACCAGAAAAACTCGGAGTTTGGGGGCATCAAATCTCAGCCTCTCACCGTGGGCGCTGCAGTCATGGGCTTCCGGTCCCCTCCACCGTAGCGAAGCAGGGGCCAGCTCCTCTGTGACTGTTTCACTTCATACTTTCACTTCAGGTGAAAACAAAACCCCACCACACCTTTTCCTGAGAGTTTCCCGGCCCTCAGGTTTCTTCCCAGAAAGTCAGATGGCGTCAGGGTTCCAGCTACAGCCCGACACCAGCCCAGCAGGGACACGCTGTCAGGAACCACGGGTTCTGAGCTAGGATCTTCCAGGAGGTGTGGAAGCAGCCAGGCTGGTTGGTTCTCTTTAGTCCTGACATCTGTCCAGCATCAGCTTACAGCATGTTCTACCTCAGTTCTTGTACTTACCTGTGGCTCTGAAGGTTTGGAATGATAATGACATGTTGATAAGACAGATGAATCACCCAGTGGTAGTGGGATATGCCTTTAGTTCCAGCACTCAGGAAACAGAGGAAGGCAGATCTCTGTGAGTTTGAGGCCAGCCTGGTCTACAGAGTGAGTTCCAGGACAACCAGGACTACACAGAGAAACCCTGTCTCTGTCTCAAAAAAAAAAAAAAAAAGATGGGCTGGAGAGATGGTTCAAGCAGTTAAGAGCACTGGCTGCTCTTCCAGAGGACCTGGGTTCAATTCCCAACACTCACATGGCAGTTCACACCTGTCTGTAACTCCTGTTCCAGGGGACCTGACACCCTCACACCAATGCACATAAAATAAAATTAAATAAAATTTGAAAAATATCAACATTTATTTTTATGTGTCTGAGTGTTTTGCTTTCATGTATGTCTATGTACCACGTACCACGTATGTGCCTGGTTTATGGTTTATGGTTTATGAGGTCAGAAGAAGACATTGGATACCCTAGAGCTGGAGTTATGGACAGTTGTGAGCTGCCATGTGGATGCTAGGAACCAAACTGGTTCTCTGCAGCAAGTGCTATTAACCTCTGAGGCATCTCTTCCAGCCCCAAGTACTAGATCATGTGCTTGCCTCTGTGTGTGTGTGTGTGTGTGTGTGTGTGTGTGTGTTTGTGTGTGTGTACTATTAATTGTTTTTGAGACCACATCATTCTATGTAGCTGGCTAGGAACTTGCCACGTGGACCAGGCTGTCTTCACACTCATGGAAATCCCCCTGCCTCTGCCTCCCAAGTGCTCGGATTAAAGGCGTGCGCCACCATATCAAGCTGGACCAGCTTGTGCACATTCTGAAGGGATCAAATAGAACTTGCCTGTTCTCAAGTTCAATTACTGCAATGGAGATCCTTGGTCCACCTGGCCTCCCTAAGAATGGGTGGGTAATGTTATTGTCACTTTACAGATGAGAAGAGGGACTTGCCCAAAGTCACAGGATGAGAGTGACAGAGATGGACTCAGACCAGCAGCCTGTGTAGCAAACCCTGAGTCTCTCTGTGCATTCAACACATCCTTGCCCTGGAAACAGGCCTTCTGGAAGACCACCATGTGGCCTCCAGAGGGCATTTCTATCTGCGTGTGGACCGGAGCTGGGTTTCCCGTTGCTCTGTGCTTCCTGTTGTTGTCTTGTTAGGATGTCCATCAAATGCATGCATTTCCTGCCCTTGCTCTGAATAGTAACAGTGGTCTGCGACCACACTGTGCCAGAGTGAGGCACAGACACCAGCCGCAGCCATCCCAGCAACCATCGTCTGTGCTCACTCTGAGTGGGGTAAGGCACTCCCTAAAGGTTTTTATTTGTTGGTTTTTATTTATTTATTTTTGGGAGACAGGGTTCTGCTATGTTGCCTAAGCTGGCCTTGGACTCTTTATGTTACCCAACATCAAACTTAGAGCAGTCTTCCAGCCTTAGAACTCACTGTGTCCTAGCCTCAGCCTCTTGGGTGCTGGGATTACAGGTATGTGCTTCCATGCCTTGCAATCCCAACCAGTACTTTTATTTTATTTTTTATTTCCTTATTATTAATTTGTTTATATGTGTATGGGTTTGTGTGCGTGATGTATATGTGGGTGGCGTATCTGCACACACGTGTGAGGGTGCACGTCCTGGATGTCGTGTGTCCTGCTTTATTGACATCTAACTTATTCCTTTGTAACAAGGTCTCTGGCTGAGCCCAGAGCTGGTGGTCAGCAAACTCTGGGACCCTTCTGTCAGCCTCACCCAACACTGAAGTTACAGGTGACGTGTGTGTTTGGCCACTCTCCGCTTTTGATGAGAGTCCTAGGAGCTGAACTCAGGTCCTCAAGGTGTCTTGTCCACTGAGCCATCTCTCCAGCCAGCTCCTGCAACCTGAAGTTTTAGAGTGTTGTGTAGATGAAACCACTTTTTGACTGGAAATGATATTTTTAAATTTTTATTACATTTTTATTTATTTGTTTTGTGTGCATATGAATATGTACATATGTGGGTGTGAGTGTGCCGTAGCCTGCTTCTGGAGGTCAAAACAACCTGTGGGGGTTGCCTCTGTCCTTCTATCTTTATGTGGGTCCCAGGGATCCAGCTCAGGTTGTCTGACTTTCTGGCAGGCACCTTTCCCAGCTAACCTGTCTCTCCATCGCCAAGAACAATGTTCTATAGAAATTAAATTCCATATCCTTGGTGATTGGTGCAGTTGAAGGGAACGCAGCATGTAAAGCTGGCCCATACGTGCAGAACATCCTGGGGGGCTGGTGCATGGCTGCAGGCTTGGGAGGGCTCCACTGTGCAGATGAACTAAAGGGAAATCCGGGAGGATATGAGGCAGAAGAACCTGAGGCCAGGCCTGGAGGTCAGAAGCAAAGTTTCTCCCCCAAAGGCAGCTAGGTGTGGGTTGTGGGGGCTAGGGTAGCCTTGGGTACTGAAGACCCAGCTTCGGGCCTTGTGTGTTCAGGCAGCCTTGTTCACTGCAGTGGGCAGGAGGTTAAACTGCCTCATAAACACACAGCAGGAGTCCTGTATGCCGCTGGAATTTTTCCTGTAGCCACACAGAAAAAAAAAAGGGGGAGGCAGAGAATTATACACTTTGCTGAAAGATATATATATGTATGACAGTGGTAGGGTGATTGTGAATGTTCAAGGCCCCATATTTGATTCCCTGGGACCATAAAAATAAATAAGTAGAAAAACAGAGCAAGTGTAGTGGCGCACTCCTTTAATCCCAGCACTTGGGAGGCAGAGGTGGGTGGATCTCTGAGTTCGAGACCAGCCTGGTCTACAGAGCGAGTTCCAGGACAACCAAGGGCTACACAGAGAAACCTTGTCTCAAAAAACTAAAAAAATAAGAAAGAAGGAAAGAAAAAGGAACAGGTGAAGGGGCTGGTGAGATGGCTCAGGCGGTCAAGTGTTTGCTGTTTTTGACTTGAGTTCTGATCCCCGGGCATCCACAGTAAAAAAGAGAAAAATAAATAAAATAACTAGATATGGTGTATACCTGCCATTATACCACTTTGGAGCCAGAGACAGAAGGATCCCTGGGACTTGGTGACCAGCCAGTTTAGCTGAATTGGTGAGCTCTGGGAGAGAAACACTGTCTCAAAAAATTAGGGTGGAAATTGATTGAGGAAAGCATTGGATACTGACTCCTCGCCTCCACACACACAAGCATAGCACATTCATACACATAAAAACTCATCCAGCACAGGAGAGAAAAATAAAAAGGAACAGAGGCCGGGCTTGGTGGTTCAGGCTCTTCATCCCAGCACTTGAGAGGCAGAGGCAGGCAGATCCCTGTGAGTTCAAAGCCAGCCTGGTCTAGGTAGAGAAATCCTGTCTCAAAGAAATGAAAAATGAAATGTATTCCTTATCAGCTCACAGAGGCTGACTTCCTCTGATTCTTCCGAGGCTGAATTTCCTCCTGCTAAAAAGATAAGTAATGTTTTGTCAGTAAAGGTCTCTTAGTGGACAGTTTATTTTGGAGGTCATTTGGTTGGTTTGTTGGGTACAGATATAGTTAGCCCTGGCTGGCCTCGAACTCCATATGTACTGCAAGTCATTTATTTATTTGTTTATTTTTGAGACAAGGTTTCCCTAGGCCTCAGGGCTGGGCCTGAGCTCAACCTGTCATCCAGACAGGCCTCCTGAGTTGCTAAATTCACACACCTACTCACCAGGTGTCCAATTCCTTTGTTGCTTAACTTTGAAATCATATTTGTTATCTTTATTAATCCCAGCACTGGGGAGGCAGAGGCATGCATTCGAGGACAGCCTGTGTACAGAGCAAGTTTCAGGACAGCCAAGGCTACACAGAGAAACCTGTCTCAAAAAAAACAAAAACAATGCCAGGCAGTGGTGGCACACGCCTTTAATCCCAGCATTCAGGAGGCAGAGGTAGGCGGATCTTTGTGAGTTCGAGGCCAGCCTGGTCTACAGAGTGAGATCCAGGAAAGGCACAAAGCTACACAGAGAAACCCTGTCTTGAAAAAAAAACAAACAAACAAACAAAAAAAAATTGTATTTATTTATCTGTTCATTCATTCATTCATTCATTCATTCATTCATTCATTCATTCCTGTGAGTGCATCCATGCGTGTGCATGCGTGCGTGCGTGCGTGCGTGCGTGCGTGCGTGTGTGTGTGTGTGTGTGTGTGTGTGTGTGTGTGTGTCTGTGTGTGTCTGTGGCAGGGCTGGGGGAGATGCCATGGTGTATGGACATATGAAGCAAAAGGACGATGTTCATTCCACCACATGAGGCCCAGGGACTGAACTCAGTGTGGGGCTGTGCCTCCAGTGCTATTCTCTACCTGCTGAGGCGTTTCATCCACCTATGGTCTCCTTTTCATTTTATTTTTTATTTAAAGTTAGTTTGAGTTTTTGTTTGTTTGTTTGTTTGGTTTTTATGAGACAAGGTCTTACTTTGTAACTGTCCTGGAGCATGCATGCTATGTAGATCAGTGGGCTTTGAACTCACAGACCTGCCTCTGCCTTAAGAGTGCTGGGCTAAAGGCATGCACTACCATGCCCAGCTAAAGGTTCATTCATTTTATTTTATGTGTATAAGTATATTGCCTGCATGCATATAAGTGCACTGTGGAGACCAGAAGAGGGTATTGGATCCCCTAGAACTGGAGGGTTACATGTAGTTATCAGCCTCTATATACCCACAGGTCCTCTGGAGGCTCTTAGCCTCTGAGCCATCTCTCCAACCCTCCTTTTATTTTTATTTTTATTTTATTTTATTTTATTTTACTTTATTTATTTATTTATTTTGGTTTTTCGAGACAGCGTTTCTCTGTGTAACTTTGTGTCTTTCCTGGAACTCACTTGGTAGTCCAGGCTAGCCTCGAACTCACAGAGATCCACCTGCCTCTGCCTCCCGAGTGCTGGGATTAAAGGCATGCACCACCACCACCCGGCTTATTTTTATTTTTACTTATTTGTGCTTTTATGTTTCTTTCATTGTTGGTTTTTTGAGACAGGGTTTCTCTGTGTAGCACTGGCTGTCCTGGAACTCGCTCTGTAGACCAGGCTAGCCTCGAACTCATACCTGCCTCTGCCTCCCAAGTGCTGGGACTAAAGGCATATGCCGCCACCTCCACCCTGCCCTTCTTTTAATTCTTTATAAAGTATCTCCAAGACTTGAATAAAACTCTTGCAAATATCACGGTACTCTTGCTACTCATCAAATGAGTTCAAATTCCACGGCCCCTAGATGGAACAATCCCACATTATCTGTTTAGGAAATTTGTCTTTCTAGAGGAGTATTTGTTTGCTTTCTTATGAATTTTAATAATGCCTTGCACAATGTTTATTTGTCCTAAGTTTTTTCTCCAATATTCAGGACATACTTATATTAAAAAAAATGATTCATTCTCTGATATTCAAATTAACAGGACTTCTCTACCTTATATCTAGAGTACAATTGTTAAGATGGCTTCGCATAGCCACAGATGACTTTGAACTGACCTTCTTGCTGTCACCCCCAAGTGCTGGGACTACAGGTGTGTGCCCCACACCCAGTTTATGCAGCGCTGGGGACTGAACCCAGGGCTTTGTGCACGCTAGGCAAGCTGCATTCCTTACATGAGTATAAAAAATTTTGATTTTGAGACAGAGTTTTACTATGTAGCCCAAAGTGGCCTCCAATTCACAGAGATCTGCCTACCTCGGCCTCCCAAGTGCTGGGATTAAAAGCATGCACCATCACGCCCCACAAAACATAAAGCAGGTTTGGTGGTGCACTCCTGTCTGTAATCCCAGCTGCTTTGGAACCTGAAATAGGAGGATCTTGACTTCAAGGCTACCTGTAGGACCATGTCTCAGAAATGAATAAAAAAAAAACTGACCAGCAAGATGTCTTAGTGAGTAAAATGCTTGGTATGCAAGCCTGGTGCCCTGAGTTCAATTTCCAGAACTCACAGTAGAAGGAGAGAACTGACTCCTGACCTCCACACGCACTTTGTGGCACATACATTATCACATGTGAGTGCATACGTGTACATGTACTTGTGCACATGTGCACGTGCACACACACCCCAATAATAATAAATAATGGTAATAAATAATGATGAAATAAAAATAGTATCCCTAAATCTTCACTTCCATTTCTTTTTTAAAATTTTTATTTATTCATATTTTATGTATGAGTGCTCTGCATGTATGCATGCATACCAGAAGAGTGTATCAGATCCTATTACAGATGGTTGTGAGCCACCATGTGGGCGCTGGGAATTGAACCAGGTCCTCTAGAAGAGCAGCCAGTGCTCTTAACCACTGAACCATCTCTCTAGCC
Source organism: Peromyscus maniculatus bairdii (assembly GCF_049852395.1). Taxonomy (NCBI): domain Eukaryota; kingdom Metazoa; phylum Chordata; class Mammalia; order Rodentia; family Cricetidae; genus Peromyscus; species Peromyscus maniculatus. The sequence continues at coordinate 154,533,678 of NC_134853.1, forward strand.
CCTCACTTCCATTTCTTATTGGTTTTGTTGTCTTGGCTGTTGGTCCCTGGGGATTCCCCTTGGCTGAAAAAGGAAATTTTAGGATTTGTCACTTTAGAAAACAAGACACCAAAAATCTTGCAGGTCACTTCTACTAATTGGAAACTGGAAGACTTGGCTTGGAGAAAAGGCTAAATGCTTGCCTACAAAATATAAATGGATGCTTTCAGCACGTGGGCAAATGCTTGATTAGTGTCAGCCCTCAGGCGAGGTCATCACTGTTAACATCCAAAGACTCTTTTCTCCCTGTCTACAGCCAAGGCTTCTGCGCCAGACTCCGTAGAAGCCAAAGCCTGTCCATGGAGGGATGCTGGGGACTGGAGGTGACCAATGGCTCAAAGAGCGGCTTGGAGTTCAACCCGATGAAGGACTACATGATCCTGAGCGATGCCCAGAAGATCGCTGTGGCGGTGCTGTGTACCCTGCTGGGCCTGCTAAGTGCCCTGGAGAACGTGGCAGTGCTGTATCTTATCCTGGCCTCCCAGCGGCTCCGCAGGAAGCCCTCGTACCTGTTCATCAGCAGCTTGGCTGCAGCCGACTTCCTGGCCAGTGTGATCTTTGCCTGCAACTTCGTCATTTTCCACGTCTTCCACGGCGTTGACTCCAAGGCCGTCTTCCTGTTGAAGATTGGCAGCGTGACCGTGACCTTCACAGCCTCTGTGGGCAGCCTGCTGCTGACTGCTGTGGATAGATATCTATGTCTGTGCTACCCACCCGCGTACAAAGCTCTGGTCACCCGTGGGAGGGCACTGGTGGCCCTTTGTGTCATGTGGGTCCTCTCGGCGTTGATCTCCTACCTGCCACTCATGGGATGGACCTGTTGCCCTAGTCCTTGCTCTGAGCTCTTCCCTCTCATCCCCAATGACTATCTCCTGGGCTGGCTCCTGTTTATTACCATCCTCTTCGTCGGCATCATCTACACCTATGGCTATGTTCTCTGGAAAGCCCACCAGCATGTAGCCAGCTTGGCCGAGCATCAGGACAGGCAGGTGCCTGGGATAGCTCGGATGCGGCTAGATGTGAGGTTGGCCAAGACCCTGGGGCTGGTACTGGCTGTTCTGCTCCTATGCTGGTTCCCTGCATTGGCTCTCATGGGCCATAGCCTGGTCACCACGCTGAGTGACCAGGTCAAGGAGGCCTTTGCCTTCTGTTCCATGCTGTGCCTGGTTAACTCTATGGTCAACCCTATCATTTATGCCCTGCGAAGTGGAGAGATCCGCTCTGCTGCCCAGCACTGCCTGGTAGGCTGGAAGAAGTATCTACCGGGCCTCGGGACTGAGGGAAAAGAAGAAGTGCCAAAGTCCTCAGTTACAGAGACAGAGGCTGATGTGAAAACCACCGCGGTGCCTGGTTCCAGAAGTCCGGGCTGCTCCAATTGCTGACGGCACCATTTTTTCTATTGGAAACAGCCTGAGTGAGAAATCAGCTCACTCCCTCAAGGAGAGGGGCATCCCAGATCCTGAATCTTTCTGGAATCAGCTCTAGGGGACTGGACACAGACCCCTTTGCTTGACTTCATGGCTGGAGGTCATGTCTACCTGCACAGACCATGGCAGGCTCTCTTCACATCAAGTCAGGAGGGACCAAGAAGTCAGAGGGGCCTCCAGGAACCGTAATAAAGGATTCAGAGGCTATCTGAGAAGATGAAGGACCTGTTCTCCTGGGATCACAGAGTACCCTGGCCATTGTGGTCACTGCCCACAAATCCATCAGTGTCCACGTCTTCTATGGGGTGGATTCCAGGCTGTCCTGCTGGAGACTGGCAGTGAGAGCAGCGAGTTCTGGTTCCTGCTTCATTGTTTGGGACTCTGTAAAGCTCTGTGAGGGTCCGCCTTCAGGTCACCCTTGCCTCTTGAAGATCAAGAAATACGGTGTGCTGAGGATCAAGGATGTTGACTCAGACAATCACAGGCTGTCAGCTCAGGGTGTCTTGTTGGGCAAGGGCCCTCCTGATACCCTGATAAGCCTTGAAGTCATTTCAACTTTAGGTCCTTGGGGACCCAGAGGAGGCTGGGTTCACTGGAGGTACAGAATCTTCAGAGAACTGCATTGACCTTGTGACATTCTGCTGTGTGTAGTGTAGCAGTATCCCAGGCTAGCCTAGCTCCAGTAAAATGCAAGATATTCACAAAGATTCTCTGGGTCCTGGATTGCTCCCAGTGATGCTCAACTTAGCCTCCTTGCCTCTGCCACACTCTGGTCCTGCAGGTAGAGGGAGCTGGGGAGGGGGGGAGACTTCCTGCAGTGGTCCAGGCACAGGCTGACATCCTCTATCCGCAGCTCCATGCTGTGTCCCCAGGTACCTGAATTTTACCTTCACCAAGGGGCATCCCCAACAGAGGGAGGTTCAAGACACTGCTGGAGGCAGGAGGGGTAGCCTGGGGACCACAGCACCATGAAGGGAAAGCTCTCCATTAAATGTCATTGAACACTTACAGAGCCATGTGTTCCCTGCCCATTTGCTCCTTCATAATATGTGTGTCATAAATATGTGTGTGTGGGCTTCGGGCCAGTCCTGGATATCCCGCCCTGAAGGAGACAGACCCCATCTGGGGCTTACAGTCTACATTCTGATAAGAAGTGGGTTAGGGATGCTGAGCCTGGAGGCAAAGGACTGTCAATTCCAGCTCCTTAAGAGGTTGAGACAGGAAGTTCCTAAGTTCAAAACCTGCCTGAGCTGTACATGGAGTTCAAGTTCAGTTTAGGCAAGTTGGTGGGATCCAGTATCAAAATGAAAAAAATAAAGGGCTGGAGCTGGGCACAGTGGTGCACAAATACAACCCCGGTGTCCAGGTAGAACTGCTGAAAGTTTAAAGTCAGCCTCACATAGATGAAAAACTGTCTTTTTTTTTTTTTTTTTTAAATGTGTAGGGGTGTTTTGCTGCATGTATGTCTGTGTACCACATGTATGTCTGGTGCTCCCAGAGACCAGAAGAGGGCATCAGATCCCTTAGAACTGGTGTTACCAGACAGTGGTAAGTGGGTGCTGGGAATCAAACCTGGGTCCTCTGGAAGAACAGCCAGTGCTTTTAACCTCTAACCATCTCTCCAGCCCTGAATCCAGCTCTTAAACACTTTCTACTTTTGCTTTAAGTAGAGAGGCAGAGTTTATGAAGGGGAAGAGGAAGGCAAGGGCCCTGGGTAGAGATGGGAAATAGCCTTGTTGTTTAGATGATGAGCCAGCCAGCGAGGAGACCTGCCAATGGCCCAGAGAAACCAATGAGGTCCAGTGCAAAAACCTCAGCCTCCCTGATAGCACAGGTCAGTCCACTCTGCTACAGACCCTCCCACAGGCCTCTGCAAGACGACATTTTGGTTTCTCTGTGGGGTCAAATGAAGGACAGAGTACCCCATTTTATTCCCCCCAAGACAAGTTCCGTGCATCAAAAGTCATTGCAAATTCTAATCGCTGTTTGGAAGGATGAAGGGGGAGAAGTTGATTGTTTCTTTAAAGTCCTCCGTGCTTAGTGTTTTAGAGCATATTTCAACATTAACAGAAAATACCCCACGTTTCCTCATTACTCCCTAAAGGAGGAAGCCCTTGGTCTGTCAACATAAGCCCTGATTTTCTCCAAGGTGCCAGACGAGTGGGTGGAGAGATGGCTTCCGCCGCTGTGAATTCTGGTACCACCTTTGGCCTACACTTTCATGATCTTGGGCACCCCCCTGCCCTTCTCCTTGTCTTGATTTCCTCCTCGGTCAGTTGGGAAAGGTAGGGAAGAGGAGCCGTAAACCTCTTATTGCTCTAGCATGCAGTGGTTGCCTCAGCAACCATGGAGCCAGCCGGTTGTGCCACATGGACCATGTGACTTCTGGCTTGCATACTTCCTGCAGCTATGAACACACACACACACACACACACACACACACACACACACACACACACACACACACCATTGGGTGTGTGCTGACAGTAGAGGAACCAGGTGACTTGTCAAACAAGTTTTGCAGAGGTTCCTGGGGCAAGGGGGGTCTCTTGGCTCTCAAGTTTCTGCTCCTGCTATTCTAAAAATCGTGTCCCAGTGGCCCTCTGTGGGCTTGTTGGGTGGCGCTGGATTGAACTCCAGGCCTTCCAACATGCTAAGTAAGTGCTCTACTCCTGAACTACACCCAGCTCCTGGGTGTAGAAGCTAAGCTCTCTGAGAGGCCCTCAGGGGTTTTAGGGTGCAGCTCAGTGCTAGAGTGCTTCCTTTGCATGGTCAAATCCCTGGGGTTCAAAGGCCAGTACTGCATAAAACCAGGCGTGGTGGTGCCACTCCGACCAGCACTCAGAGATAGAAGCAGGAGGATCAGGAATTCAAGGTCATCCTAGCTGTGAATTCGAGGCCAGCCTGAGCTGCATAAGAACCCCCCCCCCCAATGTCAAAATAAATTTCAGTTACAATTTAAAATTAAATTAAAATGTTTAAATGACTCAGAGTTCTCAAAGTAAGTTCAATAAACGAGACAGGCCAAAATAACTAGTCTGCCCTTCCTCTTTCAGCAGCCATTTCTCTGTCTTCATAAAGTTTCTACCTCATTATTTCTATATCTTATGCAGCTCGGCAATCGGCTAAGCGCCACCTGCAGGCAAAGAAACCATGGCTCCTAATTAGCCATTAAATAAATAAAACAATCCGGTTTCGGCCTTCTCCTGAGGATTAGGGCAATAACATGGGCTACTCCCTTTTCTCCGCACTCCCTGAGTCTTTCCCGCTTTACGGGAAGCCGGCAATCAAGTCCCTAGCAGAGACTGTGGGGTTTAAATTCAATAGATCAGAGCCGTCAACGCCTGTTTGCGTCCTTCTCTCAATCAACGCCAGAGGGCGCTCCAGAGATGGCGCCTCGGACGGCACACGGGACCACAAGATTGACCCCGCCCCTTTCCCCTTCCGAGCCAATCGCCACTCAGAGAGGCGGAGCTACTGGACGGCGCCTGCGCGTTAAGAGGGACGGTGCGGGCACGGAAGCAGGGATGCGGGAGCTGAAAAGTGAAGGGTGGGCGGTGGGTACCGCGCTGCTGCAGCTGCTGCTGCTGGTTCCTGCGGCCCAGGCAGTGGCCCAGCGCCGCTACACCGCGGACTGGCAGAGCCTGGACTCGCGGCCACTGCCGAGATGGTTTGACGAGGCCAAGTTCGGGGTGTTTGTGCACTGGGGGGTGTTCTCGGTGCCCGCCTGGGGCAGCGAGTGGTTCTGGTGGCACTGGAAGGGCGAACGGAATCCAGCCTATGAGCGCTTCATGAGAAAAAACTACCCGCCCGGCTTCAGCTACGCCGACTTCGGGCCGCAGTTCACGGCGCGCTTCTTCCACCCGGACCAGTGGGCCGAACTCTTCCAGGCTGCCGGGGCCAAGTGAGTGCGGGCGGGGCGCGCGGCGGGACGGGGCAAGACCACGGCCGGCGCTGCCTGACCGCCGAAGGCCCCGCACCCTGCGTTCTGCATCCTGGAGGATGGAGCATTAATGCTAAAGAAGAGAGCCCTGCTGGGGATTAGTTTTAAAAATGAAGGCGGGAAAGCACTGGGTACTCTAACAGTATGGAGAGAGACCAGAGCCAGACCACACACCCGGTGTCTCTTCTAAAAGGGCTGGCACACAGCCTGGATTCCTGTCAGTTGTAGACCTGGACCAGTCGTCACCTTAGGCTCCCTGCGGCGTCCGTGGAAGGTTATAAAAGGAAGCCGCCTGAGTTCCTTGTAGCCCTGTGTGTCTTTAAATGGAGAAGGAAGGATGGGAGTTTTGGGTTCTCCCTCACCTTCTGACTTCCTTGTGGTCGAACTCTAAGGAGGGATGGGGTTGTTTGGGCAGAGCCTTCCAGAGGAAGTATGTTTTGAGAGCATTATAAATAAGTATGGTGGCGCACGCCTTGGATCCCAGCACTCGGGAGGCAGAGGTGGGCGGATCTCTGTGAATTTTGAGGCCAGCCTGGTCTACAAAGCAAGTTCCAGGATAGCCAGGACTGTTACACCGAGAAACCCTGTCTCGAAAAACAAAAACAAAACAAACAAACAAAAAAGTATTTGCCATTACATGCCATTACAGGAATACAAGGCCTGAGGAAACAGGAGTCTATCTTTTAGCGAGCATCTCTGAGGTCCATAATTAACAAATAAAAAGGGTGAACTCCAGCCTCTTTCCAGACTCCCTGTTTCGTGAATGAGGTCACTAGCTCAGAGAGGAAGGAGCCTGTTGTTCTAGACTGCAGATCTTGTGACCTGGAGATAAGGCTCTTGACCACTGCACCCAGGGGCTGCAAGCCATACCCAGAAGGACTAGTTGGTAAAACAAGCAGCTTCCATCTGTCATCTGCTCTTGCCAACAGAGCAGGGCAGAGGGTTGAAGAAAGTTCATTACTTACGCCCAGAAGGGTTGAGTCTGTGAGCCAAGGTGCACAATTTTGTCTTGCCTCCCTTCCCTCCCCTCTGGGGATCCAGGGCCTCCTTCCATTATTGAGTCATACCTACAAGGGAATATTGTCACTGTGAAAACATCTTAGCTGTTGCAATGACTCATCCCAGTACATCTCCTGTCATCGAGATCTTTCCGCCATACTGGGCAAGGTCATGGTTGTGGTCACTGCCCACTTCCTTTGTTTTTATTTGGTTTTCATGTCTACAGGTATGTGGTCCTGACCACAAAGCATCATGAAGGCTTCACAAACTGGCCAAGTTCTGTGTCTTGGAACTGGAACTCAAAGGACGTGGGGCCCCATCGTGATTTGGTTGGTGAGTTGGGAGCTGCTGTTCGGAAGAGGTGCGTGTCTGTAGACAGCTAGCCTTCCTACGGTCTTAACCATCCATCCCTCCAGGTCTCGTCTTGTTTGTCTGCTGGGGGCATATTTAGCCAGTGAGAAGGTGGGCTCCCAGACTTGGGGTTTGAGATTTGGCAGTTTTCACAAGTCCAAAGGTGATAACAGTGGAAAAAGTTCACAGTGGGGTGTAGGACACTCAGAGTAGACTATGATGGTCCATTTGCAGCCTGCTGAAGATTCCCATGGAAACTTGCAATACAGAGCCTTTTCTTCCTTTCTTCTTTTTTTTTTTTTTTTTTTGGTTTTTTGTTTTTTTTTTCAAGACAGTTTTTTTGTGTAGCCTTGGCTATCCTGGAACTCGCTCTGTAGACCAGGCTAACCTCAAACTCACAGAGATCCACCTGCCTCCACCCCTGAGTGCTGGGATTAAAGGCATGCGCCACCACTTCCCAGCTTAGAGCCTTTTCCAGTATGTGACGGGCCAGGGACTGGGTCTCACCTTTCTCCTCAGTAGCCACCAGCACCCACCCAGCACAGAGCTGTTCAGGCCTGAGGGCAAGCTCTGATAATGGCAGATCCCATTTGGTGATTCTAGCACTTGGGAGGCAAAGGCAGGAGGGTCAGGAGTTCAGGGCTGGCCTTAGATATAGACTGAGTTTGAGGCTAGCCTGGACTACAGAAGATTGTATCTCAGAGGGCTAAATAAAAATAACAGTAGGAATTAATTTCTCAATATAGAAACAGTAGGATGTGGCAGAGATAGGATGGTTTTGGGTTTTGGAGTTGACAAACACAAGACCTCATGAATATTAAGCGGTTGCTCTTTCACTGAATGTATTAGTTACTTCTGTGTCGGTGACCGCCACACCTGTTAGAAACAACTTCAGGAAAGGAAAGTTGATTTTTAGAGGGTTTCGGTCCACCATGGTGGGGTACCTGCATTCATGACAGCCACACACTGTGGTAGAGGTTATTTATTTACCTAACATGACGAGGGAGCAGACAGGAATGACAGGCAGTTTGTCCTTCAGAGCCCTCGTGACCGCTCACTTCTGCCAGCATGTCCCACCTTGTAAAGGTTCGGCAGATTCCCAAAACAACACCATCAGCCAGGGAACAAGACTTCAAAACGTGAGCCTGGGGGAGACATTGCAGACACAAACCGTAACACAGAGCCAGACGCATCCCCAGCCACTGGCCGTGGGATGGAACTTGGACTCAGGGATTCAGGTTTGGAACCCTGCTGGCCGGCTGTGCTTTGCCACTAAGAAAGAAAATGACTTTCAACTGTGACTTGGTAAGTGTGGCTTCCTGTATGAGGGACAGGCTGACTGCCTGCTCGTGAAAATCATCAAGTGTGATTGGAACCCAGTCACGCCTTGTGTCACACACTGCCAGGCACTGTCTCATAGAACACGTTGAGAGCTGAGACGGAGGCCACAGCTTACCAAGTCCAGTGGACTTCCTGCACCTTTAAGAATGCATTTGCTGACTCTCGTGACCGGCTCGGTGTTCTGTGCCCCATGAAGCACTTGCCCAAAAGTCCTGCAGGAAACGTCCGTCTGATCTTAGACGGGGATAAGATAGGGACTTTGGAAGTAGCGGTTTTCTTCTGGTTTGGTTTGGTTTTACAAGTCGGGACCTTATTCTGTATCCCTGGAGAGCTTGGACCTTGCTCTGCAGACGAGGCTGCTTTCTAACTTGAAGCAATTCTCTTGCCTCTGCCTTCCCGGTACTGGGGTCCAGGCCTGTGGCAACATGCCCAGCCTCGGTAGGCTGGATTGGTAGCGTCTTTGTAAGTGGTTAACCCCGAGTCACATGCTGAAATCCTCCTCTCCAGTTCTTTCTTGTCTATGCTATGTTATTTTCTTCATTACTTGCATTATAGTGTCTGCGTAGACCCATATCTTAATGAACTGCAGTAATTGTACCTTTTTATGAGGCACAGTGTGACATGCTCGAAGTGTGTAATGAACTAATCGGGGTAATTAGCATTTCTAGCTCCTTAATCATTTGTCCTTTGTTTGTGTTAGGAACCTTCAAACTCCTTTCTTCTAGTTCTTTAAAAAACATTTACTAGGAGTAGAGATATAGCTTATGATAGAATGCTTACCTAGCTTAGCTGAGGCCCTGGCTTTGATTCTCAGCACCATAAAAAAAATTAAGTAAGATTTTAAAAAATGAAATATATAGCAAGTGTGGTGGCATGTGCCTTTAATCCCAGCACTAGGTAGGCAAAGGCAGGTGGATCTCTGGGAGTTTGGGGCTAGCCTGGTCTACATATCCAGTTCTAGGCCAGCTAGGGCTACATAGTGAGACCCTGTCTCCAAAAAAAAAAGTCTATTAAATAAATAAAGGATCTCAAATAGCTTAGGCTGACATTAAACCCACTTGGTAGCCAAGAATGACCTTGAACTCCTGATCTTCCTAACTCCCGCCCTCCTGAGTGCTGACACCACACCTAGCCTTGTTTTTTTCTCTGCCTAATGCCAGCTGCTGTTGTATTTTTCTGTTTAAGGAACTTACGCTATGGCCTCTACCACTCACTCTTGGAATGGTTCCATCCACTCTACCTGCTTGATAAGAAGAATGGCTTCAAAACTCAGCATTTTGTCAGTGCGAAAACAATGCCAGAGCTGTATGACCTTGTTAACAGGTGAGACATTTTGTCAGTGTGAAAAACGATGCCAGAGCTGTATGACCTTGTTAACAGGTGAGACAGAGACTGAAGGGGCCGGGGCCTGGCAGCTTGTATTTGAAGTCAGAGGCCTCCAGGATGCCGTTAAGGGCTCCGGCCGGAGGCTGCTGTATAAGGCATCAAAGTAATAAAAATGGCGTTTGTATTAATGCAAAGCACGTTTCCCCTCCCACCTCTCAGAACTTCTGGACTGTGGTCACTTACTAGGCTGCTGCAGTCACAGGGAACCCAGGGGGCAGTGAGTCAAAGTGCCCTCCTCCCTTGCCATTGTCCCTAGTCAGGACCTTGGAGAGGGGCACTGGCACCTTTGTGATCACAAGCTGTAAACAGCATCCTGAGCACAGATCCTGATGCTCAGTGAGAACTGTCGTGTCTGGTCTGGGGCTCAGATCTCTCTCACTGTCACAGTGCTGGGAACAGGAAGGAGAGCCACTGTTGAAACTAGGGTCCCCATTCCCAAATTGGAATTTGTTGCTAATGTGTCCCATGTTTTCTTTCACTTTCGTTATTTAGTGGGGACGATGTCACAACACATGTGTACGGGGAAGTTAGTTTTCTCATTTTACCTTGTGGACCCCAAGGATCAGAGTCGGTCATCAGGCTTGATGGCAAGCACTTCCACACACTGACCGCCCCCCCCCCCCCCAGCCCGTTCATAAGCTTTTCCCTTGTGACATCCAGGAGCCTCCCCTGGATGAGGGACCCTAGTAGCCGAAGGGGCGGCTTCTTTGCCCCACTTTCGTTTTATATGATTTGTTTTTGTTATGTCTGGTTTCTTTGCTTTCTTCTTTTTGGTCTTTCTCTGTGTAGCCCTGGCTGTCCTGGATCTCACTCTGTAGACCATTCTGGCCTCGAACTTCAGAGATCCTCCTGCCTCTGCCTCCCTAGTGCTGGGATTAAAGGCGTGTGCACTACCACCACCCAATGGCTTTTTTTTTTTAGGTTTTATTTATTTATTTACTATGTATACAGTGTTCTGCCTGCTTGTATGTCTGCAGGCCAGAAAAGGGCACCAGATCTCATTACAGATGGTTGTGAGCCACCTATGGTTGCTGGGAATTGAACTCAGGCCCTCTGGAAGAACAGCCAGTGCTCTTAACCTCTGAGACATTTCTCCAGCCCAGTTTTTTTCTTTTAAAGCTTTGTGGCTTGGAAAAAAAATTGCTTAGTCTCCCTCAATCTCTTTTTTTTTTTTTTGGGGGGGGGTGTTTGTTTATTTGTTTGTTTGTTTGAGACAGGGTTTTTCTGTGTAGCCACAGCTGTCCTAAAATTCTCTCTATAGACTAGGCTGGCCTTGAACTCACAGAAATGAGATGGGCCTGCCTCTGCCTCCCGAGTGCTGGAATTAAAGGTGTGCGCCACCACCACCGGGCTCTGGCTCTCTTCTTTACCCCTGGACCCGGGGTTAGTAATCATGGGAGTTGCCGAGGTAAGCTGCCTAGCGTATTTGACTGCACACAGTGAAGAGACCACTGTCTCAGTCAGCTTCTAGCCTTAGAGAAGGCTTTCTTTCTTGAGACTGGCCTCACTGTGAAGGGCAGTGAAGGTCTGTCATCGAGCAGGTTCACATTTGTGCTCCAGCGCCTTCAAATCCATGGTCCCAAAACGTGCATAATAATGCTTACCTTCGACCTTCACACTACACACACTGTAGGCTCACAACAGTAAGAATGTAAAGGTGCTTCGAGGCCAGCCTGGGCTACAGAGTGAGTTCCAGGAAAGGTGCAAAGCTACACAGAGAAACCCTGTCTCGAAAAATTAAAAAAAAAAAAAAAAAAAGAATGTAAAGGTGCACTAGACTCCGAAAGGCCTTTCCAGCCCAACTAGGTAGCTGCTAAGACAGCTCAGTGACAGATCAGTGTCATGGTTCAGATGTTTACAACACCCCAAAAGCAGACAGACATCTTCATTTGGTGCTTCTGGAATACCAGGGGCTCACTGGGTAGCCCAGGCTAGCCTCTAATTTGTAATCTCCTGACGCAGGTTCCCAAGTGCTATGATTACAGGCATGAGCCACCACACCTGTCTTTTTTTATTTTTTATTTTTTGTTTTTATTTTTGGTCCTGAGGACAGGACCCAGGTCTTAGAACATTCTGGGCAGTGCTCTGCCGCTGAACTATATACCCCAGGCCATGATCACTGTTATAGTTTTTGTTTTTTTTTTTGTTTGTTTGGTTGGTTTTGATTTTTTTGTTTGTTTGTTTTGTTTTGTTTTTCGAGACAGGGTTTCTCAGTGTAGCTTTGGAGCCTGTCCTGGAACTCACTCTGCAGCCCAGGCTGGCCTCGAACTCACAGAGATCCGCCTGCCTCTGCCTCCCGAGTACTGGGATTAAAGGTATGCACCACCACTGCCCGGCTTTTATTGTTTTTTTAATCACATTTTATTATTTCGTGTCCGTGAGTGTGTATTATATGGGCACATATGTGCCACAGCGCACACATGGAAGTCGGAGAACAACTGTGGAAGTCAGTTCTCCTTCCTTGTGCATTCGGGGGATCAAACTCAGGTCATCAGACTTGAGAGGCCATCTGGCCTGCCCAAGCACCAGCCTCTTTTCCAGAACCTACTTATTATTTATGTGTAGTCTATATGGCCGAGGAGGCCAGAGGGCATCGATTCCCTGGGATGAGAGTTACAGGTGGTTGTGAGCGCCAGGTGGGTGCTGGGGACCACGCCCAGGTTCTCCGCAAGCAGTAAGCACCCTCACCCCGCGCAGTCTCTCCAGCCCTGTGAGCGCCACCCCTAAGTGGAGTTAGTTGCTTGAAGGGAAGCAAACTGTAGATACTGATTACCTTTCTAAAAGGGGGAACAGGGAGATTGGGGGAAGTGTACGGAAGAAATGTGTTCTTTGTTATTGTTGTTGTTATTATTATTGCTATTGCATTTTAATATATTTAGGGTGTGTGTGCATGCATGAGCCATGCTGTGCATGTAGAGGTCAGAGGACCACTTGCAGGAGAAGGACCCAGGGATTGAACTTGGGTCGTCAGACTTGGCAAGTAGGCGCCTTTACATATGGAGCCCCTCACCAACCCCTGCAGTTCTTTTCTTAATTAAAGTTTTTATTTTATGTGTATGGCTGTGTTGCCTGCATGTGTGTCTATGCACTCTGTGCGTGCCTGGTGCCCACAGAGGCCAGAAGAGGGCATCAGGTCCTGGGGCACTGGAGTGACGGGTGATTGTGAGCCTCTGTGTGGGTGCAGGAATCAAACCTGAGTCCTCTGGAAGAGCAGCCAGTGCTTTTACCTACTCGGCCAGCTCTCCACACGCCCTCCCTGAGGCTCTTTTAGATTCTTACCTCTTTAGTTTCTGCGGTGTAATTTTTATGGTACTCTCCAGTCAAGAGACTTTTCTTCTTGATGGGCTAGGAGTGGAACCCACGGCCTCACGTGTGGTAGGCAAGTGCCCGACCACAGAGCCATTCTCCCGTCTCTAATTTTTGAATATTTGTTGCAAACTCTGACCGTAAGACTGACTAGATATAGATGCAGATAGCAAACCGTTCTGATCACGTGTCTTCCAGCTACAAACCCGACCTGATCTGGTCTGATGGGGAGTGGGAGTGTCCTGACACTTACTGGAACTCCACAGCTTTCCTCGCCTGGCTCTATAATGATAGCCCTGTCAAGGTAGGTGGTTATCTAACTTACTCATCAGTGGTTCTGATAAAAGAGCATGATGGGGGGCGTGGTACTTGGCAGTCATCTCAGCCTGTAGGCCATGGCAGGGGGAATTCACAGCAATCCTCCTGCCTCAGCTTCCCAAGAGCTGGGATTATGGGTGGATGGCATCACTCCTAGCTCTATATCCAAAATTTAAAGGGTACTTGTTGGCCGCCGCCCACAGCAGCCATGTGGATGGTAGAGAGTGCTGGATGCTGCCGGGGGTGGAAGAATCATGAGCCATGGTTACCTTTTAGAGCTTTATTAGGAGAGAGAAAGAGAGAGAGACACACAGGGGAATACAGGGAAATACAGTGGAAGGGCACGCCCACTTTTTAGGCTGGGACGCCATCGTAATAAGGACATACTTACAGTACTTAGCTAGCTAGCTAAACCCTCCCCACCGTCAGTACAGATAGCTAGTATATTTGCATCTTGTGCTATGGGACTTCATCTTTGTGATAGAAAATGTCTGCCTGCCAGGTGGTACCGGCTCACACTTGAATCCCAGCACTGGAGGCAGAGCCAGGCGGATCTCTGAGTTCAAGGCCAGCCTGGTCTATAGAGCCAGATCCAGGACAAGCACCAAAACTACACAGAAAAACCCTGTGGGAAACGGGGGGGGGGGGGGGGGGGCGCGGGGGATGTCAAAGATTTTACATGCTCTAGATTTGTAAGTTTTAAAGAAAAAGCTAAGTATGAAGCAGTTTGGTAGTTGGAGGTCTAGCTCAGTGGTAGAGCACTTGCTTAGCATGCAGGGGGCCCTGGATTTAACTCAAACACCAAAACTAAGCTTGGATGAAGATGCCCTGGTGGGTCCCTATCTGTGTAGGTCTTATTGGGTAGTTATTACTAAACTCAGGATATGGGAAGAAGGGGAGAGAGAAGAGAGACACCCTTCCTTGAGTGAAGGATGCTGATTGAGGGTAGTCCTCATGGACTGGAGTATACTTCGCTGGGAGAGCATGTTAACGTATGCAAGGCTTGTGTTCAGGGCCTTGCCAAGTCTCAGGACTCCCAGATATGCATTTCATCCCTAGGTAGTTAACGCTGACAGAATGCCAGGGTCTAAATTGTCCACATCTGTCTCCTCTACAAGTCTCTGCTTAAAGTTTAAAGGGCAAACACTGTGTTATTCACCGTGGCACCCCTGTCTCTGCCACAGAAATAATTATGAGTGAGCAGTTGACTGCCCATCAAGACTTGAGATGGGCCAGGTATGGTAGTGCATGCCTTTAATCCTAGCATTCAGGAGACAGGAGGATCTCTGTGAGTTGAAGGCCAGCCTGGTCTACACAGTGAGCTCCCAGGCCACCCAGGGCTACATAGTGAGACTGTCTGAGAAACAAAGAAAGAAGGTCTGAGGGGCCTTGTCCCTGCCTCCTCTGGTCTGTGCCTCCATGGAGCCAGGTCATCTGCTGCATGATGACAGCCACACGTGCCTGAGTAAGGAGAGTCACAGTAAGGGAAAAAAGATAAACAAAGATGCAGCATTGGTGAAGCCAGCAAATGTCCACCACAAGTATTTAAAAACCACAGCAAAGTCGGGCAATGGTTTTATGGCGCACACCTTTAATCCCAGCACTTGGGCAGGGAGATCTCTGTGAATTCCAGGCCAGCCTGATCTACAGAGTGAGTTCTAGGACAGCCAGGGCTACACAGAGAAACCCTGTCTCAAAAAACAAAACAACAAAACCCACAGCAAGGGCGAGGGCGAGGGCTCAGTGGTTAGAGCAAGCACTGCTTCAAGTTCCTTTCCCAGCACACACACTGTGGATCACAACCGCCTGGAACTCCAGTAAAAGCAGCTGGCACCCTCTTCTGGCCTTCCTGGGTACTGCACAGGTGCGCAGACTTAGCAAGCAAAAGACTCATACACACTTTGTGATTTATTTATTTACTATATGTGTGTATGTATGTATGTATGTATGTATGTATGTATGTATGTATGTATATCTGTGTGCGTTTATGTGTTCTGTGTGCATGCAAAAGCCCATAGAGGCCAGAAGAGGGCACCAGATCTCCTGTTACTAGAGTTACAGGTGGTTATGGTCACCATGTGAGCTGGGAAACAAACCCAGGTCCACTTCGAGAGCAGTAACTGCTCTTAACCACGGAGCCATCTCACCAGACCCCCAAACAGTTTTTAAAAGATGATGTTATTTATGTGAATAGGTGTTTTGCCTGCATGATTTATGTGTGTGCAGGAGCCAGTGGAGGCCAGGAGAGGGTGTTGGATCCCCTGGGACTGGAGTTACAGGAGGTTGTGAGTCACCATGTAGGTGCTGGGAACTGAGCTCACATCCTTTGTAAGAGCATCAAACACTCGTAACTGGGGCCGTCTCTCCAGTCCCAGGAGTGCTGCAGAGTTCCCATGCTTTTACAGCAAGCCCTTCATCCACTGAGCCGTCAATCATCCCCTGAGCCCCCCCAGACAATCTCTAAAACCGCCCCCTGCAGGCACACTCCCTCTGTGCCTCTCTCAGCTGACTTCCTGGGCTTAAGCATGGCAGACATTAGAGGCTGGATGCTTCTTTGTCTAAACACTGTCTTCCACACTGTAGAACGGTAGTCAGCAACTCTGGCTTCTCCTGCTGGGTATCAGCACCGCCCACATGAGGACCACAAAACCGTCAGGTTTCCCTGTGTGCCCTTTAGAGCAGTCGCCCCAGGGGAAACCACTAATGTAGTCCTGCTGTTCTTCCTGTCACCAGATGCATCTGCATCGCATAAAGGAGCAGGAGGTGCTGCTCCAGTGACCCCGTTCTCCTTCCGCTTAGGATCAGGTGGTAGTGAATGACCGGTGGGGTCAGAACTGCTCCTGTCATCACGGAGGGTACTACAACTGTCAAGATAAATACACACCACACAGCTTGCCCAGCCACAAGTGGGAGATGTGCACCAGCGTGGACAGGTCGTCCTGGGGCTATCGGCGTGACATGACCTTGTCTACCATTGCCAGCGAAAATGAAATCATTGAGGTAAGAGCACTCCACCGGGGATGTTTTAACTGCTTACCTCACAGCAGCCCTCTGACTGAGCAGGGTTGTTAGAACATGCTAACCTCTCCTAAGCACTTTGTCATCATCGCTGTTACAGAGAAGCGGGTTGGGGCCATGAAAACCTTTTTTTTTTTTCTCCCTTTTTTTCTTTTTTGGCTTTTTGAGACAGTTTTCTCTGCATAGCCCTGGCTGTCCTGGAATTCGCTTTGTAGACCAGGCTGGCCTCGAACTCACAGAGATCTGCCTGCCTCTGCCTCCCAAGTGTTGTGATTAAAGGCGTGCACCGCCATATGTGGCTGAAACCTTTTTTTAATTACATCTCTTTATTTGTTTTGGGGTGGGGGCAAGTGTGTACCACAGTGCACATGGAGAGGTCAGCAGACAGCCTGACGGTCACTTCTCTCCTTCCATCCTGTGAGTCCCGGGGATCAAACGTAGGTCATTCATCTTGGTGGCCTTGGCCATCTTCTCAGCATCAGGGAAAGCTTTATCTACAGAGGTGTTCTTTCCAGAACTTTCCTTCCTTTTTCTTCTTTGTTGCCAGGGTGTATGTGCATATGTATGTATGTTTGTGCACGTGTGTTTGTGACGGGCACAACCGGAGGTGTGCGTCCTCAGGTTCCACCTATGAGGGAGGGGCACAATCTCTTACTAGCCTGGAACTGGCCATTCAGCTGGCACTCTGGCCAGGAAGCCACAGCAGCAAGCCTTTGTTTCTGCTCCCCAGGACGAAGATTACAAGCACACATTACACTACAACCTCCAGATTTTTTGGTGCTTGTTGATTTGGGTGTGTTTTGTTTGAACGTGAATTCTGAGGATGAACCCAGGTCTTCTTGCTTTTTTTTTTTTTTTTTTTTTTTTTTTTAAGGTTTTTCAAGACAGGGTTTCTCTGTGTAGCTTTGCGCCTTTCCTGGAACTCACTCTGTAGCCCAGGCTGGCCTGGAACTCACAGAGATCCACCTGGCTCTGCCTCCCGAGTGCTGGGATTAAAGGCGTGCGCCACCGCCACCTGGCGTCTTCTTGCTTATAAGGCAAGCACTCACCCTCTGGGCCATCATCGTCCAAGCCCTTTCCCAGGAGTGTTTTCAGTTAGCACATGAGTGGTTTCCGTTTCTTGGAACTATAGTCGGTAATTCCGTAGGCAGGAGGACTCACTATGGAACAGAAGAGTGCTCGGCTGGCGGGGCTGGGGTGGCGGGATGGAGTGCCACGTACAGCCGCAGCTTAGGGAGACATGTGCCATTATGCTCGGCTCTAAAGTGTGACTCGCCTTCCCTTTTTCCCCTTGCAGTGCTAAGGATCGAACCCAGGGCTTTTCTTCTCTTGATGTCCCTTCCTGTCTGCATATTCCAGACACCGTGCCAGGCTTGGTAGTCAGGCCTCAGCTTTCCTTGACTCTGCTCTCTTTAGGAATTGGTTCAGACAGTAAGTCTGGGAGGCAACTATCTTCTCAACATTGGACCAACTAAGGATGGACTGATCGTTCCCATCTTCCAAGAAAGACTTCTTGCTGTGGGCAAGTGGCTGCAGATCAATGGGGAGGCCATCTATGCCTCCAAACCCTGGAGAGTGCAGTCGGAAAAGAACGTGACAATTGTGTGGTGAGCCTCGTCTTCTTGTACGTCAGGAGGAGGATTGATGATAGCTGTGTTTTCAGTTCTGCGTGAGAGAACAGCCAAAGTGAAAGAATAAATAGCAAGAGATGATAATGGATGGATGGTGGATGGATATATGGGGGGTGGCAAATTATCAATCTGGGTAATGCCCAACAGAAATAGATCGATTGGGGAAACCGATTTATGGCTGGAGCTCCTGTGAGAGGGTGGGTCCTAGGCAGAGCCGAGTGGGGCTTCTAACTCAGCAAGTAACAGCAACAAACTGACATCATCTGACTCTGAGGCCCACAAACACCCAGCAGAAGTGGACTGGGGAAGTTGAGGCAGTCAGCTGGAGTTCCAAATGCACTTTCTCTCCATGGACTAAACTGCCCATGGCTGAACCTCCGGCTTCCCGTTGCCCCTGCAGACACTTTTATATCGGGATGAATAATGGGACCCTGTTGGAGATGGCTGACCTAGCTGTTCTCAGAGGCTCGAAGGTTTCCCTCCCTGGCAGAGGGTTAGGGGCCAGCCCAAACCCTGACAAAAGGGGCCTTAGGACACTTTGAGACCAACATGCTTAGATGTGAAATGTGGCCGGGGCACCCCGCTTTCCCAAGCAGCTGCTGCTTTTCCTCCTTTTCTTCTTCCTCCTCTTCCTCTTCCTCTTCCTCCTCCTCTTCTTCTTCCTCCTCTTCCTCCTCCTCTTCCTCCTCCTCCTCCTCCTCCTCCTCCTCCTCCTCCTCTTCTTCTTCTTCTTCCTCTTCTTCTTCTTTCGACTGTAACAGTCCTAGCTGTCCTGGAACTCTTCTCTGTAGACCAGGCTGGCCTTGAACTCACAGAGATCCGCCTGGCTCTGCCTCCCGAGCGCTGGGATTAAGGGCGTGCGCCATTGCTGCCCGGCAACAAAGGTTATCAGCAGGGGAAGGTCTGGAAAACGTGCCGCCAAGGGTTAATTTTAATTTTTAAAGAAACCTTAATCAGGTGAAGAGGATAACAGAGGATTTCAAAGAGTTTTCTGGACCGCTTCCTCCCCCCTCCCTTCCTCTCACTTCCTAGTACTCTTGACGAACACACGGTCTTTAATGGGTGAGTTATGTGAAGGGGATTGAGGGTCTGTCAGGGAACACCACTCAGCGTTCTGTGGCCCCATGAACATCCGTGTTTCTTGTTCCCAGGTACACTGCTAAAGACGCAGCAGTTTATGCTACTTTTCTGTACTGGCCAGAAAATGGAATCATAAACCTTAAATCCCCCCAAACGACCTCGACCACAAAGGTAAGGAGGCTCGTGGACCTATAACTTGTCTTTGTGTGCTTAGGCATACACTCCACTACTGTACTGATACAGCTATTTTTGTTTGTTTGTTTTTTGAGCCAGGTTCCTCTCTCTCTCTCTCTCTCTTTCTCTCTCTCTCTCTCTCTCTCTCTCTCTCTCTCTCTCTCTCTCTCGCTCTCGCTCTCTCGCTCTCTCGCTCTCTCACTCTCTCGCTCTCTTTCTCTTCAAGACAGGGTTTCTCTATCTGTCCTGGAACTATGGCTCTGTCTGTCCTGGAACTCATTTTGTAGACCAGGCTGGCCTTGAACTCACAGAGATCCAACTGCCTCTGCCTCCTGAGTGCTGGGATCAAAGGCGATCCAGGTTCTTTATGAAGAAGCTCAGGCTAGCCTCAGCCTGTGGTCCTCCTGTCTCCACCTTCCGGGTGCTAAGACTCCGGGCTTGTGTCACCATGCCTGGACAGATGTAACTTTTATGAAAAAGCAAAGAACTAAGGCAGGCTTCCTTTCTTGTGTATGGTCCACTAGAGTGTCCTCGCTGCTATGGTCCAGCACACCCGTGAATAACGGGGTCTTTCCATCCCCTTGCTTTCCGCAGATAACGATGCTAGGACTGGAAGGAGATCTGACCTGGACCCAGGATCCTCAGGAGGGGGTCCTCATCTCTCTGCCCTCGTTGCCACCCAGCGCTCTTTCGGTGCAGTATGCCTGGACGCTAAAGCTGACCAAAGTGAAGTGATTATTGTTGGAGAGCAGATGGCCCTGTGCGCGGCTTTGCCTTTCTCTTACAGGACCGTCAGTGCAATAAAGTAGCTTCCCTTCCCCACCCAGTGACGGCTTTCCCAGCCTATTTTAATCTATGGGAACCTAGTACACTGAGTCGCCGAATGACTCGATTGAAGACGGGAGATCCATTGCTGGCGTCTCTCTGGTGAGCAGAAAGGCCTGGACAGCTCAGCTGAGCTCACCTGCTCCATCACTAGAGTGAAATCTCCCTTTCTGATGACGAGCCAAGTCACCTGATGCCTGTGGGAGCGGGTCAAAGAGGTCTGGCAGACCCAAGCCCCTGTGCCTTATATTGGTTGTCACTAATCCCGAGGGCATTACACCGGTCCCGAAGCGTTTGCCAGGCTGCCAAGGCCACCTCTTTGGAAGTTTGCAAAGCAAGCCAAAGCTCTGGCACTGAGCATGTCTTCAGAGATACTGATGAAGGAGTGTGATTCTGCCTTGCCCTTTAAAAAAGATGGAAGTAAATTTGTGTGTCAGATTATGTCTACCAAAAGCATGTCATAGTTTTCTTTCCCTAGATTCCGTTTGGGCTGTTTGCAGCCTTTTATTCATTTACTGGCTGTTTTTTTTTTTTTTTTTTTTTTTTTTTTGGTGTTTCGAGACAGGCTTTCTCTGTGTAGTCCTGACTGTGCTGGAACTCACTCTGTAGACCAGGCTGGCCTCAAACTCAGAGATCCACCTGCCCCTGCCTCCCAAGTGCTGGGATTAAAGATGTGCTCCACCACTGCCCACCCTCCACCCAGATTTTTAAACAATATAATAGCAAGAAGGCTGGAGAGACGGCTCAGCAGAGAATCAGAACTCGGTTCCTAACACTCCTGACAGTTCACAACTGTGCATCTCCAGTTCCAGACAGAGGGCCTGTTGCCCTCTGCTGGCTTCTGTGGGCACTGCACACGTGGTGTATACACACACACACACACACACACACACACACACACAGGCAAAACCCCCATAAACAGAAATTAATCATTAAGAACAATAGTGTGAATATCTTTTTTAAATATATTCTTTTTTTTTTTAAGATTTATTTATTTATTATGTATACAGTATTCTGCCTGCACATATGACTATAGACCAGAAGAGGGCACCAGATCTCATTCTAGATGGTTGTGAGCCACCATGTGGTTGCTGGGAATTGAACTCAGGACCTCTGGAAGAACAGCCAGTGCCCTTAACCTCTGAGCCATCTCTCCAGCCCCATATAGTGTGAATATCTTTATATCAAGATTTTAAACATGGCCGGGTGTTGGTATCTATTATAAGTCTAGCACTCAGAAGCAGGGGGATAAAGAATTCAAAACCAGGCTCTGGTGTAGACCAAGTTTGAGGCCAGTCTGAACTACATGAAACTCTGTCTCAAAACCAATGGAGCTGGAGAGATGGCTCAGCAGTTAGCGTTCCTACTGCTATTGCAGAGGACAGAGTTTGGCTCCCAGAACCCACAGATAGCTCGACAACCACCTGGAACTCCAGCTCTAAGGGATCCAGTGTTCTCTTCTGCCCTCCGAGGTTACTGTCTCACTTCCCATACCCATACAAAGGCACACAAGAAATTCAAATCTGGCCAGGCAGTGGTGGTGCACGTCTTTAATCCCAGCACTTGGGAGGCAGAACCAGATGGATCTCTGTGAGTTCGAGGCCAGCCTGGTGTACAGAGCAAGATCCAGGACAGGCACCAAAACTACACAGAGAAACCCTGTCTCAAAAAACAAAAATAATAATAATAATAAATAAAATCTATTTTATTGACATATAATTCACACTGTATGACTCACCCCACTAAAAACGTACAGTTGGGCCAGTTATGGTGGCACACGCCTTTAATACCAGCACTCAGGAGGCAGAGGCAGATGGATCTCTGAGTTTGAGTCCAACCTGGTCTACAGAGTGAGTTTGAGGGGAGCCAGGGAGACACAGAGAGACCCTGCCTCAAAAAAAAAAAAAAATCAAACAACCACTTACAGTTGAGTGGTTTTTAGTGTATTCACAGGTTGTCCAAACGCCACTGCAGTAGTTAGAACAATCTCATTATCCCCATAGAAAGCAATGGCTGTTAGGAGTCATCTCTCCAGCATCCTGCCTCAAGACTCACTGTCACCTTTGTGTATGAAGTCTTGTGTTCAGGGTCTAATGTCACTGTAATCCGGCAGCATGAGCGTCCTGTGTTCATCTTCTAATACTCGGCAGGCTTTGTTTACATTCATTCACATTGTGACACATCCCAATACCTTCATTCTCCTTATGGCTGAATAATGTTTATGGACATAACATTATTACTTGGTTTCTGAGACAGGGTTTCTCTGTGTAATAGCCCTGGCTGTCCTGGAACTCGATCTGTAGACTAGGCTGGCCTCGAACTCAGAAATCTACCTGCCTATGCCTCCCAAGTGCTGGGATTAAAGGCATGTGCCACCACTGCCCAGCATAACACATTATTTATTCATCATTTGACGGACATTTGAATTGCTTTCAGGTGTGTCCAATCCACGGTTGGAGGGCCACATATGCCCTGGGGTATCTATGAAGGTGCTCCAACACAAATCATAAATTTACTTAAAAACATTATCTTAGTTTCTTGTTGCTGGGATGAAATACCCTGACAAAGGCAACTTGAAGGAGAAACATACAGGATGAGGTCGTTGTCCAAAGGAAAAGATGGTTGTCCTGTTTGGGGACATCGGTAGCTAAAGTCACAGCGCACCTGTTTAAAAGGTTAGGGTGATAGACGAGAGTATGTCGGGGCATGCCCAGTGTGCTGGCTAGTTCTGTGTCAACTCCACACAAGATACAGTCGTTTGGAAAGAAGGAACTTCAACTGAGAAAATGCCCCTACCAGGTGACCTGTGGGCAATCCTGTGGAGCATTTTCTTTTAAGTAGTGATGGATGTGGGAGGGGTCCAGCCCATTGAGGGTGATGTCACCCCTGGGCAGGTGGTCCTGGGGTGTATAGGAAAGCAAGCAGAGCAACCCATGAGGAGCAAGCCAGTAAGCAGCACCTCTCCATGGCCTCTGACTTGAGTTCCTGCCCCGACTTCCTTTCATGACAGACTAACTTACAACTGAAAGCGGAATTAACACTGTCTTCCCTGGGTTGCCTTGGTCAAGATGTTTTATTTTTTCATTTTGTTTCTTTGTTGTTGTTAGGTTGGTTATTTATTTATTTTTAGACCTAAGAAAGGAGGGAGGGAAGAGAAAAAAATGACTAGTTTTTAGTTGCCTTTTTGAGACAGGATCCCACTCTATAACTTAGGTCTTCATGGGACTCAGATGTGTTGCCCAGGCTGGCCTCAAACTCTTGGATCCTCCTGCCTCAGCTTTTCAAGTGGTGGTGATGTTGTTTAGAGGGGTGAGAATAGGTTCATTTTCTCTGCTAATTAGAGAATTAAAAGGGAGCGAGAAAGGTTTCTGGGCATCTTGGGGAGTCCCAGTAGATCCTCATACGATACTGGAGAAATCAGGATCCTTTCTTGGGGTCTCAGTTTCTCTAATAACAGAATTTAAGAATGAGCACACAAGGACAAAGACCTGACTCAAACCAAAGCTTGGGACAATGTATTAGAGTTTGGAAGGAGAAGCCCAGGGTGGGTGAGCTGTCAACCTCACAGCTGCCTGGAAGGGAGGAGCAGGATGGAGAAGAGAAGGAACAAATACCACCCTGCTGGAGGTGTGGCAAGGTCAGCTGCCTGGAGGGAGCCGCGGATGGGGGGACGAAGAAGCCCGAAGCTCCTTAGGGAACTTCATGGTAGCTCAGCCTCTGGACCAGCATCCGAGAGAAAGAAGAGAGAGAATGATTATGCCAGAAGAGGGAGAAGGGAGGAAGGGGGTTACACCTCCCCAGTCAGGCCTCAGACTAGACCCAGTGGAAAGGTGGTTCAGCCAGTAGGGACTTCATTAGGGGGCGGGGACTCTGAGAAGGAAAACTTCATCTTCTTAGGTGAACTTGCCTTCTTCCTAGGAGTGTCCCCTAGCCAGGTCCTTGGCCTGCCCCACTGGCTAAACCCTTACAGGAGAGGAGACAAGGATTTCTTTCTTTTTTTTTTTTTAATCTAGGGGTGGAGTTCTTAACATGGTATTGTTTCTTTTGCTTATCTTTAGATTATAAATATTCTACAATAAATGTTACTTGAAGGGGGGGGGAGACAAGGGCCCGTCTCCACCCAGAAGTGCGTGTTTTCTTTATGGAAGAGTTGCAGGTACAGGCCACCACCCCAGGCCTTGGCTTCCTTTCCAATGTAGCTATAATGTTTGGTTATGGTACCTTTCCTTATCATTCCATCCTAATTATATTACAGTGTGGGCACATGTGTGCTTGCCTGGGCATGCTGGGGATCCTGTGGCAGTCCAAGGACCGGACTTAGGTGCAAGGTCTGGTCCTCAGCCCTGCACTCAAGTGTGCTTTTACGACCTCACTGGCCTCATTCCTCTATTTTTGGGAAGGTCTTTCTGTAGCCCAGGCTGGCCTGAAACTCACAGAGATCCTTCTACTTCTGCCTCCAGAGTACTGGGATTAAAGATTAAAGGTGTTAAAGTTATGTGCCGCTGTAGACGAATTTCTAAACGGTCTTAATAAATAAAAACGTGAAGAGCCAGGCAGTGGTGGCACATGCCTTTATCGAGGCCACCCTGGGCTACAGAGTGAGTTCCAGGACAGGCTCCAAAGCTACACAGAGAAACCCTGTCTCGAAAAACCAAAAATAAATAAATAAATAAATAATAAATAAATAAATAAATAAATAAAGCCAAATATAGGGGTGAAAGCCTGAGAGAAAGATCAGAGGAACAGGACAAACCACGAGCCAACCTTATCTCACCAACTCTGCAGCTTCCAAAGAGAGCTTCTTCCTGCATACTCACGTTTATATGCCTTTTCTGTTCTGTTCTCTTCCAGAGGACCTGGGTTCAATTCCCAGAACTCTCATTGGCTCTCTTAGCCCAGCTACATCACTTCCTCTTCCTACACAGCTCTGTCACTTTCTGTCTGTCTGTACAGACCTTCAGACCTCTCTGGTTGGTACTGGGATTAAAGGCATGTGTCATCACACCTGGCTCTGTTTCCAGTGTGGCCTTGAACACACAGAAGTCCTGCCTGCTAAGTGATAGGATTAAGGGCATGTGTTCCTGCTGCCTGACTTCTTTGTTTACTTATAATGGCTTGTTATTTCCTCTCATCTCCAGGCAAACTTATTTATTAAAGCACAAATAAAACATCACCACATGCCACTACATATGTGCCAGCTCTAATTAAAACACAAAACGAAGCAAGGTCTCATGTAGCTCAGGCTATCCTCAACCTCACTAGGTAGCAGAGTGTCCAGGAATATTACTGTAACTATGTAACAGTGTGCTGCATTTGTTTAACTATGTAAAGAGGTGTTGCTGTTTCACCTTGCCTACCTAAGGCACCTGATTGGTCTAATAAAAAGCTGAATGGCCAATAGCTAGGAAGGGGAGGGATAGGCAAGGCTGGTGGGCAGAGAGAATAAATAGGAATCTAGGCTCAAGAGAGAATGAAAGAAGAGGGGAGAACAAGGGAGAAAGAGAGAGAGAGAGAGAGAGAGAGAGAGAGAGAGAGAGAGAGAGAGAGAGAGAGGAGAGAGGCCCAGGGCCAGCAGCCAGGCAGCTGCCAGCCAGTCAGACACATAGTAAGACATAGCATGAGGGCTGGAGAGATGGTTCAGTGGTTGAGAGCACTGACTGTAAGAGCCATATATGCCTGGTGGTCAGGCTGACTTCAGTTTTAGCCCAAGGTCAGGCCAGGATTTGGCAATATTTTTTTTCTCTCTTCTCTCTTACGGTTGTCTCTAGGCATACACATGTAGTACTTAGACATACATACAGGCAAAGCAACCATACACAGAAATACATTGGTAATAACTTAAAAATCTGCTGGACATGCTGCCATACCTTTAACCTCAGCACTTCGGAGGCAGAGGCGGAGGCAGCCAGAGCTCTGTGAATTTGAGGCCAGCCTGGTCTCTACAGAGTTCCAGGCCAGGCAGGACTACATAGTGAGACCCGTCTCAGAAAAACAAAAGGCCCCTCTGCTTTCACATTGTCCCTTTACAGTCTACTTCATGACCTTAACCTTTGGGACACATTCAACCCCGTTCTGCATGTAGCTGTGCTAGCCATTTGAGGACAGCAAGATAAGAAGAGGGTGAGGTAGTGCCTGCATGGGGACATCATGACTCACTAGTGACCAGCTGCAAGGCTTCAAGGTTCATTCCAGAACACCAGGAGCATCCCCCAGGGTTATCAGTCCTTTCCTAACCTAGCCCTTCTGGCCTTCCCTGTTGCTTCAGGATTAAAGGAGCTGGAAAATGGCTGAGCTGAGAGGCCTTTGTTGGCAAGAGCCTGCCACACGTTTCCCTGTTATCTTCGTCCCTAGCAACTCGGCCTGGAACCACTGAGCCTCTCAGAAGGCAGGTAAATGGACTTGGGTTGGGAACCCTGTGCGATCTAAGACGTGGGGAGGCAGTGGAGATGAAGTGATTGGGATCCACACAGGAGCTGTCCAACATGGCGGCTCTTCATGGGACACACGCTCAGAGAATCCTGGTGTGGGCATGATCTGAGGGTCGAGCCTCCAGCCCTGCACACCAAAGGCAGCTCACTAAACACTTCAGGTGACCATCGTCTCCATGACCCCCACACCAGCTGCATCATCTACAGCAAAGCCAGTGAGACACTAGCAAGTTATGGCTCAGCTACATTCCTGCTCTCTTCCTCCCTCCCTCCCTCCCTCCTTCCTTTTTTTTTTTTTTTGACAGAGTCTCTCTAGGTAGCCCAGACCACCTGAGAACTCTCATTCCCCCCCCCCACACTTCAGCTTCCAGAGAGATTGAGTTAGTCCAGGCTTCTTTTCAACTAATACAGCCCCTAGGAAGAATTCAGTTTAATCCAGCTTTTTTTTTTTTTTTTTTTTAAAGATGAGGTCTTATGTAGCCCAGGTTACATGCGCAACCATGGCTAATTTCCGCAGTGGAGTCTTACATTATCCAAGCTGTTCTGGAACTGGAAGGCTTGTCATCCCAATTCAGTCTTCTTTTTGCAAAAAAATTTTTTTCAATTAAGACCTTTATTAACAGTGCTTGCAGTTTGTTGACTTTTTTTAAATCAAGTTGTAAACTTTTTATTACAAATTAAAAATGAAGTTCTTAAAAATCTCAACTTGACCAGATATGAAACAATTTAAAAACCACTAAAGGTGTATTGAGAAAAAACAGACCTTTTTTTTTTTTCAAAAAAAAAAAAAAAAAACCCACATTTGTCATTACCAAGAAGAGACATCTTTAGATAAAAATAGTAAAAACCCCATGCCCTTAAGGTCTTTGGCTCCAATCTTTGTTCATTTCTTTCTTTCTTTCTTTCTTTCTTTCTTTCTTTCTTTCTTTCTTTCTTTCTTTCTTTCTTTCTTTCTTTCTTTCTTTCTTTCTCTCTTTCCTTCCTTCCTTCCTTCTTTCTTTCTTTCTTTCTTTCTTTCTTTCTCTCTTTCCTTCCTTCCTTCTTTCTTTCTTCCTTCCTTCCTTCCTTTTCTTCCTTCCTTCCTTCCTTCCTTCCTTCCTTCCTTCCTTCCTTTTCTTCCTTCCTTCCTTTTCTTCCTTCCTTCCTTCCTTCCTTTCTTTCTTTTAAGATTTATTTATTTATTACATATACAGTGTTCTGTCTGCATGTATGCCTGTATGCCAGAAGAGGGCACCAGATCTCATTATAGATGGTTGTGAGCCATCATGTGGGTGCTGGGAATTGAACTCAGGACCTCTGAAAGAACAGCCAGTGCTCTTGACCTCTGAGCCATCTCTCCAGCCCTCAGAATAAGACAATGCTTTTTTTTGGGGGGGGGGGCGGGGAAGGTTCGAGACAGGGTTTCTCTGTGTAGCTTTGTGCCTTTCCTGGAACTTACTCTGTAGCCTAGGCTGGCCTGGAACTCACAGAGATCCACCTGCCTCTGCCTCCCGAGTGCTGGGATTAAAGGTATGCACCACCACCGCCTGGCTGTTCTTTTCTTGTTGCTGGAATTTCATATCATTTCTTCTTGTTGGATGACTAAACCGGATGACGGTAGAGATGGTAAGCCGGCATTTACTCAGCCCCGCCCTGCTCAGCCCCAGGAGCTGGACAAATTCTCAGCTGTGGATTGGCTGCTTTTGTCGCTGCCATCTTGTGGTTTCGGGTTCTCTGGGTGTCTGCATCGGTGACTGAAGTTGTGGCGACACCGATGTTGAGGTGGCTGCTGACCTTGGGTCTTGTCTCCTTGATTTTCCTTGTCTTCTTCCCTGCCATCCTCTCTAGGCTGTCTTTGGCGAGGGGGGCCCCTGCGGAATCGTGGTCCGTAACCCCGATCCATAGTCTGCCTCACTGTCTGCCATGCTCTCCCCCACGCGGGTTGCCAGCGTCCTCCATCACTTCTCCTTGCCCAGGAGGGTTGGAATACTGTGGTCCACGCCCATAGGGTCTCCAGGAGTGGTAAGGTGGGACCCTTCGCCTGCCTTCAGGAGCGCTTTCCGATCCCTCCTTCCTTTCCCCACTCTCCCTATTCCGGTAATTTTGTTGGTAATTGTGCGGAGGACCCCTACGGCGTGGATAGCATCTATAAATAATGGTCACGGTCTGCTGCGCATTTACTGCCTTGAACTGGAACTACACCAGGGCCTGTAACATTTGCTGCCTCCGCATCCTTTTCTCCTTCAACAACTCCAAACCCCTCAGTCTCTCCATCTCCTACACTGCAAAGGTAGCTCCTCAGGTTGTTCTTTTTCATGATAGTCTGGTATTCAAATACTTCCTTGGTGTCATTCCTGTTGATGAAACTGTATCCGTTCCTCATATCGAACCATTTTACTGTTCCCAGAACCTTCCTTATGATGACCTTCTTGTCCCTGCTGGCTGGCGGCAGCCGCCAATGTGAGGCCCCAGGGCCACCACTCCCCAGGCTGCTGCCTGTGGAGCCGGGCTTGCTGAGGGCAGCTGTGGGTGCAGCGGGTGACTGCTGGGTCTCGGCCTCAACGCTCATATGAAGGCAATACAAATTCCATCTTATGGAAGGGCCACCATCTTAGACCACCTGCTGTACTCAGTTCCAGGAAGGACCTCAGGAATGTGCCATGACAACTTGAACAGCTACAGGGCAATATGCTCCTGTAGACAGGCTATCTGTGGTTTATGGCCCTTGAAGATATCCAGATAATCCTGCTGAGCAGTCCAGATAATCCTGCTCAGCAGGTTGTGATTTCCCTGCTGAAAGTCCAACCCAATAGTTTTCAAATGTGGTTTCCCGCCAAAAGTCTAGACCAATAGTTTCAAAAAAATCACCTTGCCGCATATCCCTTCTACCCAATCCCAAGTTGCCAAAGCATGTATAGCTTGCGGTTTTTCCCTATAAAAACTCTCTAGCCCTGGGCCTGCCACCACTGCCACAATTCCCTCCATCTGCCCTCTGGTGGCCCAGGTTCGAACCTGACAATAAAAGGACCCTTATGTGCTTATATCAGAAGCCGGCTTCTTGGTGGTCTCTGGTGTGGGAACCCACAACTGACTCAGTTTCCCAGTTTGAATCTGAAGTCTATTCTGAGTCAATAAAGTTCAAGCTTGCTTGCTCCAGGCTGTGAGAAAGTCCTGATTAGTCCATGGGAAGGAACATACTATCTAGCTAGATGCAGGCTGCTGATGCCAGCCGGAAGTACATCAAGATAGAAAATGGAAGCCGGGCGGTGGTGGCGCATGCCTTTAATCCCAGCACTCGATCTCTATGAGTTTGAGGCTAGCCTGGTCTACAAAGAGTTCCAGGAAAGGCACAAAGCTACACAGAGAAACCCTGTCTCGAAAAACCAAAAAAAAAAAAAAAAAAAAAGAAGAAGAAGAAAAGAATATGGAACTTCCTGCTCCTTGACACAAGGCAGGATAGATAGTGATTGAATGCCTGTGCTGTGCACTGTTCTACCTCTGTCCTTCAAAACTGTATAAGGTGACTATGAAATAAACTTGGGGCTGTCCAGCATTGACTGGCAATCCTCTCGACTCTGTTCTGTCTCTTTTATTGTCTCTACAGTCCGCATGCCTCTATCCAGCTACCCAGCTGACTGTTGGCAGGCTCCAACATTCTGGGGGTCTCTCGAAATGGGTACAACACTCATGGTTTTGGCGACTGGGGCCGGTGATGATGGCTGCAACTCCTCCTCGGGTGTGATGGTGACTAGGCTGATGGCAGTAGTGGGGCTCGCAGTGCTCTCTGGGATCTGCTCTCCGCTCCAGCTACCGATCGAACTCTTTGCAAGATTTTTATTTTTTTTTTAATGTGTTGGGGCTAGAGAGATGGCTCAGAGGTTACGAGCACTGTCTGCTCTTCCAGAGGACCCAAGTTCAATTCCCAGCAACCACATGGTGGCTCATAACCATCTATGAGAGCTGGTACTCTCTCCTAGCCTGCAGGCATACATGCAGGCAGAACATTGTATGCATAATAAATAAATCTATAGAAAAATTAAAAATGTATGTGTTCACATATGTGTGCCTGGGTGTTCTTGCCCATGTGTGCACATATGGAAGCCAGAGGTCAATATCCAGTGTCTTTTTTTTAAGATTTACTTATTATGTATACATGTACACTTTCATCTCACTATAGATGGTTGTGAGCCACCAATCAGGGAACTGAGCTCAGGACCTCTGGGAGAACAGCCAGTGCTCTTAACCTCTAAGCCATCTCTCCGGCCCCAATATCAGGTGTCTGTCTCGTTGTTCTCACCTTACTTTTGGAGAAAGTCTCCCACTGAACCCGGAGTTCATCCTTCTAACTAGATTGACTGGCCAGCAAGCTCTAGGGATCCCCAGTCCCCAGCACTGGGGTTAGGTATGTGCTGCCATGCCCTGATCTTTTGTGGGTGCTGGGGTCCAACCCAACTTCATGCTTGAGTGCAAACGCTCCACCCTCAGGCCATCTCCTCACCCTCCAAGATCTAACTCTGTTGTGGGACAGGTGCAGCTCATCCTGGTTGGCCAGGAACTGTCTGGGGCTGAAGATGACCTTGAAGATGACCCCCGGCTCCTCTAGAGGAACGCTGGGGTTAGAGGTCTGTGTGCCCGCACTCCAGTGCGTGCTTCTGCATTCTAGTCAGGCACTACCAACCGAGCCACCTCTCCAGCCAGCCTATGAGTCTCTCAGACTGCAGGAATGAACACAACACCCAGTAAGTTTATTTTCCTTGGCTGGAGAGCCAACCCAGTGGACCCATGTTCAGTTCTCAACCCCCATCTGTAACTCACAACCATCTGTACCTACAGCTCCAGAGGATCCAACAGCGCTCACATGCACATTCCCATATGCAGGCACACACACCTATATGTAATTAAAAAAATAATTTTGTAAAATTTTAATTTGTTTTTTTTTTTTTTTGGTTTTTTGAGACAGGATTTCTCTGTGTAGTTTTGGTGCCTGTCCTGGATCTCACTCTGTAGACCAGGCTGGCCTCAAACTCACAGAGATTCACCTGGCTCTGCCTCCCGAGTGCTGGGATTAAAGGCATGTACCATCATCATCATCATCATCATCACCACTGGGCTAAAATTTTAAATTTTTTTTTTTTTTGGTTTTTCAAGACAGGGTTTCTCTGTGTAGCTTTGCACCAAAATTTTAAAGTTTTAAAAATTTAATTTTATTTTGCAACCTGTTGGACATGTGTTGTAGACACAAAAGTTTAAGTGATTAATTGATTTATGTATATGAGTGTTTTGCCTGCATGCCTGTGCATCACATATATGCGTGCTTGAGGGGCCAGAAGAAGGCATCAGATGCTCTGGAACTGGAGTTTCCAATGGTTGTGAGCTACTGTGTGGGTGCTGGGAACTGAACTCAGGACCTCTGCAGGTACAAGTGTTCTTAACTGCTGGGCCATCTCTCCAGCCCGTTTTACTATTCTACTATAATGTTCTCTGATACCCCCCAAGTGGCTACTGCACCAGTTAATGGGGTGCAGCAGGCAGACTGGAGAACTCGCACCAGGCAGTCTCCCTACCTCAGGGACACAGCATTTGCATTCGATTTGTCTGGAAACCTTTTTGATTAACTTTAAAATTTTTTTTGTTTCTTTGAGACAGCATCTCACTCTATAGTCCTGGCTGTCCTGGAACTCACTGAGTAGACCAGGCAGACCTCCTGCCTCTGACTCCCAAGTGCTAGGATTAAAGCCGTGCACCCCTACGCCCGATGGTGGCGGGTACCCGGCGGGCACCAGGGAATCTCAGCTCAGGACCTTCTGCTGTGCAGCAATGGTTTTCCCCACGGAGTCTTCTCCCCAGCCCAGAGTTCTGCTAAATCCTGAGCAGGGGAAGACTTTCAGTCTTCTACTGTCTTCTACTTGGTAAACTCTTCACTTGGATACCTCTTACTCCTTCAAGCATCCATCAAAGGATGTTTTCTCTCCGAAGGTGATGCCGTCTGAAGATGGTGGCAGATACTTAATACATGCAGAAAACTCAGAACACCATAGAAAATAGGTGTACTGTGGCTTATCTTGAAAGTTAGACATTAAACATCTACATTTCTCTCCATACCTCTCAGACTCTAAAGCCAGGAAGAAAGATTTTCTCTATCTTTTCCCCCTCTTTGGTTGGATTTGGTTTTTTGAAACAGGACCTCTCTAAGAAGCCTTGACTGGCCTGGATCTTGTTTGAGACCAGGCTGGTCTCAAACTTGAGGCAGTCTTGCCTCTGTCTCTGGAGAGCGGAGACGGCAGGCATGTGTCACCATACCCGGCTGAAGTTTTATCCATCTCCATGTTCCTTGCTCCTTACTATGTATCTTTACAACAGAAGCCTGGAAAACTAATGAATGGTCAAGGGGTGGTGGCTCACTCCAGTCAACATCTGGGAGGCTGAAGCTGGAGGATTGCCATGAGTTCCAGGACAAGCTGGGTGATATGTAAGTTCCTGGCTAACTTGGGCTACATCATATCAGAAAGCCAAAATCACAACAAAGCCGAAAAACAATCCTGTTAAGTGGAGACCAACCAGTCGGGAAGGAAAACAGAGGCGGGCTGGGGGTGGAGCCAACTCTGGGAGCCACAAGTCAAGTACCAGGCCCCGCCCCACGCCTGGGTCACGCCCACAGAGCGATCGGCGGTCACGTGGAGCCCGGCGGGTGTGGCCACGGAGACTGGGCTAAGATGGCTACAGTGAGGCAGGCTTTCCCGCGGAGGCTGCTGGGCTTGGCGTCCCTCCGGGCTGTAAGTGCCCCCGGCGGGTGACAGTCGGGGGCGGGTGGGCCTCGTCGGCTGCTGTGACGGACAAAGCGGGGCAGCTCCAGGGGCCGGAGCCGGGAGGGTTTGAGAGTTCGGGACCCAGTCCATCTGGCTCAGATCCCTTTGCAGGAAACGGGGAAACTGAGGCGGGGAGCGTGGGTGGGGGTGGGGGACGTGAAACAACCCACTGTCACCGTGGAGACCTGGGACATCATTCTGGGTGTCCTAACTCCCACACGGTGGCCCTGGCTCCTTTCCCTAATTGAGCTTCGGATCTCTCCAGCCCTTCGTTAGTGGAAAACACGTCCCACGTGAAAAAAGCCAAAACTCGCCGCCTTCCCCGGGTCTTGTTGCTTTTCTGGACGCCTGGCGAGAACGTGGATCGCGTGGGCCGGGCAGGGATTCCCTCGGAACTGTACTTTGGGCCTGTTCGATCCTGGTGTTTTGTCCTCTCCCACGCGTAGTGAGGGGAGGGAAGGGGCCAAAGAGCTGTGCTGGTTAAACCGCAGACTGGTGTCTGGATGAGCCTTGCCACGTTCAAGGCTGAGTGACAGAGATACTTACTCAGCTTGCTTGTACATAAAATCGCCTTGACTCGGGGTGATTTGGTGAGTGATTAGTCGTCGGTAGTGGTTTGGTGGAGTTGGACTTTGTGGGGATCAGCTCCCCGCTTCACTCTCTACCACGGAGCTACATCTCAGCTCAGTGATGGGGTTATTATGATTATGTGTTGGAGGTTTAGGCTTTATATCAGTACTTGGGAAAACCACGCTTTCTTTGCATCTCTTGGTCTCTCTCAGAAAACCACTTCTGTATCGTTAGTCTGCCCATCTCCACCGAGATTGCTCAGGGATTAAGTGAAAATACCAACTCCAACTCCAGAAGTTAAGAAAGTTAAATGAGATGGTGGATAATAGTGTTTTATTTATTTGAGATATAGTCTTTCTGTGTAACCCTGGCTGTGCTGGAACTCATTATTGTAGACCAGGCTGTTTGGAACTCACAGAGACCAGCCTGCCTCTGCCTGTAGGATTAGATAATAATCATTTTTAAGAACCTGGTGTGTGGTTGATATATTATGCACCCCAATAAACTTATCTGGGGGTCAGAGAACAGAACAGCCACTATATTAAACGTAGAGGTTAGGCAGTGGTAGCACACACCTTTAATTCTAGCATTCCAGGGGCAGAGATCTATCCATTTCTGTGAGTTCAAGGCCACACTGGAAACATACCTTTAATCCCAGCACTTGAGATCTCATGTCTTGCTTGGGAAAGACACACGACTTTAATCCCAGGAAGCGATGGCAGGAAGCAGAAAGGTATGTAAGGTGTGAGGACCAGGAACTAGAGGCTTTAGGCTTTTAAGCTTTGAGGCTTTTAGCAGCAGTTCAGCTGAGATCCATTCGGATAAGGACTCAGAGGCTTCCAGTTAGAGGAAACAGGATCGGCTGAGAAGTTGGTGAGGTGAGGTTAGCTGTGGCTTATTCTACTTCTCTGACCTTTCAGAATTCACCCCAATACCTGGCTTCCCGAGTTTTTTTTTTATTTAATAAGACCGTTTAGAGATGTGTTTTACACTGGTGTAATAAAATGATCCCTCATGTTAAGTTTATGGCTAATGTCCAAGCTGTGACTTTTTACTTTTTAATTTGGTTTTTAATTACATTTATTCATTTGTTTGTATATGAGTTCATGTGCATTGATGTTTTGTCGGTGTGAGGGTGTTGGATACCCTGGAACTGTAGTTACAGGCAGTTGTGAGCTGCCTTGTGGATGCTGGGAATGGAACCCAGGTCCTCTGGAAGAGCAGCCAATGCTCTTAACCGCTGCGCCATCTCTCCAGCCCCACTTATGTGTATTTGAGTTATATAAATGCATGGGTGCCTGCCTGTGTGAGTGCAGGTGCCCGTGGATGCCAGAAGAGAGCATCTGGTTCCTTGGAGCTAGCCTTACAGGCAGTTGTGGGCTCTCTGACATGTGTTTGGGGACCCAGCTCGGATCTTCTCTAAGAGCAGTATGCACTCTTAATGGCTGAGCCGTCTCTTCAGCCCCGGGGGATATTTTAAATATAAGGTCTTTTCTATCTCAGGCTTGCCTCAAATTTGCTCTGTAGCTGAAGATACCTTGAGCTTTTCTGATCCTCCCGCGTCCACCTCCCAAGGGGTGTGAGCCACCACACCTGGCCTGCGTTGTTATATGAAGGGCTGTTGTAGGGAAAGAAGTAGAACTAAGTTCAACTTGTTCAAGAAAAAAAAAAAAGTTGGAGGCAGGGTTTGCTTCAGCACGTACTTCCTGAGCCCGTTATGTCCCAGGGCCTTGGGAAGAGCCGTGAGTAGAACCAAGTTCCTGGCCCATGACTCTTCAGCTCCACTGGGGTCATTTTAGGGTAATGCACCAGCAGAGGCTCACAGTCTGTTGGAGGGAGACTCCAGGAGCAGGGACCTTCAATCAGCCCTCCGACTTCCTGTAATCCAGGGCCTTACCCCCTTGGTCCATCAGAAACCTTTGCTGGCTAAAACCAAAGCCACTTCAGGTGCGTTGACATGTTCCAGCTGATTGGTGGCCGGGGATATGTCCTTCCCTAAGGGTTTCATGAGTTTGGAGTCCTCGGGATATTGTGCAGTGTTTTTTTTGGGGTGGGGAAGGACAGGAGAGGTGTTTACTCAGCGACTGAGTGGTTGCTGCTCTTCTAGAGGACCGGGTCTTGATTTCTGGAACCCGCCCGGTGGCTCACCGCCATTTGTAACTCCAGTCTTAGGGGATCTGATGCCTTTTTCTGGCTTATGAGGGTACTGCACCCGTGTGGTGTACAGACAGAATACCCAAACACATAAAATAAACAAATAATCAACTAAACAATCTTCAGGTGGGTGGGGGAAGATTTGAGGCAGAGTTGATATACGGTAAACTTGAGGCTTTAAAATTTGGGGAAAAATATTTTCTTCAGCTGCTGAGGATAGCATCCCTTCAGACTCACCGCCCCTCATGTTACCCATCAGCCCAGAATTAGGCTTTAAACAAGCTTTATAACATAGCCAAGCCATTCTTCACATCCTCACCACTGTGGGATCGGAGACCAGCCTCTCCAGGTGCCGAGTGATTGCCCTCCCCCGACAGCTGACCCTTTGTGCGGTATTTGTTATTCCTGTAATGTTATTGAGTACCTTGGCAGGACAGTGCCAGTCAGGATGAGACAGGGGCGGAGAGAGGCCAGGTCTCCCAGCTTAGATGGAAGGGAGTCGTGGTAGTCTTGTGAAATACAGGGTGCCAAAGGTGATGGGATGGTAGCTCTTCAAAGGCTGCGCAAAGGAAGGCTTTCTGACTGACTGACTGATTGCTGGGTGTCAGAATAGTTGAGCGCTCCAGGCAGAGGGCAGCCCTGCTGGACTGCAGCATAGCAACTTGTTAGGCAGAGGGCAGGAGGGATGGAGCAGTAGGGGTGAGTAATGAGGTCGGCCAGCCAAACTCTGCAGAGCCTCTAAGGCAGCATGTCTAGAGGAAGGGGTGAGTCAGGTGCCAGCTGGGCAGCAGGCTGCATGCGATACCGTCTGCAGAAATAGACAGGGTGGGGTCCAGTGGGCATTTGTACAGTGTGGGGTTTGGGGTTCTGAATGAGAAGTATGCAGATGGGGCTCGAAGGCAGCGCCTGGTTTTCTGTGTGGTCCTCTGCTAAGTCCTGACACGTGTGTTTCCTCTTGTAAACCGAAGATTAGCACCTCATCCATGGGCGCTTTCCCGAAGCAGGTGAAGATCGTGGAAGTCGGTCCCCGAGATGGTCTGCAGAATGAAAAGGTAAAGATGGAGGCTGCCTCAGAAAAGATGATTCACACATGGGTTTTGAGCATTCCAGGGAGGTTGGGTCAGGTCCATTATGGACTTTTGATAAACTGGAATATTGGGCAGCTATTAATACAGGTATATTACGTGACTCCAGACTGCAAAACAGAATATATATTCAACTTGACTCTTATGCGGAAGAACTAGAAGAAGCCTAGGTATATGTGGAAGTACTTACTTAGAAAGGAACATAAACCTTCCTTTAAAGAGGAAGTGTTCTGCACCTGAGTATGCAGCCACACCTGTCCAGCCTGTGAGCACAGGACTCATGTGGCCAAGGGTAACTTTGAATGTGGCTCATTTACCATTCGTGGTAACAACATATGTGGCTTTTGAGCTCTTGAAATGTGACTTGTGAGTGGCTGGAGACGTGACTCAGTAGTTAAGAGTACTTCCTGCTCAGAGGACTAGAGTTCGGTTCCCAGTACGCACATGGTGGCTTGCAACCCAGGGAAGACAATGGATGGGCAGGCCTGGAATTAGGACTTGTAACATAATCCTACTGGCTGGCACCAAGGAACCGTGGAAGGCTTTTTTTTTTTTAATACTTGTTTGTTTGTGTTAGTTTTTTGAGACTCTGTTTCTCTGTGTAGCCCTGGCTGTCCTGAAACTTGCTCTGTAGACCAGGCTAGCCTCAAACTCAGAGATCCACCTGCCTCTGCCTCCTGAGTGCTGGGATTAAAGGCGTGCACTACCACCACCACCACCCAGTTTAAGGTTTATTTTTATTTTTGTGTATGTATACCTGCAACATGCATGCAGTGCCCACAGAGGCCTAAAGGGGGCATCAGATCCCCTGGAGTTGAACTTAATTGGCATTTGTGAGTATCTTAGCATGAATACTGGAAACTGAGCATGGGTCCTCTGGGTCCTTTACTGCTGAGCCATCTCTCCAGCCCCTTGTGGACAGCTTTTGGCAATAGAGACTGCAATTCAGGAAGTTTCCAGTAAAGGATGAGTTGACAGGGGAGACCAAGCGGTAATACACCTGGGATCTTGAGGGTAGACTAGAAAGGAATTCGTAGGCTCTGGTGAGGGACTCGATGTGGGGAAGGAAGAAAAAGAAGCTATGAGAGAGAAGAGGGGAGGGTATGATGTTTGGGGGTCACTCTGGCCAAGGCACATTGCTCTCGTTTATGATGGGGTCATAAACAAACACAATGAGTTAAGGAAGCGGACATTGGAGGAAAACGGTGTTTCTACGCACATATGAACACCTCAGGCAAGCAGCCATCTGTTGCCAGGGGACACAGTTGGTAGAACTTGAGACCACATGTGAGTCCCCGTGAGTGTCTGAGGTCACCCCAGTGAGGAGCTAGCACAGTGCAAGCTTAAGGCTGAGGTTCTGACCGCCAGCTAAGGCCCATTTCTGGTAGCAGCGTCGCTGACTTGCCCTTTCTGGGTTTCCGTCTGTTACAGAACATTGTACCGACCGCCGTGAAAATCAAGCTGGTAGACATGCTCTCCGAAGCAGGGCTCCCCGTTATCGAGGCCACCAGCTTTGTCTCTCCAAAGTGGGTTCCCCAGGTGAGCCCAGCCTCCAGGAGAAGCAGCCTGTCCTGAGGGGAGGGTGGGAAGCCCCTTTGTGCTCTTGGAGCCACTGTATGTCGGAAGCGTAAGTTTCCAGTCACTGGCTTTTTTTTTTTTTTTTTTTTTTTTTTTTGGTTTTTCGAGACAGGGTTTCTCTGTGTAGCTTTGCGCCTTTCCTGGAACTCACTTGGTAGCCCAGGCTGGCCTCGAACTCACAGAGATCCGCCTGGCTCTGCCTCCCGAGTGCTGGGATTAAAGGCGTGCGCCACCACCGCCCGGCTTCCAGTCACTGGCTTGAGGGCTTCTCAGGTGAGTCTCAGCACTGTGTAGCACAGGAAGGGCATGGCCTGGGAGCCAGGGCTCCGATTCAGTCTGGGCTGCACCCTAGTTTATTGGAGCCTTTGCTAAGTGAGGCCTTTGCCCTCTCGGGTTAGAGGCGGCCTCTGAGGTCTCTGCTAACTCTAGGAGTATAGGATCCCCATGCACATCTGCAGCAGCTGTGAGGGAAAAAAAGCAAGGACTGCTGCCTCTCAGGGGTGGGCAAACCATCCCATGACAGTGAGTGCCAGGCAATGCAGAGGGAGTGATGCCCAGGGCCCACCAGAGAAGGTCGTGGGAAGTGGTTGCTGCTGGTTGTGACTGTAGGTACCCAAGAGCTGGCAGTACTAGCCGTGGGAACTACCAAGGTCATACTGCCCAGGGTGTCCCCTGACCCCTCACTGGTCAGACAGATATGGAAGGTATTGGAGACAAAAGATGGAGTGGTGAGGTGGTTTTCTCTGCCACTGAGCTCTTGGCTTCTTTGACTCCCAGATGGCTGACCACTCTGAAGTCTTGAAGGGCATTCAGAAGTTTCCTGGCATCAACTATCCAGTCCTGACTCCAAATATGAAAGGCTTCGAGGAAGCGGTAAGAGGTGATTAACAGTATCGGTCCCTGCCTTGTCTAATGGTCCTGTCCTGGGATGTCCCTCTGAGCAGCATATCTCCAGTGACAATGAGCGGCATCAGACTGGGTACTGGGGGGAAATCGTCCAGCCCTGTCACTCACTGCTCTGTTGTCTTGACAGATTGCTCAACCTCTGAGCGTCAGTTCTGCCCGTGAACTAGGACTGATAGTGGTACTTTATAGCTAAGCTGATTTGGGAGGTAGAATGCACAGAGATGCTTCCTTCCATCAGTCAGAGCTTAGTAAGAGCCTGAGAGACACACACTTGCTAAAACCATTATGTCCTGAGATCATCCACTTTTTAAATTTTTTTTATTTTGTATGTTCTGGTGTTTTGCCTGAGTGTTTGTGCACCATGTGCATGCAGTACCTGCAGAGACCAGAAGAGTGCATAAGATGCTTTGGAACTGGAATTACAGACAGCTGTTAATGGTCCTGTGGATGCTGGGAATGAAACCTAGGTCCTATGCAAGAGCAAAGCGCTCTTAAGTGCTGCGCTATCTCTGCAGCGCTCATCACTCACTTCTTTAGGGAAAAGTAACAATGCCCTCTCTGCATGGATGCTTTTGCAGTGGTCGATAAACATCCGCCACTTGTAATTTCTGAAACAGTGTCTAGACATGCTGATTGTGTGATTGTCACGAACTTATTTCAAGAGTGACCCCCCAGATTGACAGTGGCAGTGTTGATTTCCTTGGAGGATGTCAGACTTGATGAGATTTTTTTTTGTTTTGGTTTTTGGTTTTTCAAGACAGGGTTTCTCTGTGTAGCCCTGGCTGTCCTAGAACTCACTCTGTAGCGGAGGCTGGCCTCGAACTCGCAGAGATCCGCCTGCCTCTGCCTCCCGAGTGCTGGGACTAAAGGCGTGCACCACCACCGCCCGGCCTTGATGAGTTTTTTGGGATCTCCAGGTGCTAGGGTTCAGATCAAAAGCCTCACACTTACTAGGAGAAAGTTCTAGCCCTAAACTACATCTCCAGCCTTGTTTTGTTTTTTTCTAATTGAAATGTAAGTTTCCTAGGGCTGCTGTGAGAAAATATTGCAGACTGTAACAGAAATCGCTTTACTGTCTCACATTCTGGAGGCCAGAGGTGTTGGCTACTCGTGGGGCCTCACGGGAGCCTGTCCCATGCATCGTCTAGTGACTGGGACGACCGGTTAGCCTTGGTATTGCTCGATTTGTACGTGCCTTGCTCCCGTGCCTGCCTCCACCCTCAGGTCACCTCCCACATGTCAGTGTCTCCACACAGCCGTCTTTTAAGGACACCAGTCATTCTGGACCGGGGGCCCAGCCTGCTCCATTGTGGCCTCATTTTATCCAATTACATTGCGATGACTCTATTTCCAAGTAAGGTGGTATTCCGGGGAAGTAGGGATTGGCATGTCCACATATTTGTTTATTGTTATTAAATTTGTTTATTTACTTTGTGTGTGCACATACACACACTTGTGCAGGGGCCAACTTGAGTGACTGGATTCTCTGCTTCTGCCAAGTGGGTCCTGGGGAATTGAACTCAGGTGGTCAGGATTGACAGCACATGCTTTTTGCCTACTGAGCCGTCTCGCCTGGCCCAGCGTATTTCCTAAAGGATATTTATATGACTGTTTAACCTGTAACAATTACGTGCCGTAAAACTTGCCCAAGAAAGATTTTACCACTGGACCAGTTCTTCCGGAGCAAAGTGCTAACCATGTTCACCTGGATATTGGCAGGTAGCTGCAGGTGCCAAGGAAGTCTGCATCTTTGGGGCGGCCTCTGAGCTCTTCACCCGGAAGAATGTGAACTGCTCCATAGACGAGAGTTTCCAGCGATTTGATGGAGTCATGCAGGCCGCACAGGCCGCCAGCATCCCTGTGAGAGGGTGAGTCAGGCCTTGAGGGGCTCTTTCCTCAATGTCCTCGTGGAATGGAGTCAGAATCTCCCACCAGCCAGTCTCTCCACCTCAGGCTCCTGCTGGGTAGGAACAACCCAAGCTCCATACCTGAGCCTCTCTGAGTGACTGGAGTCAGAAGATTAGCTGGGGTTTCTCTCAGACCTAAATATGGTGACTAACCAAGTGTCAGCCTGGAACTCACAGACATCCCCCTGTCTCTGCCTCAAGTGCTGAGATGGCACATGCCACCATGGCCAGCCCCAGGATTTGATTCTTACAGTGCTGGGAAGCCAGGCCTGGTGGCTTGGGACCTGGTAGTGTATCCTTTTAAATGTCTCAGAAATCAAAAAACAAACAGCAAGAACAAAATCCACTGCTGGGGACGGGCAGAGGTGGCGCACGCCTTTAATCCCAGCACTCAGGAGGCAGAGGCAGGCGGATCTCTGTGAGTTCGAGGCCAGCCTGGGCTACAGATCAAGTTCTATGATAGCCAGGGCTACACAGAGAAACCCTGTCTCAAAAATAAAATAAAATAAAATAAAATAAAAAATACAGTGTTGGGGATGAAACCCAGCACGGATGAAGCCGTATAGCTTGCTAGGAAGGTGCTCTCCCACTAGCTGTGGGCACATGGAGTGGAGGCCTTTACTGTGGCTCTCGGGCTGTGTGCATCCTGCCACTCTGCAGTGTGCGCAGCAGTTCCTGGCTCTCTCCTGGCCTGAGGTTCTGCACACTCTTCCAGCCCTGTGGAGCTTCCAACCATTCCCACATGCCCTCTGCCTCCTGCCTCGAGGCCTGCGCCCTCACCCTCCGTGGGAGGAAGGCTGCCTCCTCCTCCACTCTGCTTCTCGGCTCCTGCAGGGTCCTCTGTGGATGTCGGCTCCTCTTGGTTTTCTTTGCCCCTCAGCAGGAGACAGCGCCCTTCCTTTGGGGTTCCAAAGTCTTCAGAGATCCCAAAAGATGGCACTTAGCTGTCTAGCTCCTCAGCTGCCCTCACCACACGGGCTGTGCTCTCTCTCGGGGCAGGCCACTTCCCACAGTCCCAGGGTGCGCTGCTTTCCCATCAGGGCCCTACACACAGAAAGAAGGGGCTTTAGACCCGATAAGCAGGTGGGAGGCAGGGAAGCTGAGTCTCCAGTCATAAGCCCTCCTGTGCTCTGTCCTGGTAAATCGTTTAACTTTTCTTTCCCTGTTTTTGGTTTTGGTTTTGTTTGTTTGTTTGAGGCATAATCTTACTATGTAGCCCTGGCTGTCCTGGAACTCACTCTGTAGACCAGGCTGGCCTCAAACTCCCAGAGTTCTGCCTGCCTCTGCCTCCCGAGTGCCGAGGCCAGCTGCCTGTGCCACCACACCGCTTTTTTTTGTTTAGCAGTGTTTGGAGAGTAAATGAGAAATTAGGATGGAAAGCTCAGCTCACCAATATTTTTGGAACGCTGGTCCAGCAAACATTACTCCATCTCTTTTTATTTTGATTCATATATTTTATTTATTTACTTAATTATTTATTGAGACAGGGTCTTTTTATGTAACCCTGGCTGGCCTTGAACTCACAGAGATCCGCCTACCTCTGCCTCCTGAGTGCTGGGATTAAAGGTGTGCGCCACCACTCCTGGCTCTGTCTCTTAATATAGAGAATATTTTCTTGAGCATGAGGGGTTTGGGTTTTTTGGTTTGCTTTTTTTCTGACAACATCTCACTCTTTAGTTGATATTGGCCTAGAACTCATTATGTCACCAAAGCTGGCAATCCTACTGCCTCAGCCTTCCCGGTGCTAGGATTATAGGCTTGAACCACCCCCCTCAGCCCAGCTCTCTAAAGATGCCCCAATGCCAGCAGGGTGGTGAGAGCAGACTCTGCTTCTAACACCCCGAGTCCTCAGCACAGCCCACAAGACTGTCACGGGCCAGGCCTGGGCTCCCCTCCTGTCTCGCGTCATCGTTCTTGGCCCCTGACACCCCCGTGGGTTAGGTGCTCTGTCCTGGGCATGCTCCCTGAAGACCCTCCCGTCTCTAACTCCGGCGCCATGGCCTCAGGGAGGTCTGCC
The DNA here is from genome assembly GCF_049852395.1 of Peromyscus maniculatus bairdii. Lineage (NCBI taxonomy): Eukaryota > Metazoa > Chordata > Mammalia > Rodentia > Cricetidae > Peromyscus > Peromyscus maniculatus. Next base: position 154,576,946 of record NC_134853.1, read on the forward strand.
TAGGCAGCCCTTACTACACTGACTGCCCATGCCTCTTCATGTTGCCGCTTCCTTCACGGCTTATCTCCTTCTGGAGTTATCTCCCTCTCGCAATGTGACTATGGTTTTATTTGCCATCTCCCTGACTTGAACAAGCTCCTGGAGGCTAGGGCTCATCCGTGGATCCTCTCACTGCTCTGCCCAGTGCCTGGCACGTGATCTTCATCTCAGTAAACCTCAGCTGAATAAATAAGTAGATGAGCCATCAGGCCCTCGAGCCTTGGCGCTGACTCACGTCCATTCCTGCCATCCTTAACTAACCTGTATGTTCATCCTGGCATTGGTGACCTGAACAAACGCTGGCCCATCTTCCCCAGCACACGGGGTTGCCCCTCCAGACGGCTCAGGAGCACTCTATTTCCTTGTACCTATTGTGACTTCTCGGACACCTGCAACCCTGCTTCTGGAAGGGTGGCCTCTTAGCCCCGCCTTCTGCAGGGTTTTCTGGTGCTCCCGCCCAGGAACTAGGCCCAAGAGCCTTTCTCCCACTCCGAGTTAACCTTTCACCCAGTCCTGGGCCTCCTGCCCAGTCCCTGTTTACCGTGGGCTCACCAGGGATGTGTGTCAGATGGTCACCAGTCACTCTTGCTGGCCAGCAAGCTGGGGCACTGACGCCGTTCCTCTCGGTTCTTCCACAGGTATGTCTCGTGTGCCCTCGGATGCCCCTATGAGGGGAAGATCTCCCCGGCTAAAGTAGCTGAGGTGTGTGCAGTGGGCAAGGTCTTGTGAGGGTCGGCTGCCTTGCCAGCCTGCGTGCACAGGTGCCCTCACCTCCCTTCCCCGCCCTCACACACTCATACTGAGCACAGTCCACACCTGCCCCTCAGGCCACCGCCTTGCCAGGTCTCTACCCCTCCCGAAAGCCCTGCGTTCAGCTTCCCATCTCATCAACTGAGGCATGATCGCCAGTGTGGCATCCCCAAGAGTCCCCAGATTCCTTGTAGTAGGTGAGAGACCACACACATCCTCTTGACTAGTAACCAGGGCTACACAGAGGAGGACCCAGCATAGGATCGGGGTGTGAGTCACCCAGGAACTTCAGGCTTTTCATCCAGAAATCCTCACTGCCGATTTGATGCTGTTCTCCCGTGAACAGGTGAGGGAGCAAGTCATCTGCCACGTAGGGTGCAGATGGCAGAGGGGTCTCTCCCATTGTGCTGTCCTCCCCAGTACCTTGTGGCTTTGTTAGAGAAATGGCCCCAAGGCTGCTGTGGACGCAGTGACTGCTGTTCCCTGGTCTGTGCACCCCACCCCTGATGTCACCTGCCCTCACTGTACCCTATCACCATGTCCCAGAAGCAGAAACTGAAGCTCAGAGAAGTTACACCCCCAAAGCAGGTACACACCCCCAGAGTGGGGACTCGAACTCAGCATCACATGACCCCCAGAGACCTGCCACTACTGTCACCTGATAGGCACATAGACAGGGGTGGAGGGTCAGATGTCACTGTGTCGTTTATCAGGACGATCTTCACATCTGTGTCCTGCCACAGCTTCACTCTGCTCAGAGGCAGGCGTGGGCAGCCTCCCTCAGGGGCGGCTTTGGCTGCTGATGCTTCACAGTGACTCCCCAGCTGCAAATGAGCTGCTGGAAAGTGCCGGAGTTCCCTGTGGCTCCTTCAAGTACACAGCTAGTGTCTTAGACCCACAGTCCACACTCCCTACTGCCAAAGGAAGAAGGGCTTCTCCCGACCCCAGTCAGCACAGTGGAGGAAGAGGGAGTCACGGGCTGTGGCTGCTGCTGCTGAGGCAGCGGCTGCCCCCGTTCTGGTCTCAGTCTACCCTGGGTGATGCCCATCACCTCCATTGGAGCTGTCAGGCTCTAGGACCCAATAGGAACACAGCACCTCAGGGAGGGGGACCTGCCTGGGCAGAGTCCCTGCTTCTGAGCCCCAGTGTCACATGCTGGTGCCTCGGGGGTCCTCTACGTATCTGTTCGCTTTTCCAGGTTGCCAAGAAGTTGTACTCGATGGGCTGCTATGAGATCTCCCTTGGGGACACCATTGGTGTAGGCACCCCGGGACTCATGAAGGACATGCTGACGGCCGTCATGCGTGAGGTGCCTGTGGCCGCGCTGGCTGTCCACTGCCATGATACCTATGGTCAAGCCCTGGCCAACACCCTGGTAGCCCTGCAGGTAAATGAAAGCCTTGTGCCCATTCTCCAAGAGGGCATGGGGCGGGGCAGCCCAGTTTCATTTATTAATTTATTATTTATTAATTATATTTATTAATAAAAGTATTGAGGTGTCAGGTGGTGGTGGTGGTGGTGGTGCACGCCTTTAATCCTAGCACTTGGGAGGCAGAGGCAGGCAGATCTCTGTAAGTTCGAGGCCAGCCTGGGCTACAGAGTGAGTTCCAGGACAGCCAGGGCTATATTAAAAAAAAAAAAAAGGTCTTGACAAAAGTACTGAAGCAAATGTGTACGAGGCCAGAGATGGTGACCCATAGGTAAGGGATGGCTTCCCACAGAAGGTGACTGAATCCTGAGGGACAAGAGAGGATGCTGTGCAGAGGCCTGGGGGGCTGCTGGCCATGTTGAGGGAACCGGAGAAGGCTTTGGCGGCAGCAGTGTGACCAAGAGAGCAAGCAGGTGGAACCTGGGCAATGGCGCCCTCTGGTGTTGGCTTCCATGCTGGCATCAGGGCCGTAGCTGGTGTTACCCTGAAGACCTGACTGGATGGGCGTGGACCTGTGGGGGTCAGAGCTGGTTCTTTCCTTCTGCCAGAGGATCAAATTCAGGCTGTCAGATTTGCTGGCAAGCACCTTTACCCTCTGAGCTGTGTCACCGGCCCATTGTAAATCCCTTTGGGACCCTCCAAGCTCCCATTTCTCTGGCTCTATTCAAAACAAAACACCTCCAAAGAACTGAGTCTACCATCTCTGCCATTCTCACTGGACCGAGGTGCCCAGAGGGGCCTCTGTAAGGAGAGCCCCAAAGGGGGAAATGGAGCCGGGAGCCAACCGTGAAGTGCTGGGGAAGGTCCTCCAGCAGAGGAGACTCGCTGAGCCGGGGAGGGAAGCTCTGTCTCTTAATGGATTCCCTGACAAGATCCCAGGCAGGAGAATGGCTCTGGCAGAATTCCTAATGCCAGGGCAGGTTTGTGAGGGGCGGCTCCATGGCCTCCAGGCTCGGCAGCAACCACATTTCTCCATCCTTATGTTTCCAGATGGGAGTGAGCGTTGTGGACTCCTCTGTGGCGGGCCTTGGAGGCTGTCCCTATGCACAAGGTGCCTCAGGGAACCTGGCTACCGAGGACCTGGTCTACATGCTGACTGGCTTAGGGATTCACACGGTAAGCCCGCCTACCCCCTGGCCGTGACTTCCCTGAACTAGGTGTGATGGGCATGCTTAGCGTTGGTGGCATTTAGGAGAAGGGGGGCAAGGATTGTGGGAGCTTTCTATTTCTGAGAGCAGAGGTGAGAGTGAACAATCATCTGGGAGAGTGGAGAGTGGCTGATATGGGGAACGAGTCCTTGTGGGGTTTGAGGCCCCGGCAGAGCAGCCTGGAGTGTGTGTATATGAATAACCAGTAGACGAGTGTCTCAGCAGTCGGAGAGGCTTGGTTGGTCATCTAGAAAGAGTAGACGAAGACTCCAAGGATGAGAAGGAGCCAGCCGAACGGGGTGAGGAGAGAGGCAGAGGTGGCACCCAGCATTGGCAGAAGGGACTTTGGTCTGGTTCACCATGAGTACAGGAGACCAAGATCTCAGAGTGATGTCCACAGTTAGTTCTAGGAGGCCCTCCAGAAAGCGGATGTGGAAGGAGCCTTCAGAGGGGCCAGCTCTGTGGCCTGCAGTGAGAACTTACCCTGAGCCTGTTTTCTCTGGGAAATGAGGACAGTGAAATTAGCTGCACGGGGCTCCACCAGACTCTGTAGGGACCTCAGTGGTGGCATAGAAGTCACCCAGTCTCTGCTTTGAGATCTGATGGTTTAAAACCCAGATCTGTCCTCACAGGCCATGCAACCTCAAATTATTTCATTTCTCTAAACTTGAGTAATAGCGGTAAAAGTAGTACTCATTGGTTGTTACAGGATACAGTAAATGTATGGCCAAAAGTATAGGTCAGTGGTGAGGCCCTGGGTTCAGTCTCCAGCACCAGAAGAAACCGTGTAGAGTACTTAGCACTCAGTACTCAGCAGCAGATAGAGTTCTCTCACAGACACTTGCGTAGGGGTAAAGAAGCGGTTCGGGAGTAGAACCCTTGACTAGCATGAGCAATGGGGTGGGTGCCATTCCTGGCACAGAAACAAAAGACAAAGACAAATAAATGAACATTACATTTCTCATGGGCCAGGCTCTGTGCTAGACCCTGAACATGGAGATGGGACAAAACTAATAAAGTGGTGATCACACAAGCCACTCTCAGAATGAACCCTGGCGCCAGCTGGACATGACCTCCACAGTGGTTGAGAGGGGTCTGTGGGCTGCCACTTTCCCTTTTTCCACGCCACAGCTGTCTAGTCTCTTTCCCTAGGTGTTGAGGGCATGCCCTGATTTTCTTCATCCTCTAACTTATTTCTTCAAGGGCGTGGAACTCCAGAAGCTCCTCGAAGCTGGAGACTTCATCTGTCAAGCCCTGAACAGAAAAACCAGCTCCAAAGTGGCACAGGCCACCTGCAGACTCTGAGCTCTTGTTCACCCGAGACCTGGGACTGTGGGGGGTGGGCACGCACAAATGATTCCTTGATGGGGGAAATGGATGAGAACAAATGAGCAGGTATAACCAAGGTCCTTCTAGACAGAAAGGGCGGGGAGCTGCCAGGCCTAGGGGTGACTGAGTGGCCTTGGGGTCCGGAAGTCTCCCTTCACTGTGGACCAGCGCCCCAGAGCTGAGTACCTGAGCATTTGCTTGGGATGGCCCTGGGTCTCCTGGGCGGATCTGCTGGCTAACTGCCGTGACTGTGGGTCCTGTGCTCTCCTACAGAGAACAGAGAGCAGTTTCCCCCCAAGCCAGCCTTGCATTTGGTGGGGATTGATCTGTGGTGGCCATCTGCCAACCCCAGCATCTCTGGGAAATCACTCTGTACATGATTTTTGAAAACAGCTTATGTAATTAAAGATTTAATTTTCTAATAGCCAATCACGCAAATGTGTGTTTATAAGTAGGGGAATAAAATCATTCTGAGGGAAGACTTTGACTAGTTCATCTCTGGATTTCTTCCATCTCCACACTGAAGGGAGATCCTAATTAGTCTTAATAAATAAAAACCTGGAGTCAGATATCGAGGGTGGAAGCTGAAAGATCAGAGAAGCAGAGCAGCAGCCGCCAGAAACTTCTTACGTCTACGAAATCTCTGAAATCCTCAGACTGAATGGACTCTCCTGTCTCTACCTGCCTTATATTCCTGTCTCAACATCCCGATGCTGAGATTAAAGGTGTGAGCCAATCTCATGTAGCCCAGGGTGGCCTTGAACTCCTGAACTTCCTGCTTCCTCCAAGTGCTGGGATTAAAGGTATGGGCCACTATTGCCTGGGCACTATGGTTAACTAGTGGCTAGCTCTGTCCTCTGATCCCCAGGCAAGCTTTGTCAGAACACACAATATCATACAATACCACACTGAGCCCCGAGACCAGTGATTGGAAATCATGGCTGTGAGTTAATTCCTGAGACCAGCATGGTGGCTGGCCAGGACACCCAAGGAGTTGCTTCTGAGGCTGTGTTCCCAGAGCAGTGAGACAGGTCTCTTATTGGCCTGGTATTAGCCAGGTAGGCTGGCTAACTGGCCAGTGAGCCCCTAGGAATCCACCTGTCCCTGCTTCCCTAGAATGACAATGTCCAGCTTGACTTTTTATTATTTATTTTTTAAAGATTTAATAATTTGGGCAGAGCCAGGCGGATCTCTGTGAGTTCGAGACCAGCCTGGTCTAAAGAGCAAGATCCAGGACAGGCACCAAAACTACACAGAGAAACCCTGTCTCAAAACAAAAAACAACAACAAAAAAAGATTTAATAATTTGTATAGTGTTCTGCCTGCATGCCAGAAGAGGACACCAGATCCCATTGTAGATGGTTGTGAACCATCATGTGGTTGCTAGGAATTGAACTCAGGACCTCTGGAAGAGCAGCCAATGCTTTTAACCTCTGAGCCATCTCTCCAGCCCCAGCTTGACTTAAAAAACAAAAACAAGCTGTGGGGGGAGGGACGACACATGCCTTTGATCCCAGCACTTGGTAGGCAGAGCCAGTCAGATCTCTCTGAGTTCGAGGCCATCCTGGTCTACAGAGCGAGATCCTGGACAGGCACCAAAACTGACAAGAGAAACCCTATCTTGAACATCCCACCCACCCACCAAAAAACCACTTTTTTCATATGAGTTCTGGGTACTCAACTCAAATCCTCATAGACTTGCAGACTTCATAAGCCCAAATTGATTTTGATAAGTAGTCTAAGCTGCCCTTGAACTCAGCAATTCTGCCTCTGCCTCCAAAGTTCTGGGATTGCAATAGGAGCCAACATGCCTGGCTTCTTGCCTCTTACTTTTTAAAAATTATTTTTAGGGTTTTGTTATTGTTGTTGTTACTTGAGACAGGGTCTCTCTATGTACTGGCTGTCCTAGAACTCACTCTGTAGACCAGGCTGACCTTGAGCTCCCAGAGATCCATCTACCCCTGCCTCTTGAATGCTGGGATTAAAGGTAAGTACTGACACCACCACCAGGCTTTTTTTTTTTTTAATAAATTTTATTTATTTTTAATTTTATATGCATTGTATGCATTGTTATGTTGCTTGCATGTATGTCTGTGTGTTGGCTGCCCTGGAACTGGAGTTACAGTTGTGAACTGCCATGTAGCTGCTGGAAATTGAAATATGGTTCTCTGGAAGAGCAGCCAGAGCTTTTAACCACTGAGTCATCTCTCCAGCCCCTAGGATTTATTTTTATGTATACACACACACACACACACACACACACACACACACACACGCATGCAAATATACACACATGTGTGTATGGGTATGTGCATGTGAAAGTACAAGGGCTGAAGAGTCCCGAAGATGTTGGGGATCACCTGGAGCTGTGTACAGACATTGTGAGCCATGCAGGCTAAGAACAGAACTTCTGTCCTCAGCAAAAGTAGCACCCGCACCAGCTCCTAACTGCCGAACATTCTTGAAACTTTTCCTCCCCACTTTAAAAAAAATTGTGTCTGGGGCTGGAGAGGTGGCTCAGAGGTTAAGAGCGCTGGCTGCTCTTCCAGAGGTCATGAGTTCAATTCCCAGCAACCACATGGTGGCTTCCAACCATCTATAATGAGATCTGGTGCCCTCTTCTGACCTGCAGGCATAACATTGTATACATAATAAATAAATAATCTTTTTTAAAAAAATTGTGTCTGTGTGGGTGAATGGGTGACTCAGGAGCCCCAAGACAGAGTGGCTGTAGATTCCCAGGAGCTGCACTTTTTGCAGATGATTGTGAAGAGTAACAAGTAACTTTTTTTTTTTTTTCAAAGTTTTTGGGTTCTTTTGAGACAGGTTCTCACTCTTCATCCATGGCTGGCCTGGAAACCACTAGGTAGATCACGCTGCCCTCAAACTCACAGAAATCCGCCTGTCTCTGCCTCCTAAGTGCTGGGATTGAAGGCCTGTGCCGCCAGGAAAGATTTTTTTTTTATTTATGTTTATGTAAGAGAATGTCAGGTACGTGCAGGAAGCCATGGCGGCCAGAAGCGGACATGGGATCCCTTGGAATGATAGGGAGTATGTGGGTGCTGGGAAAAGGACTCAGATCCTCTGCAGGAGCAACAAGTGCTCTGAGCCATCTTCCAGAGGCAAAACTGAGTCTTGAATTGCTGTAGGGTGGGCAGGTGCAGACACACTTTCAGGGGAGGGAGGGAGGGAGGCAGTGGCTCAGTGATGGGCATAGCAATTGCTACTAAGAATTTAAAGGTTCCTTCTCGCTCCAGGGTTTTTTCCCCAAGTGGACTTGGATCCAGCTCGCAGCTGGACATATGCGGGGAAACTCGGAAGCCAGCGGCCACCGTCCTGCCACTGTTTCTCCCGGACAGCCCGCGACTCACCGGATGGCGTCCGCGCCGCGCCCCTCATTTCCGCCCTCGATGGAAACGCACTGCGCAGTCGCCTAAAGCCTGAGCAGGCCATTTGTCCTTCCAGAGCCGCCGTAGAGCAGGTAACCCGGTAGACACGTTTCCTGGAGGGCGTGAAGGGGGTGTGGCCAGGCTGGGCTGTCAGCTCTTAAAGGGGCCGCCGCGCTGGTCGCGGGAGGCGGCACCTGGAGCCAGCGCGGGATCCTCAGCAGGTTTGGGTAGCGGAATGAAGGGCTCCGTGGGCTCGGAGGGGCCTGTGGTTGGCGGGGAGCGAGGGAGTTCCAAGAGGGTCTGTCCGTGCTCGAGGCAGGGCCGGGTCCTCCCCCACTCTGCTCGCGTTTCCCGCGGCGGGGGCGGGGGCCACCCGAGCCCATTCATTCCAGGCCTGGCTCCCCGCTCGCGCTGCCAGCCCAGGACCAAAGTCCAGCGCTAAGCTGGGCCGCGCCTGGGCTCTTGGTGCCCAGCGCCCGTCCTCGCCCCTCCATTGTACAGCCTGGGAAAACTGAGGAGGGGACAACTGACAAGGTCACCCGCCCAGGTCTGGAGCAGAGCGGCCTCAGGGCAGCCTTTCTGCCTCCAGGGCCCCGCGGTGACCGCTTCACTGCATCTGCACGCAGTGCGGGAGCAGCGGGGAGTAGCGGGGAGCAGGCTAGGGGATCCCACCCAGCTCAGTTCTCGGTGCTGTGTGACCTCAGGCAGACTGACTCTGGGCTGACCCCAGCATCAAGGGCTGGTGGAAACAACCTGCCTCCTCCAGATGTGGGGAAAACTCGCGGGGAGGGGACGCACAAGTGCGGACGGAGTAGAGTCCGGTGTGCAGTGGGTGCCCGGTCCTGTGAGTTGCAGCAGAGTAACCCCAGCCGCGGCTTGAGGCAGCCCGGAGAAAGACGGCAACAGGCCAGATCTAGAGAATGAAAGGCCTCACTGTGTGGATTTCCTTCCTGGCCGCCCAGTAGTTTGCTCAGGGCGGGGATGCACACCTGGCACTGGAGTGCGAGCCAAATCCACGTCGACACCGGCCCACTCCCTGCTGCCCGAAGTTGGGCGGGATCTGTTGCCTCAAGCCAGGAGTGACCCAGCTGTGCCAAAACTGAGCTATTGGCTGCCCCAGGGTGGAGAAGCCCTATCCACTCCTGGGCAGCTGGTGCTGCAGCCTTGGAGCCAGGCTCAGCCTCCCTGGCTCAGGACCCCACCCTTGAAGTCATTTACTGTCTTTTCTGCTTCCTCCCAATTGACCTTCCAGGGGGAGGGTTGTTAGAGAACTAGACATTAGTCACCAAACCCAGGAACCTTTCGCTCCTGGGAGAAGGCCTGAGTTTGTAGAGACAAACCCCCTTTTCTAATTCTAGCATCCCAATCTTGAAGTGGTGTTCTCTTCTGCCAGGACTGCCTATTCTCCAGACAAGGAGGCAGGAAGGTTGGGTTCTCAAAAATCCCATCTTCCCACCTCTATATCAGTAGAAAATATGGTGTGCCTGACTCTTCCATATACAGGCGGCAGGCCTTTAAATCGCCTCATTGGGCCCTCCTAATACATGTATGTGTACAGTAATTAGTCATGGAGATGGACGCTATGGCCTACAGAGGGTAGGGACGCTTCCGCCCCTATAGCCAGAAAGTGCTAGGTATCCAGTCAGACCCAGGGCTGACCCTGGATCCCCTCCTTAAACTAGGGCCCACAACTGCAGCCTCCGAGATGAGGTTAAGGGACCAGCATCCCTGAGGGAGGCCCCGAGCAGACACCTTCAGCCACCTCTGAAACCCTGTGTCCTCTAACCAGGCACCATGGCAGAGAAGGTGCTGGTCACAGGCGGGGCTGGCTACATCGGCAGCCACACGGTACTGGAGCTGCTGGAGGCTGGCTACTGCCCCGTGGTCATCGACAACTTCCATAATGCCATTCGTGGTGAGCGAGCTGGATGGGAAGCAGTGAGTGGTTTCTGGAGGGGTTTTATTTACGACTCCATCTTCTAATGCTGATAGTCTGCCCCTACATTCCCCACCAGGAGGGGACTCCATGCCCGAGAGCCTGCGGCGGGTCCAGGAACTGACTGGCCGCTCTGTGGAGTTTGAGGAGATGGACATCTTGGACCAGGCAGCCCTGCAGCAACTCTTTAAGAAGGTGGGTGCCAGCTGGATGTGGTGGCACACGCCTTTAAACCCAGTACTTGGGAGGCAAAGGCAGGCGGATCATTTGTGAGTTTTGGGCCAGTGTGGTCTACATCACAAGTTCCGGGGTAGCCAGGGCTACATAGAGGGACCCTGTCTCAAAACAAACAAAGAAGGTGGGTGCTGCTTGGCAGGTAGGAGGAGCCAAGTTCTGAGGCCGCAGAGCCTCCTCTGACCTGTGCTTTGCCCATGTAGCACAGCTTTAAGGCTGTCATCCACTTTGCTGGGCTGAAGGCTGTGGGCGAGTCAGTGCAGAAGCCTCTGGATTATTACAGAGTTAACCTAACAGGGACCATCCAGCTCTTGGAGGTAAGAGGAACAGGACACAGACCCCAGCTGGGCCCCAGGCGCTCTGGCAGGCCAGCCACAGTATGGGCCCGTGTGGGAGAACCAGACACGGCCCAAGCTGTATTATCTCGGACACATGCCTCTCTTTACCTCCCAGCCTGTTTCCCTCTCTGTAACTGATCCTGCCCATCGCCTCAGGCCCGCCCTCCTAGGGTGGAGTAACAAGTGGGACTAATTCGTGAGGTACGGGGCACTGACCCTCCCCTCCACGGCCAGATCATGAGGGCCCACGGGGTGAAGAATCTGGTATTCAGCAGCTCGGCCACCGTGTACGGGAACCCCCAGTACCTGCCTCTGGACGAGGCCCACCCCACTGGGGGCTGTACCAACCCCTATGGAAAGTCCAAGTTCTTCATCGAGGAGATGATCCGGGACCTGTGCCGGGCGGACACGGTGAGGACCTCTTGCCCCAGCTTTCACCCCATCCACTTTGAGCCCAGGATTGGGACCCTGGGCACTCTTAGCACAAGGAGACAGAGGCTGCTCACAAGTGGCAATATCCTGCTTAAGGGCACAGCAAACGGCACGCAAGGGCCATCCCTCGCTCATTCATAGAGGACTCAGAGCGGACATGGGCGAGGTAGACGGCTGTGGGCTGAGTTGGGACTCCCGGCGGCGGCGGCCTGCGCCCCGGGCCCATTGTCTGACCCGCACCACACAGGCCTGGAATGCAGTGCTGCTTCGGTACTTCAACCCCACGGGCGCCCATGCCTCCGGCCGCATTGGCGAGGATCCCCAGGGCATCCCCAACAACCTCATGCCCTATGTCTCCCAGGTAGGGGGTAATCCTGGGTGCCTGGAGTGCCACTGGTACCGGGCTCTTGAGGAAGCTGACCTGACCTCTGCCCTAGGTGGCAATTGGACGACGAGAGGCCCTGAATGTCTTCGGTGATGACTATGCTACGGAGGACGGGACAGGTGAGCCTAAGATCAGAGGAAGGAGGGGGTCTGAGGGGGACCAGCTGCCCATCTAACCACTTCCTCCACAGGGGTAAGGGACTACATTCACGTGGTGGATCTGGCCAAGGGCCACATAGCAGCCTTGAAGAAGCTGAAGGAGCAGTGTGGTTGCCGGGTAGGAAGCCAGGGAGGGAAAGGGTTGGAATCTGGGGCAAATGTGTCATGGGGGGTGGATAAGCCATCCCTTTCAACATCCCCTGTTCTCCCGGGCAGACCTACAACCTGGGCACAGGGACAGGCTACTCCGTCCTGCAGATGGTCCAAGCCATGGAGAAGGCTTCAGGGAAGAAGGTAGGCCCGCCATGCAGTAGGCAGCCCAGGGTTCCCTTCTCCAGCCACCTGGAACTTCAGTGCCTGGGACACGGCCCTTGCTTGCGGTTCCTAAGGCCCGGGCCTGTTCAGCCGGTACCCACTGTCTCCCTTACAGATCCCCTACAAGGTGGTGGCGCGGCGGGAAGGGGACGTGGCGGCCTGTTACGCCAACCCCAGCCTGGCCCATGAGGAGCTGGGCTGGACAGCAGCCTTGGGGCTGGACAGGATGTGTGAGTGTCTGGAGGAGTGAGGAGCTGGCCATAAGGGGGAACTCCCCTGTGGGCTGTCCTCGGGCAAGCTCTGACCGCCCATGTCTGCACAGGTGAAGATCTATGGCGCTGGCAGAAGCAGAACCCTTCAGGCTTTGGGGCACAGGCCTGAGGACCTCCTTACCATGGACCAGGAAAGGAAGAGGAACAGCTGCCTGCTTTCCAGCCTCCACGGGACCCTGTACCCTCATGCTCTGGGGCCAAGCTGGGGCCACCCTACCTCAAATGCCAGCTGCCTGTTCAGCCCTCCAGGCGGGAGACCTCTGTCTGGCTCCACTAACCAGGAAGAAGCCGGGGTCTTCCCAGCCTATCTCCCCCAGGGTCCAGGAGCTCATGGGACCCCTAGAGCCTGTGAGGGCCATGGGGTCTGGGACCATAGCCTCCCCCAGGCACTAACTTACACTGCTGTGATTGAGCTTTCCAAAGTATTTAAAATAAAAACGTTTTCTTATCCTGGGGCAATCTCACAGATGGCCACTCGGCACTACATCAGGCAGGCCTGAGAGTTGAGGAAGCAATCTCTTTAATTTTATCGGAATCCAGGACAAAACAAGAAAAACACCCAAAACCACATGGAGACAGAAGACAAGACACAGCCCCTCCCCCACACCTCCCTGCCCTAGAGTGGGGACATAGTGAGGGTGAGACGGCAGGGGACAGGGGGCCCTTGAACCTCAATCCAGCCCTGCAGGCTCCAGGCCTGCAGGGAAGGGCCATGGGGAGGCAGGGCCCAGCCCCCCTGGTGGCGGGGCTGAGGGGAGGCCCTGAGGGACTCTACCTCCTCACTGGCTTGCCTGCCCAGGAGCAGGCAGCCCACAGTAGCAAGGGCCCCGGGCCATGGACACATTCGTGACAGAAGCAGCTGCAGTGAGGCAGGAGAGACGCGATTATCCGGGCAGAATCGTTGGGGTGGGGGCCCATGAGGGCCCCACGGGCCAAACCCTGAGGTCGCAGGAGGGGGCCCAAAGCGGGGCTAGTGAGTGAGGTCCTGAGTGAGTGGGTCAGCAGCTGGGCCCCTTTCTCCCACTGCCTACAGCCCCTCCAATACTGCTGCTGGGGCCCGCCTCTGGGGAAGTGGGTAAGAAAGCAGCCCACCCCTGCTGCTGATTTCCAGATGGCCGAGGCCAGCAGGACGGCCTGGCCAGCCTCAGCCACCTGCCCCAGAGGCCAGTGGGAGGAGGACAGGGTGGGAAGAGAAGGGACAGGGATTCGACCGGCTCAGATCCAAGATGGTGCGGTGATTGTTTGCGGGGTCCCTCGTGAGCTGGGGGACCGCGATGGGAGCCAGCAACTAGTTAGACCGGAGGCAGAAGCTTCTCCAGGAATTCCTTTACAGCTGCCATTTCCTGGGATAAGGAGGACTGTGAGCTTCCTCGCTGGAGGGAGGAGGGAGAGCACAGGGGCCGGCCGTCCCCACTAACCTGAGGGCAGGAGCTGTGCATGACCCCAGGGTAGGTCTTGAACTGGACCCTGGCGGGTGTGACAACAGACCGGAGCTTCTCAGCTGTCAGGGCCCCAAACCGAACGGGTACCATGGGGTCCAGCTCCCCATGGCACTGAAGGATGGCCAGGTCCTTGGCACTGCCATTGGCTGCCTGTGGGCCAGAGAGAATTTCCAAGGCGAGACCAGTGCCACGGGCAGCACGGTGCCCAAGCCCCAGGGCCCCTCAGGAGAGGGGGGGCTTCCAGGGAGACTCACCTGGGGGAAGTTCCGATGCAGAGGCAGCCAACAGCTCAACGCCACGATGCCAGCCAGAGGGTGGGGGCAGGTCAGAGCTGTGTAGAGGGACAGGGCCCCGCCCTGGGGAGAGGGGAAGGAAGGAAGGTCAGGAGGGAACAGCTCCGACACCCAGCCCCTCCCCCGCACGTCCTCCTCACCTGCGAAAAGCCACCCAGGACGATTCGATTGGCAGGGATCCCGTTCTTCATCTCATGTTCAATCAAAGCCTTGACTGGGGGTGGGGGAAGGGTAGGACTGGGTGGAGGAAACTGCTGGAGGCCTGAAGGGAGCAAGCGGGCCCTGCCCAGTGCTTTGGGAAGGGGGGTGGGGTGGGGAGGGAGCGGCTGGGGGCTTACTGTTCTCTGCCGCCTTCTTGATGCCAACTTCGTCCTCTGGGGCATCTGGACTCAGCCCCATCAGGTCAAACCTGGGCAGGCAGAGGCAGCAGTTTTGGGAAGACCTGGCCAGCCCCTGTAGCTCCCTCAGGTCCCATCTCTTTCCTGCCCCCAAACTCACCAGGAAGGCATCACCATCTTCATGTTGAGCGTCACAGGGATCCTGGGCCTGTGGAGGGGTGGCCAGGTCTCAGGAGGGATAAAGCGTCAGTAGAGAGCCTGGGAATGGGCAGAACTGCCCTTGGGGGCCCCTCCCAGCAGGCAGGGCCTGTGTTTCAAGTGTTGCCAGGCAACCTGCCACGTGGGGCTGGAGGCTGGGGTTGGGGCATCAGCGGTGAGGATGGAGAAGCAGAGACTAACAGCCGGTGATGGGGTCCAGCTCAGAGGGTGAGTACTTGGGGAAGGCTCTTTTTAGGAGGTCTTGGGTCTAGGAAGCCTTGGGGGGTGAAGGCAGGAACCGGAGCCCATTCCTAGGGCCCTAGAGAGATAAGACTGGACAAGGCCTGACTGCTTTAAGCCCAAGCCCCAGGAGGCAGCTGATGAAAAGAGCAGGCCTAGGCCTAGGCCTAGAGGACCCCCGCCAGCCCCTCTCTAGCTGGGTGACACTCACGCATGGGGACAGATGTACTTGACATGAGGAAGCCGGATGGTGGAGAGGGCGTCAGCCCAGCTGTGCCTGTGGGAGGGAAGAAGAGGCACCGGTATGGGGAGGATTGAGAGGGACAATGGCCCCCCACCCCGCCTGATGGAGGAGCACCTCACCCTCAGCTCACTCACCCTGTGTCTCCAAGTCCATGTAAAAATATAACCTGGGAAAAAGGCAAAAACGGGATGGGAAGGACCCCTTTAGATCTTCCAACTCCAGCTCGCCCCAGGGCTAGGGCCTGGGGGAGCCAAGGTGGGAGCCAACAGATTATTAACCCCCTCCTAGCTTCAGGCTAGTCCCTCCTCATCCTGCCACCTCCATGTTTCCCACACTGCCAACATCCAGTCACCACCCACAAGGCTGGCCCAGGGGTCCTTACCGCAGCCGTTTCCCGCTCAGCTCCAGACACGGTGGCAGCGTCGGTGAGCAGGGGCACAGACATGGTGTTACCACACATACACTGCAGGGCTTCCTGCAGGCTGGGCCTGTGCAAGGGGAGGCGGGAGGTCAAGAGCAAAGCCGGGCCAGAGAAACCTTCTAGCTTAAGAAGCCCATCCAGGCCATCAGCTCTACATATCACCAGGGGTTGATTCTGAGCTGAGAGAAAACACGGGCAAAGAGAAGTCTGGGGCAGAGGGATGGAGAGGTGGCCCTTGCCAGGAGGTGGTAGCACACGCCTTTAATCCCAGCACTCAAGAGGCAGAGGCAGGCGGATCTCTGAGTTCGAGGTCAGCCTGGTCTACAGAGTGAGCTCCAGGACAGCCAGGGCTACACAGAGATACGTTGTCATGAAAAACCAAAAAAGAAAGTTGGTCCCATCCCAACGTTGAGAAGCAGAGGCAGCCATCCTCATGGTCTAGAACTCACATCCCTGGTTCTGACGCAACCCCAGAGCCTAAGCGTGGTACAGATGGGCTGGCACGGGGGTTGAAAATGGGGGACAAGGAAAGGCAGGGTGTTTCCTGCAGCCTTCCCCCATAAGCACCCGAGTGTTAACTATATCCTCCCAGGGCCCCGGGTGTCTCTTTCCTGGAACCCTGGAGCCCCTCTTCCCTGGGTCCTGGCCCTAGGGAGATGAAGGAGAGAAAATGCCAAGGAAACAGACTTTCAGTCCTACCCACCTCCTATCTTTCCTCTCTCTTCCCCTCTCTTCCCCTCCAGCCCCTATCCAGTCTTCACAGCAGTTTCTGGCTCAGTAAAAAATTCCTAGGGCCTCTGGAAGCCCCCCATGTCCCATGAGAGCCTAACCACTCCCTTCTGACATCTCCCACCACAAACTGGTGCTCCAAGCCTTCCCACCTCCCCGGGGCTACCTGCTGTTGCTGCTGCCACTGAGTCCAAATGGGTCTCCAAATGAACAGGTGTTGGGACTCCCAACACAAAAGAATATCAGGCTGCCTGGCCCCTCCCATCCTTAGCATCCTCCAAACTCCGGAAGCTTCCGCTACCTGCCTCTGAAGTGTCTTCTAAAGGGCGCCCCGCCCTCCTGCAGGCTCCCACCTCCCAGCTCTGACCCCAGCCTCTCCACAAGGTAGGAAGATCACACAGCATCTTTCCACACCGCTGACCCTGAGGTTCCTCTTCCCCCAGGGAATGCACCTGCCGCTCTAAGCTAGGATCCCCTTCCTCCCTCGGCTCCGGGGACTCCTACCTCCACCCGGCTCCCACTCTCCAAAGGATGACCTGGTGTCTCCCATTCTCCACACTGGGAACTTGAACCCAGGGTCATCACATCCCTACAGTGGCATTTGCTGCCCTGCCCCTGAGTTCGCACCCGTCCACAAAGGGGCACTGACCCGGGGGAGCCTCCGCCCCACAATGGGGTCTCCCACTCCCCGGCGCGCAGCCGCTCTCCCGCCACGCGCGCAGCCCCTGGCCCCGCCGTCCCAGGACTGGACAGCGCCCTCCGGCCGCTCCCCGCCGCCGCCCCGGGACCCTCGCAGCCTCTCCGCATGCCTGGCTGGGTACCTCACTCCCAGGGGCTTCCGAGACCGGTCGGGCGATTCTCCCCTTTCTCCTGCACAGACACACACTCTTCCCCCTCGGCCGCCCCCGCCGGAACTTCCGTTCGAGTCCCGGGAACCCAGCCATCGCGCTGCCGGAAGTAGCCTGGCCAGCAGTACGGAACCCGGAAGCGGGTCCGGGTTCCCCGGCTAGAAGCTGCCATGTTGCCCACAGTGGGACCACTCCCTGTGATGCGACGCTGTCACCTGCAGCGTCTGGACATGACATGAGATTTCCAGATGCCTGCCAGCCAAGCCCTTCTAGCCGACCTTCGTCCTGGAGGAGAGGCATGCCACTTCCCATCCCCATAGGGCAGGGCACACTTCCAGGTGTCGTCTTGGGTATTAACCACTGTTTGGTTTTATTAAGATACATTTGACTGCCTATGTCTCCAGCGCACAGTATTGTATACATGTATAGTAAAATGGTTACTGTAGTGGAACACTTTAACATCTCAGAGACCGGCTTCCTTCACAAAACTTGTGAATGCTTCACAAAACTACACACCTCGTGCACTTTAGATCTGTCTTCTTGTTCATCTCTCTTCTTGCTCATCCTCCATATTGGTTTCCAAGCCCTATTTCAGTGTCACAGGGTCATGGAAGCAGTCATTCACCCTGACCGGAAAAGACCTGAGATCACAGTACTCCAACGCTTATCTTTACAGACGAAGAAACTAAGGCTCGGAGAAAGGAAGTAAATAAATAGCAACCTCAAGATTACACTGTAATCTGCCTTTCCTGACCGGCTTTCTCGGCTATAAAATGATAATAACCACCTGCTATTTCATAACTTTGCTGTTAAGCTCCAATGAGGCCATGTAAACTCGCTTTGAACACTGTAAAATCACAGTGTGAAGCCTTAATCACTTGAAGGACCCTGGGAAAGGATGCAGGCTGTATCAGGACACTCAACAGCACTGGCAGTGTCGGCTTGACACTCTCCTTGTCGAGTGATGCCTTGAAGGTTGCACAAAATGCCACCAGCTGCGAGCTGAGAACAAAAGGGTTTCATCTGATCACCACTGAGTCACACAGGTGAAGTGGAAATTGGGCTTGGAGTCCAGGCTGAGAGACAAGCTGAACAAGGATTGAATCCGAGAGAGAACCAGTAGGGATCTGCAAACAGGAAATGAGTCACAGGGGTCCCTGAGCAACTGAGGACTCTTTCTCCTGGTTTAACCTACACTAATTTTTTTCTGTGAACCCAAATCAATACAAGCTTGGAACCTCAACAAAGCACTTCCCCTCCAGGCCAAGCAGCAGCTTGTTCTTGTATTTAAGGCAACACAGGTCATGGAGATGGCGCTTGGAATACTAGGATCAAGGGACCACAGCAAGCCAAAGACCTGGAGGTGGCTGTCACAAAAGAAAGGGGAAAAGAGTAGAAAACAGCCAGGGGGTGGTGACACACCTGTAATCCCAGCACTCAGGAGGCAAGGCCAGCCTGGTCTACAGAGAGAGTTCCAGGACAGCTAGAGCTATTACACAGAGAAACCCTAAGGAGAAGAAAATAATACAATAAGCCAGCCCCCGACTGCAGAATCCTGCAGGCTTGGTTTATGGATGAAATGCAGGTCCGGTAGACTCACCATGTGGGCACTTTGGCAAGTGATGCTTCAAACCTACAAGTCCAGTTTCAGGAGCTACACATGAGCACATATTAGTGGAACAAATGGGCTAGTGTTTAGAGGTGTTGGGTGTTTTGTATGACGTGTATACTTACTTTGTTCACATCGGAGAACATGTTCAGCCATTGGTTCTCAGAACTTGCTCTGTAAACCAGACCGGCCTTAAACTCACCGAGATGTGCCTACCTCTGCTTCCCAAGGACTGGGAGGGACCATCATGCCCAGCCAGCCTCATTTTTTAGGCAGTCTGTTTTGCTGCTGTACTGTCTACTCCAGTCAAGCTGGCCTGAGCACTTCCTGGGGAATCTCCCGATTCTGCCCATCTCACTGGGATTACAGACATGAGCCACAGCCTCTGGCTTCTCAGTTGGGTTCTGGGGATCCCAACTAAGGTTGTCAGACTTGACCAGCAAACACTTGGACCCACTGAGCCATCTGCATGGCCCTGTTTTGAGGTTTTTAACTTTACATTTCCCCTTAATCCAAAATTTTTATTTTTTATTTTTTTTTATTTTTTATTTTTATTTTTGGTTTTTCGAGACAGGGTTTCTCTGTGTAGCTTTGCACCTTTCCTGGGACTCACTTGGTAGTCCAGGCTGGCCTGGAACTCACAGAGATCCGCCTGCCTCTGCCTCCCAAGTGCTGGGATTAAAGGCATGTGCCACCACCGCCGCCCGGCCAAAATTTTTAAATAGCCATAATTTTATCTTCGTGCTAGGAACCAAACCCAGGGCCCTGCACATGCTAGCTAGCAAGTATCCACTGCTGAACTACACCCCTACCCACTAGCCTTTCTGCACACCTTCAGAATGGCTCACACAAAGCAAGCTGTGGCTGAGTAGATAGCCTTCATGCACTGAGAGAACTGTTTGCACTCCAGTTTAGTTCAGAACTTGGATTCCCAACAAGGCTGAGTGGCAGACCTTTTTTTCAGAAAGAACTGCACATCCTCCTTGACTAGGATGGGCCATCCTGGAATCCTCCAGGACCAGATTCAGCACGCCTTCCCTCACCAACTCTTCCTACTTAATGAGAAAACAGGGTCTCAGTGCTTTCTGACACTAGGATTCTCACCAGGTGCTGCTACCTCTGTTCACTGTGAAGCAATTGTTCTCACTAACCTTGTCCTCACGTTGTCCGACGCCTCCAGAATCCACGTATGTTTAATATTATTTCATGTGCATGGGTGTTTTGCCTGCTAGTAAGTTTCACAGTACCGAGAGCACAGAAGAAAAGACAAAAGTCTGGCAAGGATTTATTAGGAAGCTCATGAGTCACAGTGAATAAAGCCATGAACAGAAGAACCAGGGTCTCCAGATTTGAGCACTTAGTTTACAACACAAGTTAGAAGCAAGTAAACACCAAGGAGGTCCCCAGGGTAGTCTCTAGTCTCAGCCTTACCCCAACCAGGTCACCCAGAGAAATGACCTCATGCTCTCTCACCCGCCTGGCTAGACAGTGAGAAGAGACCTCCCGAAAGCAGTCATTCACCAGGAGACTCCTTCCCTTCCGGCCACCATCATGGGACACTTGTGCGTGATACGTAACACCAGCTGGGCACTCTGACACAAATGCTGAGCAATGACAGGGAGGAGGAGCAAGCAGGGGCGTGTGTTTCTAGCTGGAGATCTTCCTGATGGCTAACACAAACACAAAACTCAGGTTTCAGAAGGATTCCTGCAGCCGAGGAAGCTTCCTTTTTTAAAAAGGACAAATCACACACAAAAAACCTGCCACAAGCAACAAGACACTTGGGATCCCATGGCCACACTGTCTGAAAAGCAAACGTTATCCATGGCTGCCAGATGCCACCCAGCCTAAGCCTGTTTTCTGCAGATTTAGGGGACGTCTGTCCCTTGGCACCCACACCGCTCCTGGTGAAGAGGCGGTTTCCACAGGCCAGGTTCCGGCAGCAAAGCCCAAGACAGAGCCTGGCCGAGGCTGCAGCAGGCAACTCTTGCTGGTGCCTCCTCAGTCCTTCCCAGCAGGTGGTCGCAATCTTCACCCACAGTGCATCCGAGGGAGCCTGGGCCGGCCCTTAAGAAATGAAGTGTGTCTGTGGGGTGACCTGATGGACTCGGTGGTCTGCCGGGTTAGCTGATGCTTCGTAATTGCAGATGGTCACCTCATGCCGGCGAAGCTACAAGCAAAGAGAGAGGTGAGCTCAGTGGCCACTAGGGAACCCTCCTTTCCCGGAGCGCGTACAGTGCAGCAGTCCTCGGTCAGGCTGCCTGCCTTGTGTGCTCTAGGAAGCTCCCCTCTGCCAGCACTTTAATCTTGAGAAGCCGGAAAAGACCACTATCCACTACTAAGGATTCTCAGCAGCCAAGCAAATCCAGGTGAGAACAGGAACTTACCTGATCTCCGGTGCCCAGAATAAGAGATTGTCAAGAATGGGAGATGGGGTGGAACCCATGGCCTCCCACGGGCTAAGCAAGCTGTCACTGAGACGCACCCACACCCTCTATCAAAACACTCATGAAAACTAAAACTTCAAAACTGAACTGATAGGAATGATATCATTTCCATTCCCTTAATATCACCTATAGCAGGGCCAGCAAGGCAGCTCAGCAGGTAAGGATGCCTTCGCCCAAGCCTGATGACCCGAGTTCTACACTTGAAACCAATATGGTGGAAGGAGAGAAATGACTCCCACAAGTTGTCCTGTGAGCTACACATACTGAGGCACACATATACCTATACCCATATACCCATAAATACATACAGAAAATTAAATACATGAATTAGAAAAACAAAAAACTTAAGAGTCTATCCAAGCCGGGCGGTGGTGGCGCACGCCTTTAATCCCAGCACTCGGGAGGCAGAGGCAGGCGGATCTCTGTGAGTTCGAGGCCAGCCTGGTCTCCAAAGCGAGTTCCAGGAAAGGCGCAAAGCTACACAGAGAAACCCTGTCTCGAAAAACCAAAAAAAAAAAAAAAAAAAAAAAAAAAGAGTCTATCCAATGAAAAACATTATTATGATGAAATCAAGAAAAATTATGAAGCCAGGCACTCAGGAGGCAGATGCAGGTGGACCTCTGTGAGACCCAGGCAAGCCTGGTCTACAGAATGAGTTCTAGGCCAGCTAGGACTGTATGTTGAGAGCCTGTCTCAAAACAAAGCAAACAAAAAAGAAAGGAAAATTATAAACAGACGGAGCAACCAACACCTCCCTTGCTCTCTCCCTGGAGCTCCTGCCCCACGGGGTGCGGACACACACTGATCAATCTCTCTTACCTCAGTCCACTCTCCTCTCAGGCCAATATAGAAGATCTTCGTGGTATCTGCTCCAAAGTTTTTTGAAATATGAATAGAGAGATGATAGACATTTGAGAACCGGGAAATTCTAGAGGACAGAAAGGAAGAGGGAGAGAAGACACAGTTTACCATGGAGGACAACAGTTCGGCCCCAACTTGCAGCAGACACCAGAGGACACCTGGTCCTTCCCCTGTGTCCTTTGGAGCACAATTCATGCAGTGAACACTTACTAAGCATCTGCCAGGCCTCGTCTAAGGCAGGAAGGACAGAAAAATGAACACCACAACTGACAGAGTGGCATATGTCATCACTATACCCGGAAGGCAGAGGCAGGAGGATTACCACAAGTTTAAGGTCAGTCTGGTCTGCACGTTAATTCCAGCCCAGCCAGGAATATATGGCAAGAAGGAAGGAATATATATACAATGGCCCTAACTTCAAGAAACAGGAATGGCGCCGGTGGTGGCGCAATGCCTTTAATCCCAGCACTTGGGAGGCAGAGCCAGGTGGATCTCTGTGAGTTCGAGGCCAGCCTGGACTACCAAGTGAGTTTCAGGAAAGGCGCAAAGCTACACAGAGAAACCCTGTCTCGAAAAACCAAAAAAAAAAAAAAAAGAAAGAAACAGGAATGGCATGTGACCAAGCAGGGTTCTAACCCATGTCTATCATGTCAACTTCCCCCTTAGGAGAAAGAGAACACTAAAGAAGAGACCAGGTGGACACAGGTAACCAAGTCTGCCATAAACCCACTTTGCAGAGGAATTCTGCAAACTCTAGGCTACACCATACTAGCTGCTCAGCCAGGACTGCCCAAAGCTTCCAAGTTAACACGTCTGTGATGTGCACTGATTTCTGCCAAAAGTTGGCTATGCCAAGGATCAAGCTTCCTCTGCTGCTGTAACTTGATTCCAATGCTCAGAGAGCAGGATACTGGCCAAAACAAAGAGGCAAGCTCACAGGCTGACTTCTCACTGCAAGCGAAGAGAAGCCATGGCACAGGCCAGGGCAAGTGAGTATGTTCTATGAGGAGACAGATACACAGGAGGACTGAGTTCAAGGCCGGCCTGGGCTGTATATCAAGACCCTTCTCCAAAATGAAAGGAAGAAAAGACACAGAGTAGAGGACAGGTCCCGTGCTTACTTTGTAGCATACTCTAATTCTCCCGTAACATCTCGGTTCAGACTGAAGATCTGATCAGGTTCCCTTTCTGTATCATCAAAGGACATCTGTGGGATGTTCTTGTACCTGAGAGGGAAAAAAAGGGAAGAAAAGTCAAGGAATATGCATTATTAAATTTTTCAGTGTTTTATAACTCCCTACTGACTGCTCAACTAGCCCCAGTTCCATCAAAAGGAGATCCAAAGTTAAGATCAAAATGGTATTTTACTGGCATTAACATATAAACATCTAGGCCAACGACGAAGCTGGAAGGGGCAGTGTAGGCCTGCAGCCCTGGTTACCAGGGAAACAGAGCAAGAGGACTGCTGAGCAGAGCTCATTGGGGCCACTGTAGGCAAACAGCAAGACCCCACCTTGAAAGAAAGAAAGAAGAAGAAACAGAGGGAGAGAGAAGAATGAAAAAGCAAGTCAAGCCGGGCAGTGGTGGCGCACGCCTTTAATCCCAGCACTTGGGAGGCAGAGGCAGGCGAATCTCTGTGAATTCGAGGCCAGCCTGGGCTACAGAGTGAGTTCAAGGAGAGGCGCAAAGCTACACAGAGAAACCCTGTTTCGAAAAACAGAAACAAAAATAAAAAGAAAGAAAGAGAGAGAAAAAGAAAAAGAAAAAGCAAGTCAAGAGCTAGGAACCACAGTCCAATCCAGTGGCATCTTCAAGTGATCTGAGATCCCAGGAAGCAATGTAGAGAACGCTGAGCTGGGTCACACGCAGGGACTGCAGGGAAAAGAGTCAATTCAGCACATTCAGCCCATGCTGCAATGTGAACTAAAACAGCTTACTGATGGGAAAATGTATACTTCAGCGGAAATATTAAACACAGTTAAGAGATAAGATCAGGTTGCCCAACACTCAAGCGGGTTTCATGTCTAAAAATCACCCAAACACCATCATATTATATTTCTTTTCTTCCTTCCTTCCTTCCTTTCTTTTTTGAGACAGGGTCTCTCTATTATGTAACCCTGGCTGTCCTAAAACTTGCTAGGTAGACCAGGCTGGCCCTGAACTCACAGAGATCCACCTGCCTCTGCCTTCCAAGTGCTAAGATTAAAGGTCTGTGCCACCATGCCCAGTAATATTTCTTAAAATACAACCAGGGGGGTTTCCACTTCAAAAAGAGTACACAAAGACCACAAACTCATAAAAGGCTTTGGAAAGTTAAAATTGCCAGTAAAGAAGATATTTAAAAACAAAAACACCAAACAAATTCTGAAGCACTCAGCCGAATGCTCCTCCAGGTATTTTGCTAACACACCCACAAAGGAAGGGCTATAATTTCTCCGCAGCAGAATGTGTGTCATTTAAGAAAGCAAGTGTTTGCTTCAAAGTGTTTCCAAGAATGACCCACAGCAGGATAATAACAGTGAGCATTCACGAGCAGCATTATGAGGCAGCGTAGCACTGTCGTTAAAAATCCATCTTTCAACCTACAGAATGACAGAAAGTAGTGCAAGCTACTCCAAAAGGGGTAACGTCCAAAATACATATGGAGCTCAACTCAGCCACAGAAGAGCAGACAACCTGGATAAAGAACGAAAGATGTGAGAAGACATTTCTCAAAGGCACACAAGCAGAGATGACACATGCTTGGAATCCCAGCTTTTGGGAGGCAGAGCCAGGAAGAGCCCAGGTTTGAGGTCAGTCTGGGTTATATAGTAAGACCCTGTCTCAAAACTCCAAAATGAAAATATTCAAGAATCCAACAAGAACATGAAAAGATATTCAGAGTCACTAACCAAGGAAATGCACACCTAAACCATGGGCTATCATTCTACCCTGTCACAATGGCTACTATCAAAAAGATAAGAAAGAAATACCGGTGAGGAAACCAGGCAGTGGTGGCTCACGCCTTTAATCCCAGCACTCTGGAGGCAGAGGCAGGCAGATCTCTGAGTTCGAGGCCAGCCTGGGCTACAGAGTGAGTTCCAGGACAGGCTCCAAATCTACACAGAGAAACCCTGTCTCAAAAAAACAACAACAAAAAAGGGAATACTGGTGAGGAAGCAGAGAAAGGGAAACACACAAACACTGTATATAGGAATGTAAATTAGGGGTGTGATGATGGAAAATTCTTTAAAAAAAAAGAAAAACAAAACAGGAACTAGAAATACCGTATGATCTAACAATTCCCTTACTGAGCAAATGCCCAAAGGAAAGGAAGTGAGTCTGGGAGAGACATGTGCACTCCTACCGCCATCTGCTGCTTATTATGGCACGATTCACAACGGCCAAGACACAGACTCAACCTCAGTCCCATCAACACATGAATGAACAGAGAAAACGTGACGTAAGCACACTAGAGGATGCTGTTCAG
The DNA here is from genome assembly GCF_049852395.1 of Peromyscus maniculatus bairdii. Lineage (NCBI taxonomy): Eukaryota > Metazoa > Chordata > Mammalia > Rodentia > Cricetidae > Peromyscus > Peromyscus maniculatus. The sequence goes on from NC_134853.1 coordinate 154,602,239, forward strand.
TTATAAAAAGAATAAAATCTGTCTCTGTCATTTGATGCAATGTAGACAAGCTTAAAGGATATTATGTTAAGTGAAATAAGCTAAAGACAGACAGACAGACGCTGCCTGCTCTCACATATACCTAGAAGCAAAACAGGTTGACTTTGAGTATGGAAAAGGGTGTGAGCACACAGGAAGAATGATTAACTAGTACAGGATGAGCTAGGTAGAAGGAACACCTTCTAGTATCCTATAGCACAGGAGCACAAATATGGTTAACAACAGATTACCAGGCACAGTGACCCAATGCCAGCAAGTGAAGGGCTGACACAAGAAGACTGCCATGAGCTTGAGACCAGTCTGTGCTGCAGAAGAAGACGACTGTGGGGGAGGGGGGCTTTAAAAAGAAAAGAAAAAGCTTCTCAGGCATGGTGGTACACACCTGTGATCCCAGCACCTGGGAATCAGAAACAGGAGGACCAGGAGTTTAAGGCCAGCCTCAGCTACATAGTTAAGTTAGAGGCCAGCTTGTACTGTGTGAGGTCTCCTCTCAAAACAAAACAAAACAAAAAAGTCAGATGGCATACGCCTTTAATCCAGCACTCAGGGGGCAGGGGTAGGTGGATCTTTGTGAGTTTGAGGTCAGTCTGGTCTACAGACTAAGTTCCAGGACAGCCAGGGCTACATAGAGAAACCCTGTCTCAAAATGCCCCTCCCTCCAAAAAACTGCCAGGCTTGGTGGCACACCACTTTCAACCCCAGCACTCGGGAGGCAGAAGAGGCAGAGGGATCTCTATAAGTTCCAGGCCAGCCTGGATTATGTAGAAAGACCTTGCCTCAGAAAAATAAATAAATAAAAACCCATGGGGCTGGAGAGATTAAGAGCACTCAGTTTTGGTTCCTAGCACCCATATGGTGGATCACAACCACCTATAACTACAGTTCCAGAAGATCCAGGACACTCTTCTGACCTCTACAGGTGACTGCACACATGTGGTGCACATATATATTTACATACTCCCAGGCAAACACACATACACATAAAATAAACCAAAGCACAAAGATGAACAGTGTCGGGAAGTCATGGAGCAGTTAGCAAGTATACAGTGTGACAAGGAACTCACTTTGCTCCACAGACCACACTGTTAACCAGAGAACTACATGGAAACACCAGCTTGACTGAAACCAGTCAACCTCCCAGTAACTAAGTATCCAAAGCAGACAAAGTATCAGATCAAACATCCGGTTTCATTAAAAGGATTCAGCATGACAGGGTCTCATTTTGTGACAGGCTTGAAACTCACGATGCAGAAACTTCTGGCTCTGAACACATAGATTGGCCAGTTAGAGAACACTGAAATTAAAGGAGCCCACAGCCATGGCTGACTAATTATTTGTTTTTCTTTTTGATGTTTTAATTTGTTTGCCCAGAATAAAAGAAATGACAATACAAAAAAAAAAAAAAAAAAAAAAAAAAAAAAAAAAAAAAGATTCAGCACATACAGATATACTTTTTTTTGTTTTTCGAGACAGGGTTTCTCTGTGTAGCTTGGGTGCCTGTCCTGGATCTTGCTCTGTAAACCAGGCTGGTCTTGAACTCAGAAATCTGCCTGGCTCTGCCTCCTGAGTGTTGGCATTAAAGGAATGGGCCACCACCACCCAGCTAGATACACTTTTCTTTTAAAGATTTATTCATTTATTATGTATACAGTGTTCTGCCTGCATATATCCCTGCATGCCACAAGGCAGCGCCAGATCTCATTACAGATAGTTGTGAGCCACCATGTGGTTACTGGGAATTGAACCCAGGTCCGCTGGAAGAGCAGCCAGTGCTCTTAACCTCTGAGCCATCTCTCCAGCCCCAGAGATACACTGTTAAGATTTACTTTTTTTTTTTTAAAGATTTGTTTATGTATATGAGTGTTTTGTCTGCATCTACATCTGCACACCAGAAGAGGGCATCAGATCCCATGGGACTGCAGTTATAGGCAGTTGTAAGCAATCATGTGGATGCTGGGAATTGAACTCAGGACCCCTGGAAGAGCAGCCAGTGCTCTTAACCACTAAGCCATCTCTCCAGCCCTAGATATATTTTTATTAATGTGTGTATTTCTGTGAGTGAATGTCACACACCAAGGAGGCCGGCCAGAAGAGGGTGTCTGATCCCTTGGAGCTGGAGTTACAGATGATTGTGAGCCATCCAGTGTAGTTACTGGGAATGGAATTTTAGTCCTCTCCAAGGGTGCAGGGACAGGACATAGGACCTCACACATGCTCTGTCCTCTACCACTGAGCTACAACCTTAGCCCCAAATTAAGTTTTATTATTTTATTTTAAAACTTTTAAAAATGTTGTTTTCTTGTAATGGGGTGTTATGCAGTAGCCCAAACCGGCCTGGAGCTCACTATATCGTTCCGATTGGTCTCACATTCTCAGCAATCCCATCTTCCTTCCAAGTGCTAGGATTATAGGCATGAGATACTATACCTAGCTTAATTTTTTCCTAAAGATTTATTATTTATTATTAACTTATTTTACAGCCCTACCACAGCCTCCCCTCTCTCCTCTCCTCCTACTCCCTCCCCGCACACCCCCTCTGCCCACCCTCCTCAATTCACCTCTCCTCCGAATTTGCTTAGAAAGGGGCAGGGATATCTAGTACCTTCCCCTGCATTTAGCCTGGCAAGGCAATCCAGCATGAGGAAGATTTATTTAGTGTTTATATGTGTGGGCCTGTATGAGTTTGTGTGTATCTATCACATACACACAGGTGACCAAGGACACCAGAAGAGGGCGTTGGAGTCCTGAAACTGGAGTTACAGGCAGCTGTGAGCCACCTGACATGAGTGCTGGGAATCAAATCCTGGTCCTCTGTAAGAACATTAACTTCTCTTAACCACTGAGCCATCTCTCTGTGGTCCTTTTCTTTTTATTATTTTATGTCCGAGTCCTTCCATGTATGTCTATGTACCTCATCTGTGCATCTGGTACCTCAGAGGATAGAGACGTTGTCAGATCCCCTGGAACTGGAGTTAAGAAACGATTGTGACCCACCAGGGGGGTGCTGGGAATTGAACCTGAGTCCTCTGGAAAAGGAGTCACTATGCTTAACCACTAAGCCATCTCTCCACCCTTTTAATGCGTGTGTGTGTGTGTGTGTGTGTGTGTGTGTGTGTGTGTGTGTGTGAGAATTTATGTCTGTACGTTTGTGTGGTAGTTACAGGACAACCCTGGGTGTGATCCTCGGGAATGCCATCCACCTATTTTGAGACAGGGTTTCTTATTGGCGAGAAGCTCACCAATTAGGTGAGGCTGGCTGGCCAATGAGCCCCAGGGATTATTATGAGTACACTCGACCATGTCGGTGCCAGAGATGCAACCTAGGTCCTCGTGACTGCAGGCAAGCAGGTGACCGAGCTATGCTCCTAGCCCTGTCTTGAAAATTTTCAACATTTCCACAGCATCACAGAGCACATTCCTTGGGTTGGGAATTTAGCTCAGTGGTAGAGCGCTTGTCTAGCAAGCGCAAGGCCCTGGGTTCGATCCTCAGCTCAAAAAAAAAAACAAAAACAAAAAACAAAAAACAAACAAACAAACAAAAAAGCACATTCCTCTTCTTTCAGGAGGGCAGCACCAAAAAACCAAACTCTCCAGAAGGGAGGACTACCAGTAGTGCCAACGACAGATCTGGTGTTGCCAGAGCTACATGGAACTTGGCTATGAGGCCACACAGATGCGGGTGGAGTGACCCCATGTCAGCACAATGGTGGAAAGATGTTACTGTTTGCAACAACAAGAGCAGCCATGAAGAACATTCAGGAACCTGCAGCCAGGTCATTAAGGAAATTGCAACGTCATCAACAACTGGCATTTGTTTTACACCGTCTGAATGAATGGTGTCAGTCAGCACTTGGAAAAGAGATAAGCAGCTGGCCTTAAGGATGCTTAATCTAAGATAGTCACCAGGCTGGGGATGAGGCTGTTTGTGCCCCAGGGGCACAAAACACAAAAAGTCAGTTGGGCAGGGTGGTACACGCCTTTAATCCCAGCACTCAGAAGGCAGAGAAAGGCAGATCTCTGTGAGTTCCAGGCCAGCCAGGGTTACTCATTGAGAACCTGGATCAAAAGTCAATAAAGTCACCTGGGCATGGTGGCACATACCTGTAATTTGGAAAATGGAGGTAGGGGTATGAAGCTGAAGGCCAGCCTGGGCTACATGAGTCCTTGTCTCAAAAATAAAGCAAAGCTTCTATTTTTATTCATGTATATATTACTTAAATAACTTATTTCTATACATAATCAATTCAGGAAGCAATACATACATTTCAAAGTAAATGAGAACGAGGTCAATCCACTGAACTCACAATAATCCTCCTGCCTCAGCTTCCTGAGTGCTAGGATTACAAGTGGGCACTGTCACACCCAGCCTGACCAACCTAGCTGTGTGGTATATGCACATCGAGGCTAGAGGCAGACATCAGGTGTCCTCCTCCATCATTCTTTACCTGCTCCCTCGAGACAGGTCCCTTTGAACTTGGAGCCAGGCTGACCTCCTGCAAGTCCCCACAGGACGGTGCCCCCACCAGCTTTTCACCTGGGTGTTGGGGATCCCAGTTCTGATCCCTATGCTTGTGCAGCAAGCATTCTTACCCCCTGAGCCATCTCCCTACCCCTGGAATGAAACGTTAGCAGAAAGAGACAGGTGGGAGTCTGACGAGGGCCTCAGGCTTGCTACTCACAGTCTCATCTCAGAGGGGTGTGAGTCATCGTCCTCTCCCATGATGATGATGCCTTTGAGCTTGACATTGCCCGTGAATCTGCCAGAATGCAAACGAGAAGGTTGTCTACCTGGGATGGAACCCCACGAAGCGGTGTGACCCCCAGACCCTTCCCTCTCTCAGCCCAATTTACTCCCTTGTCACTTGGAGTCATTTTAAAGGTCCTGTCATTCCACAACTCTAAGAAATTTACCTCAGTCTCTCCATTATTAATTCAACACACACACACACACACACACACACACACACACACACACACACACGCTATGAAACTTTCTCCCTCAAACCCACCAAAGCAATCTCTCCCATTTCTGGAAACAGATGTGCACTCTTGGCACAGCCAATGAATGAAGCCATCTGAAGAGACAACTGGGTACAGCCTACTTCGCCTGAGGCAAGTGCGAAGGAGATACTTACGGAATATTAAACAGAAGCTCTTCATCCGCATCACTTTCAACAAACTGGGGGTGGGGGGAGAAAGCAACACATACCTGCTGAGAGCCCGCAATTTCAGGCATCTTGCCTCCCTGTTCTACCAAGGGCATGTGATGCAAACAGAGCTGAACCCCCACCCCGCCCCCCAGGGTCCTAATAGCTTGAGGATAATGAGTCTCAGCCAGTCTGATCACCACGGACCCTCTGAACTAGAGGGATTCTAATGGGGGGTTTTCCGGGCTGCGAATTCAAAGACCGGTGCTTATGTGTGTGCTTCTGGGGAGCCTTCAAATGGCTTTCCAAGGGGCCTGGGCTCTAGGTTGGAAACTCGCGGCCAGGTGGTGCCGTCGGGCAGCCATTTGGACCAATGGTCAGAGGGAGAGAGGCAGCAATCCTCTCGTTCCTGACAAGCCCCCGCCGCCTTGGAATGGAGGCCAAACGCCCACCTTGCTCCTCTGGGCCTCAGTTTCCCTGCCTGTCTACCCTCGGAGGCCCCGCGGCCCCGGGCCCGCCCGGGCAGCCCACCTTGGAGCGGTCGGTCCGCTCCTCCCAGGGCTTGAAGACGCCGCGGCCGCTGCCCTCGCGGCTCTCGTTGAGGCACTGCAGCCGCTCCAGGTCGATGCGCAGGTACAGCCCGTAGGCCAGGCCGCGCTGCTCGGGCGGCTCCTCGCGTTCGGCGGCGCAGCGACAGCCGCCCCCGCCGTGGCTGTGCCCGTGCGACATGGCGACGCCGCCCGCCTGCGACTCCCCGGAGCCGCCGCTCGACCGGCGCCTGCTCCGCTCCGGAGCGCCCGCCGCCAAGCGCAGCGAGCCAAGCGTCGTAAAAGGCGCCCCTGTGCGGCGCGTGCGCCTTGAGGCCGGAGGGCGGGGCCTGGAGGGATTGACCCGGGACGTCAATTGACCCGTCCGCCGAGCTGGACGCCAGCCGTGGGGATGAGCGTGATCTTTCGGGCGTGGGACCTGAAGGGCTGGGGACGCCGCGGCGTCCGAGAGGACCGCAGTGGCAGGGACGCGAATCCTCCTCTCCCGGACCGAAGCGGGCGCTTTCTTCCCGAGCGGCTATCTTTCTCGGGAGTGGTGGATACGGCGGGGCCCATAGGACAGCCAAGCCTGCCTCTCCCCTCCCTTCCCCTCCCAACCCCTCTCTACCCACCCCCTACTTTCTCCCACCTCTTCCCCTTCTCTCTCTTCTCTCTCCTCTTTTTCCTTCCATTTTTTACAGATAGGTTCTTATGTAACCCAGACTGGCCTCAGATGATCAATATAGCTGAGGATGACCTTCACCTCTGGATCCTCCTGCCTCCAAGTCTCAAATTCAGGGATTACGTGCATCACCATGTCTGGTATTAGATTCTTTTTTCTCTTCTCTTATTTTCTTTTCTTTTCTCTCCTTTTCTTTTTTCCCTCCCTCCCTCCCTCTCTCTCTTTCTTTCTCTATCTAGTTCTGGCTATCCTGGAGCTTACTATGTAGATCAGGCTGGCCTGAAACCCAGAGAGCTCCACCTGCCTCTGCCTCCTGAGTGTTGGGATTATCACTCTCAGCCACATCTTTTTTTTTTTTTTTTTTTTTATGCAGAGTCGCTGAACCCGAAGTCCACCATTTAGCAGACTAGACTAACTGGTCACTGAACTTCCGGACTCCACACTCCAAAGCTAAGGTTGCTGCATACCTGGGACCATGCTCAGTTTTTCCGTGACTGCCGGGGATTTGAACTCTGGACCTTGTGCCACTGAGTCATCTCCATAGCCCATAGCTACTTTCTTGACAGCAGGCTATAGTCACCACCAGAGCTAGGATACAAGTGCTGGGTCTGCCACTGGTGTTGGGACACTAGGAAAAAGCCGTCTGTTCCCTATTCTGCGATTGTCTCCTCATCCGTTCTGTGGGCACGCTAGTGTCTGTTTAGCAGTCACGGTGACTAGTCGGTGGACGAATGTAACACGAGAACTCAACATGCACTGCCTTTTATTCCAGCACTCACTCAGGAGGCAGAGGCAGGCAAACGGGGGATGTTTTTTATTGTGTTCTGACAAATAAAGCTTGCTTGGAGTTAGAGGGCAGCGCTGGCCACTAGCTGACCTGCATTAACCATGGAGATTTGGAGGAGACAGGAAGTAGGAAGGCGGGGCAGAGAAGATCTTGACCCCTTTGGACAGAGGAATGGAAGAGGTAGGAGGCAACTGGTGGTTGCTCCCTGATTCTCTGATCTTTCAGGTTCTTACCCCAATATTTGACTCCCATTTTTTTCTTGATAAAAATTAATTAGATTAAAGCTTCATCTGGCGTCTGACTTTTGGGGCACATATTCATGAGATAGCCACTGGCCCGTGGTAATGCCACAGGCACCTGCCTTAGCTGCCCCTGCTGGAGTCGCCTCCCTGCCCTGCCAGCTGGCTTTTCCTTTCTTTCTCCAAGCCCTCTGAGTGAGTCTGGGACTTTCCTGTTGCAGCCTCTCTACAACAATCTGGCTGCCACCCAAACTCCACAGGACCCAAACTCCAGAGGCACCTGGGTTCCAAATGCCACTCGACTTAGCTGCCCATGACCAGCTGGCTCTGCCTTCAGGCAGCTTCTGCCACATGTGCTTCTTATGCACAATCCCTGTGCTTGTTTGTTCAGACAGCTGGCTCCCGCTCCCCGTGGGCCCCCTGGACCCCCTCCTCAGGCTGCTGCCACACTAGGTAGCTGCCTCGACGCCCACTCAGGCTTCTGTTCTTGCAATGGACACACACACTCTCAGCTCACAGCTACACACACGAGCAGCTGCAGCTGCTCTCAGCCAAGCTGTGCACTGTCTGCGTTCTCTGCCTGCACACTTCCCCGTCTGAAGTGTGCTCTGCAAGCTTCACGATTCACTGTCATCGTCAGCAGATTTGATGAAACAACTGGGAATTCTTAAAGGGGAGGAATTAGTTTTTTTTAAAAAAAAAAAAAAAAAAAAAAAAAAAAAAAAAAAAAAAAGCAGGGCTGGAGAGGTGGCTCAGAGGTTAAGAGCACTGGCTGCTCTTCCAGAGGTCCCGAGTTCAATTCCCAGCAACCACATGTTGGCTCACAACCATCTGTAATGAGATCTGGTGCCCTCTTCTGGCCTGCAAGCCTACATGTAGGCAGAACACTGTATACATAATAAATAAATCTTTAAAAAAAAAAAGGGAGGGGGAGTTTTTTTCCCACGTTAAAAATGGGAAACACTATTACAGTGGAGGGAGTTAGGTCTCTGTATGATACCGTGATGGATAGTTTAAAACTGGAATGATTAAATGAGGGGATAATTAACTTAGCTGTGATTTACATAATGACATGGTTTGGTAATTCTTGTTTTATCCCTAAAAAGTTGGTTTATATCATTGTCAAATATGAGATTTTGACTGATAAGATACAAGCTTTACAAAGACTTACTAATGAAAATAATAAAAAATACTCAGACACAGACAGAGGAATTTAGACAAGAACCTACTATGCCACCACATGATGAAATTGAAGAGGGACAGCCCAAGGTTGTTAGAAAACCAACCTTAGTTTATGGAGAAGTTCAATGTAATCCTATAGAAATATTAGATTTGAGAAGATTTAAGAAAGATGTTGTTTCGTATGGTGTGCATTTGCCCTATGTGAAGCAGATATTAAACTTATGGGCAACTCAGAACAGAATTATCACTTGAGACTGGGAAGATTTGGCATCAGTAACATTGGAAGCTGGCCCTCAGTTGCAATGGCAGATATGATGGAAAGAGGAAGCTAGGGCCATAGAAGAACAAAATAGGGCTAGAGTGTTGTTCATTTTAACTCTTTTGGGGGGCCCACCACCCAGCTCCCAAATAAATCACACATGGAGGCTTAGACTTAATTTTAAATGCCTGGCCTTAGCTTGGCTTGTTTCCTGCCAGCTTTTCTTAACTTTAATTAACCCATCTACCTTTTGCCTCTTGGCTTTTCCTGTTCTTTACTTCCGTAAATCTTACTCTTACTCCATGGCCTCTGGAGTCCTCCTCCTTCTCTGGCTACTTCCTTTCTCTCCCTCCTCCATTTCTTTCTTCTCCTATATATTCCCTCTGCCTGCCAGCCCCACCTAGCCTTTCTCCTGCCTTGCTATTGGCCGTTCAGCTCTGTATTAGACCATCAGGTGTTTTAGACAGGCACGTAACACAGCTTCACAGAGTCAAACAAATGCAACATAAACAAAAGTAACACACCTTAAAATAATATTCCCCAGCACTAGAGGTATTAATATTTCCCAAGATCAATTACTAGGTGAAGGCCAGTATGCTGAACTGCAAAGGCAATTTGAATTTGATGGCCACACCTTGGTGCTGTGTCAGTTAGCAGCCTTGAATGCTTGGGACATGGATAAAGAAACAGAAAAGAGTTCTGAGTCATTTACTAAAATTATACAAAGCCCAGAAGAAGCCTTCACTGATTTTTTGCAAAGATTGACCCCAGCTATAAGTAGAATAGCATCAGATCCAGAAGTCAGACAAATATTAATTGAATCTTTGGCTTTTGAAACTGCTAATTCTGAATGCAAAAAGGTGATCAGGCCTCTAAAGGCAAGATGGTCATCAGTAGATGAATGGATTAGAAATATGGCTGATATTGGATCTCATACTTATGATGCAACTTTAATAGGAGAATTAATCTCTAAAGGTTTTAAGAAAAGACAAACTGTCAAGCAAGGTCATTGCAATAGGGATTGTAGTCAAGGCATTCCTAGAAACAATGATTTTTTCTAGAGATAATTAGAAAAGAAGGTCTTTGCCTTCTGGAGTATGCAGAGGGTGTGTCAAAGGCTGACATTGGACGAATGAATGCAGGTGAACAAGCAAAAATGAAACAGGTTTTTATATATTACAACATAAAGCATATTACATACCACACAATCCTACAGAACAAGCAATTACAAAAAGATCTAATCCTTCTTGAAAAAGATTTGCTTATTAAACAGAAAGGGATAACAGATGGATTACATAGTGCTTTATTAACTTTAAATTTTCTAAATGCTAATGAGAAAGGAATGACAGCTGTGGAGAGACATTGGATAATAGAAAAAAACCTGCTGAATTAGATCAGCCTGTGTATTTTAAAGATGTGTTGACCTCAGATGTAGTCATGTTAGGTATGTTTTCAAGTTCAAACATATATTTTAGATAGACTGATGGTCTTCAAACACTTTAGAGATCTACAGAATATGGTATTTAGGATGTTTTAAGAACACAAGGGCTTTTTTTGACAATGAGACACATCAGCTCCTGGTAGTACCAATCTATTTTAGAAAATACGATGGGCACTGAAGAACCTCCATATGGGGTTCACTTTCTTTGTGGCAAAAGTTAGCCACTGAGCAAGAAACTGCCCTTGCCTAAACTGCTGACAGAATGCTGTCCAAACTGGACAAGCAGGACACAAAAGAAGTGACTGCTAAACTTTGCCAAGACAGGCAAAGTCCTTGGATAGTCCTTCAAAATTCTGGCTTCACAGACAAATCTGTCAGATATTCTAGGCCTGTAGGCCAAAGATGGATACCCCAGCATTGTAGAGGAACCTTAGGTGACTGTCCAGGCAGCCAGCTGTTTCTGGCATTTCTTAGTTTTTGAAGTTGTTTGCTCTACACTTCCTATTTACTCAGGTAATATTGTATCCTTCTCAGGTCTCTGATGGAGTTGAAGAATAGATAGTTACAGTTTTCCTTGTTACCAAATTCAGAAAAGAAACTCACAAAAGAGGTATAAAGTGGGGGCTGGAGAGATGGCTCAGTGGTTAAGAGCACAGACTGTTCTTCCAAAGGTCCTGAGTTCATTCCCAGCAACCACATCACAACCATCTGTAATGATATCTGGTGCCCTCTTCTGGCCTGCAGGGACACATGCAGACAGAACACTGTATACATAATAAATAAATATTTAAAAAAAAAAAAAAGAGGTATAAAGTGTATAAGGTTGAGAGACACAAAAAGATAGTTTGGGGTTGGTAATGCAAGTTAGAATAAAAAGTGAATTAAGGGAGCTGGAGAGATGGCTCAGAGGTTAAGATCACTGGCTGTTCTTCCAGAGGTCCTGAGTTCAATTCCCAGCACCCATATGGTGGCTCACAACCATCTGTAATGAGAACTGGCTCCCTCTTCTGGCCTGCAGGGATACATGCAAACAGAACACTGTATACATAATAAATAAATCTTATAAAAAAATGAATTAAGTACAAAACTTTGGACTCACCAAGATAGATAATGGAACATTTTCTCCGAATTTGTCAAATGCAAATGGACTGGACATCGTTGATGTAATTCTTGCCTGTACATATTTTTATATAGTTATTATACTTATTGTATATAGTTTTTCTATGTTAGTTAAAACCTTCACTTTTGTTTAGACAAAACGGGGAAAATGTGTGATATTTTGATTGTGTGCTGACAAATAAAGCTTGCTTGGAGTCAGAGGGCAGAGCTAACCACTAGCTGACCTAAATTAACCATAGAGGTTTGGAGGACTGTAGACTGAGAGGAGACAGGAAGTAGTAAGGTGGGGCTGACTTTTGGACAGAGAAATGGAAGAGGTAGGAGGTGCCTGGCAGCTGATTCCTGCTTCTCTGATCTTTCAGGTTTTTACCCCAATATTTGACTCCCAATTTTTTATTGATAAAGATTAGATTAACGCTTTACAGACCTCAGAGTTCAAGGCCAGCCTGGTCTACAGATTGAGTTCCAGAATAGCTAAGACTACACAGAGAAACTCTGTCTTAAAATGCTCGCCCCGCCCCGCCCCCCCAAAAAAAGAACTCAGCACACACATGTGGTGGTTCTCAATGGAAATCTAGCATCAGAGAGGCTGATGCTGGAGGATCTCACATTCAACCCATCCTGGGATATAAAAGACCCTGTCTCAAAAACAGAGCAGACCACTCGGTGCAATGAATGGCTGGCACAGGTTAAGTGTTCAATTATTAGTAACCACCATCAAACCTAAACACTACCACTTACTACAAATGTGGTCTAGGGCAAGTGACTTAACCCCCTGGTCATCAGGTTGCCTTCCCTCATGGTATTTCAAGGACCTTTATGTTTCCATTTTGAGTTGAGTGTTCACATGGAATGGCTTTCATATTCTGGACTGACATCAAAAGACTTGAAAGTCACACTTTCCAGCTAAAACGACTTTGTCTTCAAAGTAGAGCGCTTTCTCCCTCCCTCATCCAGGGAGGCGGAAACCCGAGGGTGCTCAGAAAGTTATGGAATTTTCTGGAGATTCCTTTCCCTTCACAGCTGGCTCAGGAGTACCCAAACTAAGTTGGTCAAGTGCGGCCCCAAATATCTATTTGTTCAGAAATATTTTGGTGTACTACTCCAATTATTTGTGAGCTGGGCAGGTTCCATTATGCTCAATTATTCCTGCTTTTACAACACAGTCTCAGGCATTGTCCTAAGTAAATTATGCAGGAGTTGTTCTGTGGGCAGTTGTGTGTGTATTTGTATATATGTGTGCACATTTGTATATGTGTGTACACAGATGCACTTACCAATGTGTGCAAATGTGGGGGACAGAAGTTGACCTTAGGTGTCTGCCTCTATCATGCCCCACATTTTTAAAAGATTTTTAAAAATTTGTGTGTGTGTGTGTGTGTGTGTGTCTGTGTGTGTGTGTGTGTGTGTGTGTGTGTGTGTGTGTGTGTGTGTGTGTACGCACACAGCAGTGCAGGTGCCTGCAGAGGCCAGAAGAAGGCATCAGATCCCCTGCAGCTGGAGTTACAGGTAGTTGTGAGTTGCCTAGTGTGGGTGCTGAGGACCGAACTTGGGTCCTCTGGAAGAGCAGCAAAGGGTGTCACAGCTGGGCCATCTCTCTAGCGCTCACTTTTTTCTTTTAAGGCAGGGTCTCTCATTGAACTTGAAGCCCACTGGTTCAGATAGACAGGCTGGCCAGTGACTCTGGAGAATCCTCCTGACTCTCCTCTCCCAGCATGGAGACACTTGCCTCTGACACTCAGCTTTTACATGGGTGTTTGGGATCCAAACTCAGATCCTGCTTGTGTGGGGCAAACGCTTTCCCACTGGACCAGCACCGCTGTACTTTAAGGGAGAGAGGCTGTAATGTAAGGTAACCTCCAGTTTGAAGATAACAAAAACAGGCTGAAAGAGGTGAGCTAAGCTGTCCAAGTCCAGACAAGGTTAGGAAGGGTCCCTGCTAGGAACTCATCCCGTAGCAATCCTGAGACACATCCTCCCAGAACGCCCTGGAGGAGAGAGAGGCAGAGTCACAGAAGTCAGTGTGTTGAATCAATTAGCTGGGGGCATGAACTCACCCCAAATCGTAGCTTTGAGCAGGCATCCAGTTTGTGTTTGGCTGGGTCACTCTTTCATTGTCTTCCTCCTCATGTGATAAAAGTCTGGGATTGCCTCTCCAGACTAGTCACACTGGCTGTCATCTGGAATGACTGGGGCCATGGTACCCACAGAGGTGCCTAAGTTCAGATACAAGATGACAGTCACCAAATTCCCAGTATCACAACACAAGCACATTTTTTCACTTTGAAACGTGTGTGTGTGTGTGTGTGTGTGTGTGTGTGTGTGTGTGTGTGTGTGTGCTATTGTAGAAGACAACCTGCAGGAATCTGTTCTCTCTTTCCACTAACTCAAGCATCATGTTTGGTAGCAAGCACCCCTACCTCATAAGCCGCCTCATTGGCCTGTTGTGTTGTTCAGTTGGTATGTGTGCTTTGTTTGCTTAGTGAAAGGGTCTCATTAGCCCAGGCTAGCCTCTTCGACTCGATCCTCTCACCTCCACCTTCTGAGTCCTGGGGTATTCCAGGGATATGCCACCACACCAGGCTGGGCATAGGTGCTTTTTTAGTAGTTTGTTTATAATGATTCCCTCCCTAGTCAAAACAAGTTCCATGGATGAGTGCAGATTCAAAGTGGAGGGACAGACTTTGTTTCCTTCTTGGGCTATTAAAGTACCTCAGCCCTGCCCACCTCCCCTCTGTTAGAACTGGATCTCTTTTGTTATATAACAACTCCCTGGCTTAATGGCTTCAAACAGCAATCAAGACTTATTATCTCAGTTTCTGAGTCAAGAAATGAATTTGGGAGTGGCTTCCTTGAGTGGCTTCTAACTTGGGGTCCCTCAGGAGCCTGAAGTCACCTCAAAGTCCAAGATGGAGTATTCAGGTGGGAGCAGGTTTGTGGAGGCCTGGTTTCCTTGGCATGTGGACAGTTTGAATAAACCTATGGTGTGACAGAAGATGGCTGTCACCCGAGCAAGGGAGTCAAGACAAGGCAAGGTAGAAGAAACCAGTGCCTTTTATGAGCTAACCTTAGTCATCGCATGCTGTCAGGTCTGCAGTGTCCCATGGTTCATGCAGGGTGTGAGGAAGCTGCATCATACAGGAGACAGAGCTCAGAGGCCACCTGCCACACAGGCACACGTGTACATGGTACTGAAGATCACTTCTGCTGATGTGTGGAACTGGTTATTTGGATGAATTATTTCAGAACATTGAAGAGACACAATGTCACTGAGTTTCTTAGTCCTCTGTGCAGTGTTCTAGTCTGTTTTTCTATCCTCGTGATTAAAAAACATGACCAAAAGCACCAAAGAGATGAGAGGCTTTACAATGATTCCACTTCCTGCATATGGCCTCATACATTTGAATGCGTGGTCCTCAGTTAGTGGAACATGTAGACGAACTTTCTTGCCAAGGCTGCCAGTTCACAAAAAATTAAACAGAGACCTATTATTTTGAGCTCAGCCTTGGCTTAGGTTTGTTTCTAACTAGCTCTTATAACTTAATCCATACTTTCTGTTTGTTTGTTTTTTGTTTTTGTTTTTGGAGACAGGGTTTCTCTGTGTAACTTTGCACCTTTCCTGGAACTCACTTGGTAGCTCAGGCTGGCCTTGAACTCACAGAGATCGGCCTGGCTCTGCCTCCTGAGTGCTGGGATTTAATCCATATTTCTTAATCTACGTCCTTCCTTGTGATCCTTACCTCATCTCCATTCTGCCCATCCTGTTCCTTCCATCTCTGGCTAGCAACTCTGCCTTTCCTTCCAGAGCACTCTGTCCCCAGAAGTCCCACCCAACCTCTTCCTGCCTAATTAATGGTCATTCATCTCTTTTTTTGTTTGTTTTTGTTTTTGTTTTGGTTTTGGTTTTTCAAGACAGGGTTTCTCTTGTGTAGCTTTGCACCTTTCCTGGAACTCGCTTTGGAGACCAGGTTGGCCTCGAACTCACAGAGATCCGCCTGCCTCTGCCTCCTGAGTGCTGGGATTAAAGGCATGTGCCACCACCGCCCGGCTCATCTCTTTATTAAACCAATCACAGTGACATATCTTTACACCCGTGTAATCAAATATCTTGCAACAGGAACTGTTTGGGAAGGGTTAGGAGGCGTGGTTTTGTTTGAGGAGCTATGGCCCTGCGGGCGGACTTGGAGGTTTCAAATGCCCATGCCCATTCCTAGTTAGCTCTCTGCCTCTTGCCGTGGATCAAGATGTAGCTCCCAGCTCCAGCTCCATGCCTGCTTGCCTGCTGCCACTGTTATGAATTTGCAGGAGTGGGGAACCCCCAGCAGGCCAGGCCATGGTATCCCACACCTGAGGGAAAACCTGCTGGGCAAATGCAGCAGGGGCAGCGGTGCGTGGAAAGTTATTCACATCCAGGTGCTGCATCCACGTGGAGAGTTTATTATAATAGAGAGGTGAAGAGAGATACAGGAAAGAGGAAGACAGAAAGAGAGAGAAGGGAGAGAAAGCAGAGGTCTGCACACCTCATGGGAATGGAGAGAGAGAGAGAGAGAGAGAGAGAGAGAGAGAGAGAGAGAGAGAGAGAGAGAGCAAAAGAGAGAGAAGGAAGGAAGGAAGGGGAGGAATTTTTCCTTTACACCAGGATTCAGGGAGGCCCCAAGGGGCAGGTCAGAATACTAACAGCCATGCTCCCTGCCATGATGGACTCACCCTCTGAAACTGTGAGCCCCAAATAAGCTCTTTCTTCTCTAAGTTGCCTTGGTCACGGTGTCTTATCACAGCCATAGAAGAGTAACTAAGACCCTTGTCATCACTTCTGTCTTGGAGGAGTGTCTAGTACAAACGGTCATTTCCCCCTAATATTTTGATTTATTTATGGGGGAAATGCCGCAGTGCACACGTGGGTTCAGAGGACAACTTGCTAAACTTGGTCTCTCCTCCTACCATGTGGGTCCCAGGGATCAAACTCAAGTTATCAGTCCTGGCAACAAGGGCTTTCATCAGCTGAGCCATCTCACCAGCCCAAATGGGAATTCTTAAGGACTTTAGGACTGCCTGGTGGGTAGGAGATGCTTCCATGCTTTTCTTTCTCCCATTTCCAGGCTAACTTTCATCCTTCAGGGACAGCCAAGTCTGTGTCCATCTATCCCTCTCGTCTCAGTGAAACTAGATAATGGAAACTTTTTTTTTTTTTTTTTAGATGTGTATGGGTATTTCCCTTGAATGTATATCTGTGCATACATCCTGGTGCTCATAGAGACCAGAAGAGGGCATTGGATCCCCTGGAACTGGAGTTACAGGCAGTTGTAAGCCACCATGTGGGGCTGGGAATTGAACCTGGGTCCTTTAGAAGAGTAGACAGTGCTCTTAACCTCTAAGTCACCTCTGCAGCTTGAAGATGAGAACTGTTAAAACTGGGTATGGTGGTGCACACCGTTAATCCCTACACTTGGGAGGCAGAAACAAGCAGCTCTCAGGGTTTGACACCAGCCTGGTCTACAGAGAGAGTTCCAGAACAGCCAGGGCTACACAGAGAAACCCTGTCTTGAAAAGCAAAAACAAAAACAAAACAAACAAACAAACAAAAAAAGATAAGAATTGTTAAGGTTTTGTTGCTTTTGAATATTTTATTTTTTGGTTTTTCAAGTTTTCAAGACAGGATTTCTCTGTTTAATCCTTGCAGTCCTGGAACTCACTCTGCAGACCAGGCTGACCTTAATTCAAGAGATCCGCCTGGCTCTGCCTTCCAAGTGCTGGGATTAAAGGTGTGCACCATCACCACCAGTACTTTTTGTTTGTTTGTTTGTTTTCGAGACAGGGTTTCACTGTGCAGCTTTGGTGCCTGTCCTGGAACTCACTCTGTAGCTCAGGCTAGCCTCAAACTCAGAGATCCACCTGCCTCTGCCTCCTGAGTACTAGGATTAAAGGGGTGTACCACCACCACCCAGCCTTTGTTTGTTTGTTTGTTTTTTGAGACAGGGTCTTACTCTGTTGCCCAGGCTACCTTTGAACTTGCAGTCTTCCTGGTCTTCCACTCTGGCTCAGAGATGTCCGATTCTTACTGTTTTCAGTTTGAGTTGTGTTCATGGAGGCCCCAGAACATCAGGGCTTCTGTTCTGCCGCTGTCCACCTTATTCCATCCATACAGGGTCTGTCCAGGTTCAGGAGCTAGGCTACCTCTGCCCCCCACAGCCCTGGGGTTACAGATGCAATGGAGCCATGACTGACTTTTCTGGGGTCCTGAAGGACCTGAACCCCAGTCCTCACGCTCATGTGGTAAGTTCTGAGTCATCTCCTCAACCTGGAAAATTATAGTTTAAGGTTTGTTTGTTTGTTTGTTTTATTTTTAAGTTTTATTTATTTATTATGTATACAGTGTTCTGCTTGCATGTATCCCTGCAGGCCAGAAGAGGGAGCCAGATCTCATTATAGGTAGTTGTGAGCCACCACGTGGGTGCTGGGAATTGAACTCAGGACCTCTGGAAGAGCAGTCAGTGCTCTTAATCTCTGAGCCATCTCTCCAGCCTGGAAAATTATAGTTTAAACAATTGCTTACACAGTTATTTGATTATTCTATACTACACAGTTTTACTTTTTTTTTTTTTTTAGATTTAATTTTATGTGTGTAAGTGTTCGCTTCAAGTGTGCATGTATACTCAGTTTGTGCTTGGTTGCCATTGGAGGCTAGAAGAGGGCATCAGATCTCCTGGAACTGGAGTTACCAATGGCTGTGAGCCACCACATGGGCGCTGGGAACCAAACAAGGTCCTCTGTAAGAGCCTCAAGACCTCTTACACACTGACCCATCTCTCGAGCCCCTACTACATGGCTTCTTGAGGACAAGGGCCATATCTATTTAGTCAGTGATGGGACTGCTATAGCTCCCACAGGCGTGTGATGAGCAGACTTCCTAGCCCTGGCCCTTGGCCCTGCAGGACAGAGCTACAGCACTATTTGTGGCAAACTTAATGGAGCAACTCTCAAATTTTAATTTTTAAAAATGTTAGATATGGTCTCACGTGACCCAGGCTGGTCTGAACGCCTAATCCTCAGCCTTCTGAGGGCTGGGATTACAGCATGCGCCACCATGCCAGGCTTGCATTTCTCTTCTTATACAGGAGATATCCTCTTCACCAAGCTAAAGCTGTCATGACCTAGTTACCTCCAAAGGCCCTGCCCCCTAACACCATCATGCTGGATTTCAGGATTTCAACATCAGAACTGGTGGGGGAGGGGAAGAGGACACATTCAGGCTAAAACCCTTCTGTTGCTTTTTTAAAAAGTGCATCCTGGGGACAGAGCATGCTTGAGAAGCTTTGGGTGGATTTGAGCTTGGATGCCTGAAACTCTGTAGTCATTTAAGGACACTCAGACAGCAGGTGTCACAGAAAGGGAGGTCCAGGGGATTTTGTAGATGAACTGTCATATTTCTCTACTTAACCAGCAGGGAGCCTCCAGGAAAAGAGGAACACTGAGATGATGGCATCTTCAAGGTGCCGAGCCACAGAGGTTTCTGCCAGATGTCAGTTCCAGGCAGTAGCCAGAAATTCTCAGCCCTGACTGGTCTTGAGACTCTATGTGTCCATGACTTAAGACAGTACACATCATGAGAGCAGGTGCTTTGGAGTCAGGAAACCACACAGCACTATAGCCCTGGACAAAATCTATGACCTCAGGCTAGATCCTAACATAACCTCTGTCTGCACATGCACCTATAATTCCAGTGCTTGCAAACAGAGAGAACTCGGCAGGGACAGATAGCCAGCCAACCTCAAGGCTCTGGCCTCCAGGAGCACACACAGGCATGTGTGTACCTATACACACCCACACTGCCCCTGTCCCAAATAGGGCAACAGTAAGATTCTCTGTACTTCAGTTTTCTTTTCCAGTTTTCTTATTTATTTTTTTGTTTAGGTTTTCAAGAGAGGGTTTTTGTGTAGAAAGCCTTGACTGTCCTGGAATTTGCTCTGTAGACGAGTCTGGCCTCAAACTCAAGAGATCCACCTTCCTCTGCCTCCTGAGTGCTGAGATTAAAGGTGTGTGCGGCCATGCCTGGCTAGTCTTATTTCTAAAATGGAACAAGGCATGGTGGTATATGCCTATAATCCCAGCATTTCTGAGGTTGAAGCAGGAGGATCACTCAATGATTAAGGCCAACCTGAGCTACATACACTTTGCCTCATACTCCACCCACAAATAAAAATAAAACAGGATCATGACTGACTCCCTAGGGTCCATGTGAGAACGGACAGGGCATCAGGACCAAAAGGGCCTGGCATGGAACAGGTGCATAATCACCAGGCTCGACTACATGTGTTGCTTCAGCACCACGAGGCGGAGAACTGACTTACACACTCCGGCTATAATCGCCCCTCAGATACAGTCCGGTAACTAAGTTTGATGTATTTTCCCAACACTGACAACCAGGTCCAGTAAAGCGATGTGGGGAGGGAAGGCGTGTCTAGACCACAAGCCAAAATGCCCTCTTTAGGAGAGGAAGGCTACAGAACTGGGTGGCTCTGAGATCTGGGTTCGAGGTAGAGTCTGAACCAGACGATATATGCAGGGGTAGAGCTGAGTCAAATGCTGAACCTTGTGGCGCTCAGCCAGAGCTGACACAGCAGGTCCTTTACGATGTCAGGATGCCAAGTGAAGCCTGAGGCCTACCTGGGCCCTTCACACCTGCAAGGGAGACCAAGAGCCAGAAGGGCCCAAAGCTTGTAGTCAGAGAACCTGTGTTCAAATCCTTTAAGGCTAGGCCTATGGGGGCAAGTGAAGTCCCGAGTGAATGTCCATTGTTTGACACGGGCAAGGCCATGTGAAGGACTCCAGTGCATCAGCATCCTAAGAATGGCAAAGACTTTCCCAGGTGAGGCCCAGAGGATGGCAGTCTTCCTTTGGTCTGAGTGTGAATGCTGACGATATACAGAAAATGTCCACCTTAGCTCCCCTCACCCCCTGAAGATGTTTGAACCTTAAGACTGCTCCACTAAGATTAGCTAAACCTGCCTCCTAGTTCAGATGTGCACCATAAACCCCGCCTCCCTGGTCAGCTGTTGAATATGAGGTGTTCCCAGGGTGCTGAGGCAGCTTCATCAGTGTGAACTACCCCCACAAGATTAAAGAAGCAGGCATCTTGTGATTGATCTCTCTTCCCTGACAAAATGAGGAAGAAAGGCTCAGCAGGTAGAATCTTTTTGCTTTTTATTTAGATGTGAGTTTTTCCTTTTTGTATAACTTATCTAATTAAAATATTCATCTTGTAGTTACCACAAAAAAGTAACATAGAAAATTGTATTTACATTTTGGGACCAAAATACAAATGAAGAGCAGGACAATGCTCACTCCTGCCCCTCCTGCCTCCAAAAAAGAGAAAGCAAGCCCCTGAGAACCCCTTGTAACACCAAGGATGGCAACGGGCTAATCTGTCGTTTGTGATTTGTATGTAGTGTAGCACAGAAAAAATTGCACAAGTTTTCACAAATGCGACCAAAACTTAGACATCACCTTGTGTCTGCTTTGTGGCTGTTGTGTGCGTTGGTGAGGGCTGTGGAGGCGGCTGGCTTCCTGGGCCTCCCTAGTCTCACCACTCCTATCCCTGACACAGACACACTGAAGGGTGGAAGACCTGGCTCTAACACACCGGCCGCATCAGAATCTTTATGTGCCAAAGCAGATGCTGTCATCGGGACGGACAGACCTGTGTCCTTTCTTCCCCTCGGCCTAAGCACTCCAAAGAAGGGGAATGAAATCACACACAACTAAATCTGCAACGGGAAAGACGGCAACAGGAAGTCCTGGAAACACAGCTAAGGCAAATCTGAGGTGATCAACACCCAGACGGGGCTATTCCAAGCACCAGGCACCTGGCTCCTGGTGCAAATGTCCCCGTGATTTCTGGTAAGAGACCTGATGTTAGACTTGGAGGTCAGGCTAAGAGAGAGGTGGTATGGCGAAACAAGTAATCAAGAGAAACAATGCTTTACTCAGCCCCCAAATACAGCCAGACCTGTGTCCCCGGCAGCGGTATCCTGCGGGGCAATGCACAGAAGGAGGCCAGCTTCAGCTGTGCGGGGTTTCCTGTGCTGCCTTGGAGTCTTCAGTAGCCTGAAGTCTCCAGGGCGGTTAAAACACGTAGACAGGAGCGATGGCACAGCCCAGCAGGCTGTCCGTCCTCAAGTTCACAGCATCTCCAACCTGGCTTATAGCCAAACGCATCCTACTAGCTCCGGGTGTTCTGACTCAGGAGGGAGCTGGGGTTGCCCTCCTAGTTCTGATCTTGCCCCAACAATTGGAAAGAGCCGTTCTCCAGAACAGGCTGCCTAGCTGGGACCAGGTTCCCCATGCTCGTGTACAGCCAGCCCCTTGCCGGGGCGGCCCTTCCTCCTAACCGGCCTCCTCGGCTTCAGCAGCAGGTTCTGTCACACACAGCAGACTGTTGTGCTCCCCAGTCACATGATCTTTCCTTTCAAACAAAAACAATTTCCAACAGAGCACTAAATGTTTTCAATAATTCACGCCTAGTAGTAACTCCTAGGAAAAGAGATTAAAGTGCTGACTTCTCAAACCCCCATCCACAGTCAGAGCCACAAAAGCCCTCCATGTCTGTGTTTCCCCATGTTGTGGGGAAAGGAAAAAGAAAAGGGTGGGGACTAAAACGCTGAACAGAAAGGAAAAATCACAAAACTGCTGAGGTCCTATGCAAACCTGATCCAAGTTCTGTCCTCCAGTGAGCCTTAGACAGGGAGAGTGTGACTTGCAGAAGATGAAGGAAGGACTCTAGACTTTGCAAACAGCCCTCCTTAGGAAACACCACTGATGGACAAGAAGGAAAGGCTCCTGCCCCGGGGTTCTGATGGTCTCAGAGTGAGGCCCTTCTGAATTGCTGCTAAATCAAGGCTCCCCGGAGCACGGGCAGTCTGGCATGTCCTCATTCCTGCCCCCATCCATATTTGGGCTTAAAGTGACACACAAACTCTGGGGTGCCCTTTTGGACCAATGTCTACTCAAAGACCTGACCTAGAACAAGACTGGCTTTTGCTCGGTTCATCTAATTTTAATAAAGGACCCAAAAATAAAAGCTAAATATACAATAAAGGACAAAAAAAAAAAAAAAAAAAAAAAAAAAAAGAAAAGAAAAGTAAAACAAAACAAAAAAAACCCCTGGGTTACTATAAATACATCTGGGGCAATATTTATTAATTAAAACTATGTCTTATAGTTTACAAAGATGCTAATTAGCAATAAAAGTATAATTGACCTTAAAGTCTCAGTATGACTGAGGCTTCATACTCTCTTCAGAAATCTGAAGTGTGATCCAGCCAGGGTGCAGGGCGCAATGCATAGGGAGACTCCCGCTACTGTGCAGGAGTCAGAGGCCAAAAGTTCCACAAACAAAAGCTAGGGGTCTTCTGTGGACATCCTCTTCTCCTGTCCCTCCTGTCCCCACTGTCCCTGTGTTCCTGCTTCCCAGACTCCACCTCCAAGGCAAGTCCTACTTATCGTCGGGAGAATCTGTTCTTGAATGCTTTAATTGTCTTGGCCATCATCGGGGCGATTTCTGTGAAGGAAAGAAGCAGTTGTTGCCGGTGAGTGGCAGCACAGACATGGACCATGTGCTACAGCAGCAGAAAAACACACACACACACACACACACACACACACACACACACACACACACACGAACAGGAACTATCTGCTTACACTGCCAAGGCTGGCTGATGTGCTCATGATGGCTGTAAGCAGTAAATCAGGAGTCTTTGATGTAAGGGCCATAGTCCCCACAATTTAACTTCGCAACATAAACATTCAAACCAGTCACTAGTACCCAGACCCCCTCCCCCACAGCCTCCCAGAGTAGCAATAGGACTCAGATGCACTAAGTTCAGAACACCTGAGGAGGGCCAGCCTGCCCTTGGCTAGTAACCTATGCCAAGCCGACACTGTGCCAGGATCCCCACCCATCCCTGCTCCCACCCAAGTCACTTACTCTTCACAGCTGGTTTCCTAGGATCATAGGAAACAGAACTGCTGGCCACTGGAGCTAAATGGGCACTGCTGGTACTAGGCCCGTCATAGGCCACCTCCTCAGGGCTGGAGTGGAAGCTGCTGCTGCTGCTGCTGGCAGGAACATGGCTGCTTCCTGTTGTATAAGGTGCTGGCTTAATCCTGTAACACAGAACAAAGCTGGTTAGTGGGGAGCACTCGATCTGAAACAGTGGTGTTCTGGGGGAGCTCCACTGTGGCTCTGAGCAGTGGGTCTGATACACTGGGTTCTGGGAAAGAGTCAGAGGCAACTGTTATTAACCCTTTAGTGAGATGGACAGTCTCAGCTAAACTTTGGCTGGTAAAATGTTAGTCTATAATTTGAAAATGCTCATGCGGCCTAGAAAAATCTAGTCACCCTAGAAATTTTGTTTTGTTAATCCCAGAACTTGGGAGACAGAGGCAGGCAGATCTCCGTGAGTTCGAGGCCAGCCTGGTCTACAGAGCAGTTCCAGGACAGGCTCCAAAGCTACACAGAGAAACCCTGTCTCCAAAAACCAAAAACAAAAAAATTTTGTTTTGGTGTGCATGTGTGTAAACAGATGTGGGTGTACAAGGACACATGTTCATGTGGAGCCCAGAAGTCAACCCTGAGTGTCGTTCCTTAGGAGCCACTTAGTTTTATGAGACTGAGTCTCTCATTGAGACCCAGATCTCACTGCACAGGCTAGGCTGGTGGTCCAGGGATCCATCTCCCCAACACTGGGATCACAAGTGCATCACCCCATCTGTCTGTTAGCATGGGTGCTGAGGAGCACACTCAGGTCCTCGAGCTAGCTCCTCAACCCTAGAAATAGGTTTTTGTTGTTGTTTAAATGAGGAAAATGAAAGCGGAAAGAGCACTTCCTTGAACCAGGTCCTGTTCTCCATGTAACTGACCTGGGCCCCTGACCCAGCAGCAGAAATAATCCACCCAGGCAGCAGTGAGACACTGAGGGGCAGAAAAGTCAAGTTTAGACCCAGTAAGCACTGCAGAGCACAGCAGAGCTTGCCTCTACCCCAGAATAAGTCACTTCCTGGCCCCCAGCTCTCCTTCAGGGTAATGACCATGCAGCCGCAGAGATCTTGCCTGACTTTCTCAGGGACAGCTGCTCCTCCAGTTCCAAACTTCTCCTGCCTTCGTCGGACATCTCGAGGTGGTTTGGCCACAGAGTTGACAAAAGCCATCTTTGCTTGTCGTCCTGAGGAAAAATACGAACATCAATATTTACCTTCTGAAGCCAAGGTGCTGCTGCCAATTTAGCAATCTAGAGCTTTTGAAAGCCCCAACCTAGGCTCAATCAGGCCCTCTGACCTCACTGCCTGGGAGCAGCCTGTGGCAGAAGAAAAACCACCCCTGCTCACGGGCAGAGAGACATTTGGAGGACGGTGCCCCAGACCCACCAGGCCCACAGAGACTCACTCCGCTGCTGACTCAAGCACCCAGCTGGCCGGCCTGCCCTGCCCCCACTTCCTTTACCTTTCGGCTTATTGGCATGCGCAGAGCGGATGTTGTTTGTCAGCAGGCGTAGGCGTTGCTCTCTGGCGTCCTGAAGCCGCAGGTACATCTCCCGCCAGGATTCATACTCTTCTGGTCTTTCCTCCTTAAAGTCTCGGTGACAGTGAACTTTCCATAACTGATCTGTTTCCTCAATGAGTACCTGAAATCAGGGCCAGGACACCATTTCTATACAAGCTCTCCCTCATCTCTCCCTTCTACCAAGGCATGACCCACTACCTAACAGTTCGTGGGGGCAGGGTGTCTAAACAGTAGTGTTACAGTACCACAATTCCAGAAAAAAGGCAAATCACTAAATAAAAGAAACAGCTAAGTTGGAGGCACTATGCTAATCACCTCAGAGCAGTGACTCTCAGTCCTTAATACAGCTCCTCATGCTGTGGTGACCTCCAACCATAAAACTATTTTGTTGCTACTTCCTAAATGTAATTTTACTACTGTTATGAGTCGGAATAGAAATATCTGCTGTGCGGGATATCTGCTATAAGACTCCCAAAGGGGTCGTGACCTACACGCTGAGAACCACTGCTCTAGGCATTGTGAATGGAAGAGTTAACAGAGACGATAGCTAGCTACCAATATCAGTCATTTCCTTCAGAAATCAGTAAGGGCAGAGCTGGGGTGAAGTCAGGTGTTTCCCAGCACTACACTGACCTGCCATGTAAGAGAGCTACCTCAGCAGGTCTGCACGGTGCGATCAGACGAGCGTATCTGCCTTAGAGGAAGGACTCTGGAAGACTTCAAATGTCTGGCATGTGCTGTCACTTTCCCTAGACACCCAAGTGCCAGTCTTAAACATGTCTCCCTGGACCCCAGATGCTTTGCGGCCAGAATTTCCCCTTTACTTTTATGAGTAGGCAAGCTCACAGGAGACCTTGAAAGTACTTTTCCCTGTGTTTGAGTCCTAGCCCCCACTTAATATCCCAGGAGAGAGCTGGCAAGACGGCTCCACAGGAGAGTAACTTGCCACACAATAAGCCTGTTGACCTAGGTTTGGTCCTGGAAGCCATGTAAAGACAGAAGAGAAGTGCTCCATAAAGCTGTCCTTTGACCTCTCCATACAGGCACTACACGCACATACTAAAATTTTTTAAAGAGGAGCCAGGCATAGGGGCGCACACCTTTAATCCCAGCACTCTGGTGACAGAGGCAGGCAGATCTCTGTGAGTTTGAGGCCAGCCTGGGCTACCAAGTGAGTTCCAGGACAACTAGACCCTGCCTCAACAAACAAACAAACAA
Source organism: Peromyscus maniculatus bairdii (assembly GCF_049852395.1). NCBI lineage: Eukaryota > Metazoa > Chordata > Mammalia > Rodentia > Cricetidae > Peromyscus > Peromyscus maniculatus. The sequence goes on from NC_134853.1 coordinate 154,628,440, forward strand.
ACAAATAAACAAACAAAACAAAGAAGGGTCCCAGGAGTAGACACAAAGAACATGCTTGTTTAAAGGCACAGATCCAAAGCAAACATGCCCAGAACAGTGATTTGCCCTCTGCCCTGCCCTTTAGCCATAGCAGATCCAGAGACAAAACTACTGGAAACACAGCCAGGAAGCTGCCCTGCCTCACTGAGGACACTCACGTGATTGCATTCCTCTATTCGATAGAGTTGATCAGGTGTGCACCTCTCCAAGACAGGTTCGAGAACAGAGTAGGGGACTCCTCCCACTTCAAAGATGGCTGCAGAGAAACCAGAGGGGAGAAGGTGAGTGCTGCATGGCAGCCAAGCTCCCCAGTGCCCAAGTCCCAGTGTGGCAATGTGCTTGAGAGGTTGGTGACTCACAGTCGATATTGTTCTTCAGCACCCGGATACATTGCTGGTGCAAGGTCATCATTTTGGGGAGATAGGCACACTTGGAACCTGAATACACCTGCATCTTAGAATTCATTCTGCGTCCTGTGAATCCAGCTTCTTCTTCTTCCTGGGGTGAAGAGAATGCTGTAGAAAGAGGAAAACCAACAAGTCACAAAAGGTGTAAGCCAGTGGTGAAGACTCAGGACCCACATGGCAGCTCACTACCTTCTGGAACTCCAGTCCCAAGGGCTCCTACATCCTCTTCTAGCCTCCTCAGCATTGCACACACACGGTGCACAGACATATGCAAGCAAAACACGAAGGCAAAATAAAAAATATAATCTTTAAACCCAGCACCCAGGAGAGAGGCCTGTGACTACAAAGTGAGTTGTAGATCAGCCAAGGCTATACACACTGAGACTCCGCTTTAAAATATAATTGTAAAGATGTCCCAATTACCTTTTCGCTTTGGCTGGAAGGAAGAAATCAAGTCCAGGGAAGGCAGGGGTCGGTAGTTGGACTGTATGGCGGGTAGGGGGATGTCTGGCAGCACCGGCAGCGCATCAGTAGGGACCTGCAGGAGACGGAGTGCACAGAGCATCTCATAAGCACAGCTTTCTCCGAGTTAATCCCTGAGATGAACCAAGCATACTGCACAGGCAGAGAGATCCAGGCGAGAGGGGCAGAAGTCATGAATGACACCAGCTAGGTCAAGAAATTCATGTATAGCCGGGCGGTGGTAGCGCAGGCCTTTAATCCCAGCACTCAGGAGGCAGAGGCAGGCGGATCTCTGAGTTGGAGTCCAGCCCGGTCTACAGAGTGAGTTCCAGGACAGCCAGGGCCACACAGGGAAATTTTATCTCAACTACCCTCCTCCCCCAGTAAATAAATAATAAAACAGATGTAGATAGGACAATAAGAATGTCTTGGGGGAAGATTTTTTTTGAAGTGCTAAGAAGTAAATGTAGGCTCTCTCTCACACACTCTTAGCAAGCCCTGTCCTACTGAGCTACCTCAGCCCAGAATAATTCTTAGGTAGCATCCACCTGAGCAGCTGGTGAGGCCCAGAGAATATTCCTACCAATCGAAACTTGGCTGGCCAAAGGCTAGCAAGCCAGGTGGCATGGCAGGCGGGCTCTGGGCACTCAACAAGCCAGGCACTGGGTCAGTGCAGTTACCTTTCGAGGCCTGGTGGGTTCGGCTCCCGCTGGCTGCACCTTCTCTGACTTGTTCTCGTTTACCTTGGGTAATTTCTGAACTGAGTTCAAGTTTTTACTAATGCTCTTAGAGTCCTTTTTTTTAAGGCCCTTTTCTCCGGGTGCTGTGGCTGAAGCTTTCACAACCTTCTTCTTCTTCTTCCGAGGCTGGTCATAGCTGAGGTACGACTCAAAGGACATGGTGGGCTGCTCAAACTCGTCATCCACGTCCGGCTCCTCTACTTTAGGGAGGGAGGCCGGTGACTTTCGATCCAAGTTAGTTCTTCCTTTGCCCTCCTTCAGGTTGTTGGGAACTTTCTCCTTGGCTTTGGGGAGCAGGTCTCCGGCCCCCCGCCCTGAGTCGGAGCCGTCCGTCCTCGGCCTGCTCTTCTCAGACCTGCTCTTCTCCGAGTCCTTGTGTTTGGGCTTTCGAAAGTGGTTATCTGAAGCCGCCTCCAAGGCAGGCGGAAACTTCTTCTTGAGACTGCTGCCCTCTTTGTCCTTCTCTTTCTTGACAACACTGGAGGGTGGCTTCTCCTTGGCACTGTCCCCTGAGAGTAGCCTTCGGTGTTCCTCTTTGGAAGAGGCCTTGTGTGATTTCTCTCTGCCCAGGGCAGAGACCTTCTCCTCACCCCTGGCATCCACAGGGCGTTTCTCCTTGTGGGAAGATTTGTGCTCCTTGTTTTGGCTTACATCCCCTTTCGCCTGGTGCTCAGCCAGGTGTCGTTCGTGACTAACCCCTAGTCTGTCCTGAAAGGTATTACTGTGGACTTTTCCAGGCTTCTGGTGTGAAATGATGGGCTCATGGTCCTCCTCTGGTGACCTGTAGTGGTCTGTGTACATTTGATGTGGACTGGAAGGTGGGGGAGATTGAACATGGCCATAGTCAGAAGACTCAGGGTCTGAAGAATATGGTGGTGACACTCTGTGACACCTCTTCCTTTCATCCCTCCTCTCGTGACTGTGAGTCACTTTGTGAGGCCTTTCAGGCTCTGAGAGTTTTTTGTGTTTTTTCTGTCTGTGCTCAGGGCTATAGGACCGGCTGGCAGAGGCTTTCCAGCTTTCCTGGTAGTCCCCTTCCATCTCCTCTGCCCTCTGAAGAGCATCTCGAGGGCGCTTTCGGGAGATGCTCTTCTCAAGATCCTGATCCTCAGCTTCATTGTTTCTAAGATAAAGGAAAAGCAGAAGGAAATCTCAGCATAACCCTCTTTAGAGAAAGAAAGGCGTACACCTGACCTTAGGTAAGGAGGGCACATCTATAATCCCAACACTTGGGAGTCAGGACAGGAGGATCAAAAGTCCAAGGCCATCCTCAGCTACAAGAGACTGGCTCACCACAAAACAGACAACAAAACCCAGGCCAGGAGTGGTAGCTCACACCTATAATCCCATGACTCAGGAGGCTAAGGGAGGACTGTTGAGGAATCAGATGTTCAAGGCCATCCTTATATATAGCATGTTCTAGGCTAGATTGAGCCACATAATGAGACCCTGTCTGAAGAAAGATATTAAGGCCAGCCTGAAGGTTCAACAGGTAAAAATACTTGTCATGCAAGCCTGGAGACCTGTGTTCTCCCATGGTGGCAGAAGAGAACCGACTCTCAAAAGCTAGAACACATACCCACCTTGCCCCCCATAATAAACAAAAAGAGAAACCAAAAGGGTATAGTTCAGTGGTAAGATAACCTGTTTAGTATGTGAGAGACTCTGGACTCAATCCTCAGCACCAAACCCCCAAACAAAACAAAAACACCCAACAAAATGCTAAAGTTTATCATTAAAAAAAGAATTGTACCCAGGCATGGTAGTGCATGCCCTTGATCCCAGCACTCACAGAGTCAGGCAGATCTGAGTTCAAGGCCAGCCTGGTCTACAAAGTGAGTTCCACCAGGGCCGCAGAGAGAGACCCAGTCTTAAAAAACAAAACCAAACAAATTATAAAAAAAAAAAATTGATCTCATTTTTACTTATTTACTTTGTTGGGGAGCATGCACCATGCACATCTGGAGATCAGAAAACAGCCTTTGGGAGCTGGATCTCTCCTTTCATCATATAAGTTCCAAGGATCAAACTCAGGTTGTCAGGGTTGGTAGCCGGTGTCTTTACCCACTGGGTCATCTCCCTGGTCCCCAAGAAATTTTGATTTTTGTTTTGTTTTGTTTTTTTGAAACAGAGTTTCTCTGTGTAGACCAGGCTGGCCTCGAACTCACAGAGATCCACCTGCCTCTGCCTCCCGAGTGCTGGGATTGAAGGCATGCACCACCACCGCCCGGCTTGATTCTTAATATTTTATTGTCTACCTACAATATCCTACAATAATTGTGGGTTATTTTTATGCTTGAGGCAACACAGTCATTTGATAGAAGCAGAAAGCAAAGAAGAAACATTCTTACCGCTCTACAGGAACCAGCTTCTTCCACTGGGCCACCAGGTCTCTGGCAAAGGTCCCCACTTGCTCATGTTTTCGAAAGCTGTTTACTGTTTTTCCTACCCCAGTCTCCTACAAATTTAACAAAGGAATTGACTGAGGGTTCTGAGACGAAGGGCATATTTTCCTAAAGAAATAAGGCCTCCAGTTTGAGAAAAGCAACAAGCAAATATTTCCCTATTAAAACGCCTTCTAAGCCTTACACTAAATTACTTTGTGGCCTTATGCCCAAAGATCGGACACAAAGTAACAAAACTCAGAGGTTTAGAGAAATGTGTCATCAAAACACCCCAGAATTGTAACAATATACCAAGGAGGGGAGCCAGTGGACCCTGGGCTTAAGATCCTGCATGCCCTATAGGAGTATGGAGTTCATCATAGTCCTTGAGGTAGGAATCAGCCTCATTGTACAGAGGCCTGGCCTAAAGCCACAGAAGTTAGATGTGACTCTTTTTTTTTTTTTTAAAAAAAGACAGGGTTTAACTCTGTACACCAGACTGGCCTTAAACTCACAAAGACTCACCTGCAAAGGCACACGCAAACCATGCCTGCCTAAAAACTGGGTTAGAATCTAGGAGTAGTTGATGCCAAAGCCAATGTTCTTTTTAGTGATTAAAAAAAAAAAAATTGTTTTTGTTGTTTTTTTGAGACAGGGTTTCTCTGTGTAGCTCTGGCTGTCCTGGAACTCGCTCTGTACACCAGGCTGTCCTAGAACTTGAAGACCCACCTGCCTTTGCCTCCCAAGTGCTGGGATTAAAGGCGTGGGCCACCATGGGGGGGGCCCTCCTCAGGAAGCACTCTTAACTACTCCTGTATCTCTCATGCACCTCATCTATTGAAATTCTGAATTGAGGGCTAGAGTGACGGCGTTGCGTTAGGAGTGCTTACTGCTCTTGCAGAGGACAGAAACTCAATTCCCAGCACCCATACCAGGGAGCTCACAGTTAACTGCCTGTAATTCCAGTTTCAGGGAATCTGAGGGCCGGTGGCCTCTTTGGGCATGTAAACACATAGCACTCAAAGTTACTCAGGCACACACATAAATAAAAGAATAAATATTTAAATTTTGAACTAAAATTCACATAACAGCTGAGGATGTAACACCCTGGGCTTGTTCTACATACAGCATGTCTGTCTGTCCACCTTGGCACATGACATAAATTTCACCTGCTTCAAGTACATAGTGATTTCTAGAACATTCCTCATACTGAGCAATAATAACCACCACCTAACTCCAGAACAAAAATAGAAGCCCTGTTCCTCCCAATCCCCCAGCCTGTAACAACCACGCACTTACCTACTTTCTGACTATGACTCTGCCTATTCTGGACATAAAAACAGACTCATACAGCGTACCGTGTTTTGTGTCTGGCTTCTTTAGCTTGTAAAGCCTATCCTCTAAGTCTCCCTCTACCCCCTCTCTAGTGGGAAACATTTGCAATATATAATATTACAGTTACAAAAGTCTTACCACAAGAATGTCTACTGTGATAGGCAAGATGGAAAGTTTCTTCAAATATTTCAATAGCTGCAAAGAGAATAAAACACAAATTAAGTTCTAAAATCATAACCATCTTCTCTGGAGCAGATGAGACTACCTGATGATGGAATGTTTCCTTGGTGCTATTCTCTTCACGGCACTATCATTATCTTACAAGTGTGAAGACACTCAGGGAGCTTCATTACTAGTCCAAGACACAAGTGGGACAGGATTTACTTCTGTCTATGGTTTTAGAGCCTGTGCTCTTTTTAAAAAAAAAAAATAGATTTTTAAAAATGTGTGTGGTGGTGAATGCCTTTAATTCTGGCACTCAGGAGGCAGAGTCAGGAGGATCTCTGAGTTTGAGGCCGGCTTGGTCTACAGCGTGAGTTCCAGGACAGCCAGAGCTACAAAGAAACCCTGTCTCAAAAATAAACAAACAAATAAATGTATGTGTGTGTTCGAGCACATGTGTGCCAGTCAGAGGACAACCTTAAAAATCATCATGCTGGGGGCTGGAGAAATGGCTCAGCCAGCGGTTAAGAGCACTGGCTGTTCTTCCAGAGGTCCTGAGTTCAATTCCCAGCACCACATGGTGGCTCACAACCACTTGTAATGAGATCTGGTGCCCTCTTCTGGCATTCAGGCAGAACACTGTATACATAAAAATAAATATAAACCATCATGCTGGGCATGGCAATACATGCCTTTAATTCTAGTACTGCTCAGGTGAGGGGCAGTGGTCAGCCTGGTCTAAATAGGAACCCTGTCTCAAAAAATATCAAACAATCACTGCCCACTCCTTTGATACAAGGTTTATATAACTGGCCTGGAGCTCACCAATTAGGCTAGGCTCACTGATCCACGAATCTCATGGCTCCTGTCTCTGCCCCTCCAACACTGGAATTATAAGAGTGCAACCCCATGCCCAGCATTTTCACATGGGTACAGGGGATTGAACTTAGGCCCTAATGCTTCTGCTTTAGTAAGCATGTTACCAAATGAGTTCTATCTCTCCAGCCCTCTTCGGTGGTTTTTAGTTTGATTACAATACTAGAAATTAAACCAATTTGGTTACCCATGTTGACAAGTGCCCTATCACCCAGCCTTCTCTTCACTTTTAGAGACAAGGTCTCACTTGCTTGCTCAGGCCTGGTCTTGACTTCTGAGCTTCCTGCCTTAGCTTCTGGAATAGGGATTACAGGGCTCTTGCTACTAGACCTAGCTAGATTCTGTGGTTTCAACTGCTTTCCTTCTCCAAGGGAAAAGAAGAGGCAGAGAAGAGAATTAAAACTCACTAACTGGGACCGGAGAGATGGCTCTGCAGTTAAGAGCACTGGTTGTTCTTCCAGAGGACCTGGGTTTGATTCCCCGCACCCACATGGTGGTTCAAATCATCTGTAACTCCAGTTCCAGTGGATCCAATACCCTTTTCTGGCCTCCAAGGGCACCAGACATACATGAAGTGCACAGGTACTCACGCAAGCAAAATACACATAAAATACACATAAAATAAAAAATTTTAAACCCTGGCTAACTGGCCTGGTATGATGACTCATGTCTATAATCCCAGCACTTAGGAAACTGAGGCAGGAGGATCACCATCACCATGAGTTCAAAGGTTACCTGGGTTTCAGAGAGACTCCACTCCCTCCCCACAAAAACAAAACAAAACAACCAAATAAAGCCATCAGCAACTATCACTTTGCAGAGAATTGTAAAACACAGCAAGTTTGGGGAGATTACCCTCAGACTCGATACAATATAAAGCAGAAAAAGGACTCCACAGGAAGAGAGTATCTACAAGCCTCCTGAAGAGCTACAATGCTTATCACAAGCGTTTTCAACACAAATGGGAAGCCAAGATCAATCTTGGGTTGTTCCAGTCAGAGCTTTGCTGTTAATGATGATCAAGCATGCCTGGCTAGATCAGAAAGATCTGGGTTTGCCCATTTCCTTTCTAAAGTCTCTAAAACTAGGTCAAAATGGAGTCAGAGGCAGGTCATCTCAGCTTCTTGTCTGAGCTTGTGCAAGTCAGTAACCTCCCTGACCCTTTGTTACTTCATCTGCAAATCAAAACTAGATTCTCTGTCTGCTCCACAAGCTGTGAGGATTCACTGGACAAACCATGTGCAGTGCTTAGTCACACTGTCTGCAACACTGTAAAAGTTAAACATGTCCACCCCAATCATTTCGTTCATCAGCCCACAGCTCTTCCTATGTGCTCCTCTTGATCCTGGACCAGACACTGCTCAGTCAATTCCTACTTCCTTTGTTTCTACGAAAGTCAGGGTTGCCTAAGCCTTTTTCTAAGAAGAAACACTTTCCATACAGAGAGTGTGGCAAAGTGTAGACAGATAACTGTGGCAGCAGTACACCCTTGTAATCCCAGCACTCAGAGGCAGATGCCAGCCCAGGCTACATTGGAGTACCAGGCCAACTACATGGCAAATCCTCACTCAAAAAGTCAAAACATGGGACATGAGAGATAGATCAGTGGTTAAGAGCACTTGCTCTTCCAGAGAATCCAAGTTCAGTTCCCAGAACCATCTGGCGGTTCACAGCCACCTGTTACTCCAGCTTTGATGCCCTCTTCTGGCTCCTGAGAGTACCCACATGCATGTGTACAAACTAACATGCAGACACACACATATGTGAATAACAATTTTCATTTTTAAAAAGCCAAACAGGGCTCAAGAGATGGCCCAATGGCTAAGAGCACTGACTACTCTTTCAGAAAGCCTAGATTCAATTCCCAGAACCCATATGGTGGCTCACAACTGTCTGTATCTCCAGTTCCAGAGGCCCTAATGCCCTCTTCTGTCCTCCATGGGCATCAGACACACATCTGAAACTAATACATATAAGAAATAAAAATAACACTTTTAAAAGCCAAAATATAACAAAAATCGATTAACTGGCTGCCTTTACATTTAAATATTAGACAGCGAGACTTGTTCTTCCTCCTCTGTAGTCCAGGATGTAATTGGTATGCCACATTACTCCAAGGTGGAGCAACAAGTATGTTTTTCTGGTCATTCTACTTCCATAATTACTTCACATGGTCTCTAGGCAGAGCAATTGGATCACAGGTGACAATCTTGTTTGACTGGGAATAAGAGCCCAGGGGTGTATCTGGGGAAAATGAAACCTAATGGACTAAAAATTGTACTTGAACTCCACCCCCTCTGTGATCCAACTCAGGAAATATCATACGTGGATTTCTGGTCGCATAGACTAGAAGCGCAAAGGCTAAAGGCAATTAACATTTCCTGAAAGAGAAATCTGGAATTATTGAAAAGAATTAAAATGGGTGGTTCTTCTCTAATGGGAATCCCTAGAAGGGGGACATTTATATACCATTCACTGTGTGCCGATATCATGCTAAATTTGTCTCATTTGACTCTGTCTAGTGGGTATTAGTCTCCTATTTTACCAATATTGAAACTGGGCCCAGTGAGGTTTCATAGCTCGCCTGGCAAGCCAAGAAACAGCTAACATAAAAAAGGAGCATACAACTAACTCATACACTGAGTACTTAGAATGAAAGAAGAAAGTAGGTGCTCTTCCTCAATACCATGCTTACAGTGACAGCTTACAGCTTACAGTCCACATGGCAAAGGAGGTCACAAGGACAGAGTTATAGGACCTTTACACGGCCAACATAGAAGGGTGGAGTCAGGAGTCACAGAGGATGTGTTTATCTCAAGGCTTAGCACTAACTGGCAAAGTGAGAGTTGCCTGTGGCTTGCCTATGAGCTAGCAGACAAAATGAAAACTCTTGAGATTTTCAAGCCAATTTGGTCCAATGTAAGAGGAAATGATGCCGCCATCTCTAGTTTTCAGTAAATTCCAAGAAAGAATGAAGCAGTAACAAGGGGAAGACACTATGGATACCTTCAAGTAGATGGAAACTTGTGTTGTCAACCCAGGGAGCATCCATAGGGCCAGCAAGAACCGACAACAGATGATTGAGAAACATCAAAAATCTGCACAGTAGCATGCTTAGGAATCTGGGTCTCCTGCCCACTGCTTCCATCCTTAAAGCCAAACAGGTTCTCAGCAGTGACCTCCTGGTTCTCCATCTACCATCAGTCTGTATGCTTCACAGTTTCACCCTGAACCTAACAGAGGACTGCTAACTTCATCAGTCATGAAAATCATTTCCACTCCAACAGAAACAACAGAAGCTAAGTAATCTCCTACCACCTTCTTTACACGTGAGCCAAGACCTTGGATGAATGTAGAGTGAGTACACAGTTAATTTACACTTAAAACACCAAAATCCAATAGCAGGAGTTCCAGAAACACAGGTGTAGAATCAGCCTTTTGGCTAATAATGGTCTGGAAGCAAGATTTGGTTGCAGATTCAATACAGCGCTATAATCATCTTGCCATTTCAAGAACCTGTGAGAGCTTGCTGTGTTCAAAGGAGGTTGGAGAGCCGGCATGCCAGCTTGCAGTTTTCCCCCTGCAGTCAGCTTGTTTCCAGTGTCAACTATCAGGCCCTTTGGAAAGGGGTCTCGCCATCTTCGCCATCTTCCTCACCGTCACAGGTCTCCCTCCCCAGTGGGTACAGAACCCACGAGCCCAGGCAGCTGCTACTGAACTACATCCCCAGCCCCAGGGTAATTTTCTATCCAGGAAAAAAGCCAAATAGGGCTTTCAGTGGTAGTGCCTGCCGCCTACTAGTGTTAGCATATGAGTCCCTGGGTTCAAGTGCCAGCACCACAGAACCACCACCAAACAACAACAAAGACACCAAGTACCCTTTTAAAAAATTACTAGTAGTTCAAGAAAACCTACTTCACTTTTCCTAACTCGACATTTCATGCACAACTAGACAGGCCATTTCAAAATTTAAATTCTAATGGGGGGGGGGGAAACCTATAGATATTATATGGAGAATTTTTTAATCTAATGGGAAAAAAATGACCAAATGAGGGCGGTTACTTTAAGGTCAGTGACAAATCTTACAGTGTACTGGTACTTGGAAATAATGACCATTTATTAGATGGCCACAAAGGGTTTTTGTAAAAAGAAACTTGTAAATGTCTGACTGAAGGTACCAAAGCCTCCATAGAAAGTAAAACACAAGACAATTGAGAACATGTAAGTTTTCACTGATTTAGGACACACACTCCTGACGAAGTGTATTTCCGAACTGAAGTTAAAAAGTGGCCTGGTGGTGAGTGGAGTGCACCCTTCAAAAACGGAGAAACCTGTCTGTGACCCGCTAGGAACAAGAAGAGTAGATGGGGACCCTGCCTGGAAGTTCTGAAAGATGGAGATTAACACAGAGCACTTGGGTCCAACTGGCATTTCAGGAAGAACCTAGAGACGGGCTGAGCAAAGACCTTCCCCAAAGTCCGGAGCTGGTACTGGATGGAAACCTAGATTGCACTTGTAAGTCCGCCGCCTCCCTCCATTACTTCCTCTTCCACTCAGCTCGCTGGAGACTTCACCTTTTAGGAACCGCAAGCCCAGGCTAGAATGCTGACAAGCAATGTCACACCCTTCAGTATTTCCATCCAGAGACTTCAGCGAACACTATTCTAACTCCCACCATACCCTGTCCTAGACCACTGAGAAGCCGGGTCACCGGGAGGCCAGGAAGGGAAACAATGTATTTAAGATAACAGTTTCTAACAGAAGCAACAAAGTAGTTAGGTGCAATTAAACAAGGTTCCTCATCACTGGCGGCTCCCACCTTTCCATAAGTCAGAGCCGTGTAATACTCTCACGCCCTCGCCCAGGACCCGAGCTCCAGGAGCAGAGCTCGAAAACCCAAGGTTTTCCTCATTTACTCAGTTAAAGGGCGGAGGAGAGAACGGGGGTCCTCGTGCCGGTGAGCGGCAGAGCCGCAGGATCCCAACCAGCGGGACAGCGTCGCTCGGCTGGGACGGGGAAACAGCTGGCGCGGCTGCCCAGGGGAGCTCCGGGGAAAGCGGAAAGGCCAGGCCGCCCGTGGCCCGCTCGAGTCCTCAGCACCCAGCCGGGACGCGCCCGCCGGCTGCGAACTCCTCGCCACCCCGCGCCGCTCCGCGGGGCCTGGCTCCCGGTCCAAGGAGGGCCCCGGCCGCACCCGGCCCGCGACCGTTACCGGGCCCGCGCCGAGCCCAACGCCCGCCCGTGCCTCCTGCCCGCCCGCCGCTCACCTTCTTAGGGTCTGGGTTCGTGGCCAGGCGCGCCTGCAGCTTCTCCACAACTTGGAGCGCCGACTCCGCCGCCATCGCTGTCACTGGCGCGGCCTCCTCGCCGGAACTGGGCTCGCGTCGCGTCCTCGGGCCGCAACTCCGCCCTCCGTGCGGCCCCGGCGGAGACGGAAGCGCGAATGGTCCCTTCCGGGCCTCCGCTGGGGGGCGTGTGGGGACGGGCTCTGGACCTGCCCCCGCGCCAGACCACGCCCACAACACCTCCACGGTCCGCCCTGCTCCTACCCCAGCAGCGGGCCACGCCCCCGACACGCCCAGCCCAGAGCACGCCGCCAGCCACGCCCCCAGGCCTTGTGCCTCTGCAAAGGCGGTGAGATTCGGGCCTTTACTCCCATGCCCAGCCCTTCCCATCCTGCCGCGAGACACACCCTCATTTACACCGGACGGAGGTGTCAGTGCTGGGCTCCAGGGTCCTTTGGAGTTGAAGGAGAGAAGTGACCCTTGTAAATTATCTGACTTGCACCGAAAAGCTGTGACACACCCACACAAGAAAGAAATCGTGTAATTTAAAATTTTAAAGTAATTTAACAAGCCGGGCAGTGGTGGCGCACGCCTTTAATCCCAGCACTCGGGAGGCAGAGCCAGGCGGATCTTTGTGAGTTCGAGGCCAGCCTGGTCTACAGAGCGAGATCCAGCAAAGGCACAAAGCTACACAGAGAAACCCTGTGTCAAAAAACCAAACAAAAAAAAGTAACTTAACGTTATTGTAATATTGGTAAAGAGCAATCCAGGCTGTCTGGTTTCAAGACAATCTGAAACACTGAAAACAAAAATAACAATACATTACCAACCATCTTGTCTTCAACAGCAGAAAGCAGTCCTGTTTTCTAGTCGTTCAAGTGACATTCTTAAGGTTGGACGGACTATGCTAAGTGAAGGACACTGATTCTAGGGGTGTCCCCTCAGGCCTCTCCTGCCCTGAGCTCCACCACTCTCTCTTAGGAAGAGGCATCACCTGAACTTGCTTGGATTGTGGGAATAAAGAAGACAGTTGAGAACCAGAGACAACCTGAGTTCCAGGCCCTGAGTCTACGTGCTAAGGATGGCTTCTGGTCGTTACCGAAAACCCTGACATTGTTTCCTCCTGCTTACTAGATTTGTGAGACCTATGTTAAGTAACTGGCATACATCAATTAGGGAAGGTGTGGTGGTTCCAGCTGGTAATCCCAGCACTCACTTAGGTTGAGAATTGGGCATTTAAGACCAACCTCCATAACAAATTAAAAGCTAGCCTGGACTGCATGAGACCCCATGTCACAAAGAAAGCAGTGGTTGAAGAGATGGCTCAGCAATTAAGAGCAGCTAGTGCTCTTGCAGAGAACCTGAGTTCAATCTATTTTAGGGCAGCTCACAACTGCCTACTAACTCCAGTTCCAGAGGGTCCTACGCTTCTGGCCTTGGAGAGCACCTGCACACGCGCCCCCACATGGCCTGGAACGAGCTATATAGCTTCAGCCTACCTCCAACTCACAGAAATCCACCTGCCTCTGCCTCTTGAGTGTTAGGATTAAAGGCATGCAATACAACAGCCAGCCCCCAAAAAGAAAACTTAAACATGGGGGCTAGGGAGATGGCTCAGTTGGTAGAGCTAGCCAGATAATCAGCTGATGAACTGAGCTTGATTCTTGGGACCGTCATATAGGTAGAAGGAGAGACCTCTGAACACTCATCATGGCACATGCATCTCTCTCTCCTCTCTCTCTCTCTCTCTCTCTCTCTCTCTCTCTCTCTCTCTCTCATAGACACATACAAATTATATGAAGAATAAGAGGGGCTGGAGAGCTGGCTCAGTGGTTAAGAGCACTGGCTTCTCTTCCAGAGGATCCAGGTTCAATTCCCAGCACCCACATGGCAGCTCACAACTGTCTCTAACACCAGTTCCAAGGGATCTAACACCTGATGTATGACATACATACATACACCAATGCACATGGAATAAAAATAAAGTTTTTAAAAAAATATATTAGCTGGGTCATGGTGGTGCACGCCTTTAATCCCAGCACTCAGGAGGCAGAGGCAGGCAGATCTTTGTGAGTTCAAGGCTAGCCTGGTCTACAGAGCGAGTTCCAGGACAGCCAGGGCTACACAGGAAAACCCTGTCTCGGAGAAAAAAAAAAAAAAAGGAAAGAAAAGAAGAATTGTTAGGAGAAGACATTGGTTATGGAAGAATACTGAATTCTCCAGTAAAACAGCAAACTCCTCCAGTTGGGCAGGTTTGTTTTGCATAACTCTGGCCACTGTTGTCCTCATAGGCTCAGGTTTCTAAACTGACTACATCCATCATTGTTTCACAGTTGGATATATACTTAGGGATGGCACCTTCCTAAGGTTCAGTTTTCACAGGCTCTTTGCTCTCCTCGATACAATAAGGTCAAGCTGAGATAGTCAGCTCCAGGAAATGGTGTGTGAAACTCAAAATCTATACCTTTCACATATTGCCTTGAAGTTGGGTTAAATTTCCCAAAAGCACTTGCTAGATAACAGACCTAGACGTGCTCTGCAGTTCCTAATCTAAACAGGACAGACTACAGCATTCTGGATCCACTGCTCTGGAGCCCACTCCTGTTGTGGGATAAGCTTTTTTTGGTTTGTTTGTTTGTTTGTTTGAGACAGGGATTCTCAGTGTAGTTTTGGTGCCTGTCCTGGGTCTCACCCTGTAGATCAGGCTAGCTTCAAACTCACAGAGATCTGCCTGGCTCTGCCTCCCAAGTGTTGGGATTAAAGGCGTGCGCCACCACTGCCCAGCTGGGATAATCTTTTTGTACACTGTGAAGATGTGTCTTTGCCAAGACACTCCTGATTGGTTTAATAAAGAGTTGAAACCAAAAAGATTATCCCAGCTGGGTGGTGGAGCACACGCCTTTAAGCCCAGCACTCGGGAGGCAGAGCCAGGCTGATCTCTGTGAGTTCGAGGCCAGCCTGGGCTACAGAGCAAGATCCAGGAAGGCACCAAAACTACACGAAGAAATCCTGTCTCGAAAAACAAAACAAAAAACAAAAGAGTTAAATGGCCAATAGCTGGGTTAGGCGGGACTTCAGGCAGAGAGAAAAGAGGGGGAGATAAATGCTTAGCTTATAGGAGGCCCTGGCTTCAGTCCCTACTGCTTCCATCACTCAAAGAATAACAAAACTAATCCAATACTTTCAAGTGTTCTGCGTTTATACACATTGTATCTGGGAATAGCTACAAGCTTCTCTTAGCTCTTCCTCTTACTTCTTCTGGCTCTTCTTTGTGTAAGCTCTGTGAGCATCTCCGTGCTCTAGCCAGTAGACAGATACTTAATGACTGATTGAAGGCCACAGAGATGGCTCAGCAAGAGAAAGCACTTGCCCCTCCCTGCAAGCCTATCGGAGGAACAACTGCTATTGGCTGAGTGTCTTCCTAGTGGCACAGCTCTGTGCTACTTCATACATCCCTCCCTCCCAGCATATCCTGAGGAAATTTAAGGATGGGGCATCTACAGCTTGGAAAGGTTAAAGAATGACCTTCATTTGGTAAAGGACAAAACCAAAAGGTAAATGAAGTAGCTTCGCTGTTTTTGTTTTGTGTTTTGTTTTTTGAGACACTGTGCCCCTATGTAGTCTTGGCCATCCTGAAATTCACCACGTAGCTTATGCTGGCCTCTTGTTTTCAGTTATCCTCCTGCCTCTGCCTCCTGAGATTACATGGTGTGCTAAACTCAAGCTCTTTGACCTTAAGCTACTTTGCTTGAGAAGCTACTTGTTGCCTGAGAAGCCATTTGGGAAGAAGCCATTCAACCATTCATTCATTCATTCATTCATTCATTCATTTCCTTGATGCCCCTCCCCCCATATCCCTAGGACTGAGCAGGTTCAAGATGGAATCAGCTGTCTCCTTAAAACTTCTCTCTTCTGGCGATCTAGGAGCATGGGAGGGTTTGGGCTGTAGATCAGTGGTAGGGTGTTTCCCAAGTACTTGATGGGCAATGAAAAACACTGCTACCGAGGGAGTGAGGGAATGAGTGAGTAAGTGAATGTGTGAATATGGACAAAGAAGGGAGCCTAACTCTTCCTGGAGGTCAAGAGTGAAACCATTAGAGGAAAGTTTACCCAGGAGAACTGTGAGTGGAAGATCCTGCAGACTGGACAGGAGCAGATAAAAGAGGACTGGACATGTGAGGTCCTGGGTGCAGGTAGGGGAATGAACACCCTGCTCCAGTGAATCCCGGGGCAAAACAAATGCTCCAGCATACCACCCAGCCTTGCTCAAAATACTGCATAACACCATAACTCCATAAACACCCCAGACACTCTCAAATAGTAAGCACAGGAGATGCGAGGCCGAGTCTTCTGAGCACAGATGCAAACCAGTCACCCAGAACAACTGTGGTCAAGCCAGCATGACCGCCTACCGCCCTCAAGGAACTTTCTCTCTAGAGAAGTTACCTTGTACTCAAGAGGCAGAGACTTGCACACACCCAAATGGAGAGAGCCCATTCCAGGGAGCTGAGTTGCCTAAGACAGGCATATGGAATCAGGCAAGTATGCTATCAGAGCCCTTCTCCCCAGACAAGTGCCCCTCTGACCTAGAATGACAGAGGTCAGCCACGGTAACAACCCAAATGGAAGATTCAACTCTGTTAGCAGAGGTGGTACTTTAAATGTTGCTCACTTCAAGAGCAACCGAAGGTGGGTATCGCTGCCCTTATATTACAGACAGAGAATGAACTAAGGCTCAGTCAGACGATGGGAAAGCTGTAGCTGAAACCCAGAGCTCCCGCTGTGAACACATCTTTCCATTTCACCCTGAAAGAGTTTCATATCCTGACTGGCTCCTGAGAGAGGCCTTCCATGTCCCGTGGCACTCTGCCTCAGCCTCCCTCTCCCGTTGGGATAATTTCTATGCAATTGCTTATCAGACTTCCAGCAGCACTCTGAGTGCTCCAGGGCCTCTTTCAGCACACACTCCCCACCACCTACAAGAGCCACGGCTACCAGCTAGTTCCCTTTTCTACTTCCTTTTTGTTGTTGTTGTTGTTGTTGTCTTAAGCTTGAGGACACTCTTATTGAAGTCTGAGAGGAAAGCAACAGGGTAGGCAAGCTGTAAAGCTGCAGGGAGGGAGATGGAGAACAGAAGTGAAAGCCAGGCTTTTTGAATTCGAGTCTAAGAAAGTCAGCTCGTCTTACAGCAGAGCAGCATGGTGGAGGGGCAGGGAGGCTTCAGAGAAACCAGAGTGCCGGGGGAAGCATGCTTAGGCTTTGGGCCAGTGTCTGAAACAGACAGAAAGAAGGACAAGGACAGAAAAGAGGACAGAACTGCCATGTGGGAAACCCTGCAAGCAGCTGGCTTCCTGCTTCTATGGGGCCAGGCCAGAGAAAAAGACACAGTGTTTTCTCATTAGTGTGCTGGAGCTGTGGCTGATGAACAGGCTAACAGCAAATCAGTCATATTCTTGCCAAGCCCTGAAGAATAAAGCAATGTCATGCTCCTTGATGCGAAGGTTTTGTTTGTTTGTCTGGGTTTTGTTTTGTTTTTAGGATTAGGACCAGCATGTCTCTGAAGCTAGGTAAGCTCCCTACCGCTGATGCACATCCCAGGCCTACTACCAACTGAAAATTCTTTGGCAAGAGCTTAATATGTAATAAAGATAAAGGTCACAAGCCAGCGATGGTGGTGGAGGCCATTAATTCAAGCACCCAGGAGGCAGAGGCAGGGGGATCTCTATTAGTTCAAGGTCAGCCAAGGATATACAGAGAAACCCTGTCTCAAAAAAATAAAAACAAAACAAAAAAAAGCACATCACAGATTTATTTTTAAAATAGATTTCCTGGGGCTGGAGAGATGGCTCAGCAGTTAAGAGTACTGGTTGCTCTTCTAGAGGACCAGGGTTCAATTCCCAGCACCCACATGGTGGCTCACAACCATCTATAACTCCAGTCCCAGGAAATCCAATGCCCTTATCTGGATTCTGCACACCCCAGGCATTCATATGGTGTACAGAAATACATGCAAGCAAAACACTTATGCATAAAAACAAAAGTTTAAAAATAAATAAATTAGCCAGGTGGTGGTGGTGGCACATGCCTTTAGTCCCAGCACTGGGGAGACAGAGGCAGGTGGATCTCTATGAGTTCCAGGTCAGCCTGGGCTACAGAGTGAGTTCCAGGACAGGCTCCAAAGCTACACAGAGAAACCCTGTCTCGGAAAAACCAAAATAAATAAATAAATAAAGTATAATTGTATATATTTTATGTCATACTCAAACTCCTTTGAGCAATTAATATATGGCAATAAAAATAATTTAAATTGCATTTCAACACATATTGCTCCTTTTCCAGTGTCATCAAAATTCTTATGAGAATTCCAAATAGCACAAAATAGGTTAAGAACCCTGGAGTGAACAGCAGATTTATGTGATACTAATAAAGTGTAAGCAGTTCTGTCTTAGGGTTTCTATTGCTGCAATGAAACACCATGACCAAAAGTAAGTCGAGGAGGACAGGGTTTGTTTGGCTTACACTTCTGGATCACTGTTCATCATAGAAGGAAGTCACGGCAGGAACCTGGAGGCAGGAGCTAATGCAGAGGCCATGGAGGGGTGCTGCTTACTGGCTTGCTTCCCATAGCTTGCTCTCCCTTTTTTCTATAGAACCCAGGACCACCAGCCCACTGATGCCACTCACAATGGGCTGGACCACCCCCCATTAATTACTAATTAATAAAATGCCCTAAAGACAGATCTTAGAGGGGCGTTTTCTCAATTGAGTTTCCCTCATTTCAGAAAATTCTAGCTTATGTCAAGTTGCCATAAAACTAGCCAGAACAGCCCCTTACTCTGGACCATAAAGAAGCTCTGTTCCTAAATTTGTATTCATCTTTTCACTTTTTGTTTTGAATTCAATGCTTTTTCTTTTCCTTTCTCAGTTATAGATGGTTGTGAGCCACCATGTAGGTGCTGTGAACAGAACTCTGAAAGAGCAACAAGTGTTAATCATGGAGCCTTCTCTCCAGCCCCTGAACCGAGCATCTCACGTGTGCTAGGTTAGTGCTAAGTTGTGCCCCTTGGTCCATTCAAACATTTATTGCAACACTACTGAGAGCCCTGGGCTGGACCCTGGGCCTCCTGAGATGTGTAAACAAGGAGTTTGGTCTGGTTGATATAATGTCACTCAAAAGAAGCATCCTGCCCTTAAATGGACAGTACCCAGAGGATGATCTAGTGACCTGGAACAAAAATTCTGTTGAGGGCCTGGGGGTGGGGCTTAGCTCGTAGTGCATGGGATTGCCCAGCATGCACACAGCCCTGGGTTCAATCTCCAGCACTGCAGAAACTTGGCTTAATGGTGCACACCTGTGATGCTAGACCTCGTAAGGTAGAGGCAGGAGGATCAGAAATTTGAGGTCATTCTTGGCTACATAAAAGTCTGTTGGGGAAGAAGAAAGGTGTTTAAAAATGTTTTTATTTCATGTGTTTTGTGTGTGCATGCTGCTGTGTGTTTGAAGGTTGCCTGATCCCCTGGAGTTGGAGTTATATGGGTGTTCTTCCTCTGCAAGAGCAGCACATGCTCTCAAGTACTGAGCCATCTCTCCAGACCAACAAGAAAGTTCTATAAGATACATGAAAAGGACTGCCAGGCAGTGGTGGCACACACCTTTAATCCCAGCACTCAGGAGGCAGAGCCAGGCAGATCTCTGTGAGTTCGAGGCCAGCCTGGTCTACAGAGTGAGATCCAGGAAAGGTGCAAAGCTACACAGAGAAACCCTGTCTCGAAATAAAACAAAAAAACAAAACAAAACAAAACAAAAAGATACATGAAAAGATGCTCACTGTCTGTTGTTAGGGGGCTGAGTGAAAAGTACTGTGAAACACCAGGCTAACTCAGCGGATCTGATTCAGTACCGACAGGACTGCTCAGCCAGCAAGCTTGCTGTCACAGCACCATGAACGTGACCAGGACAGAAACAGCTCCAGGCAGCGCAGGCACTTGGTAAATATTTTGCTCCATTAAGCACAGAGAGGCTGGAGCTGAGAGAGCAGCCGTGGGCTCGGAACAGCCGCTGGCATGCTTTGTTTGCTCTCACAGTGTGTACAGAACTGAACCAATTGCCAGGAGGTTTTTCTGTGGGGAGGTGAGGTGGTGTTTGAGACAGGGTTTCTCTGTGTAGTCCTGGCTGTCCTGGAACTCACTCTGTAGACCAGGCTGGTCTCCAACTCACAGAGATCTGTCTGTCTCTGCCTCCCAAGTGCTGGGATTAAAAGTGTGCGCCACCACCGTCAACTGGACAGGAGTTTTAAACCAGGAACTTTCACAACTTCCTTTGAAAACCAGTCCTGTCTGGGAGAAATGGGGGGCTGGAGCTGGGCTGTTTCCCTCCCAGCCTTCCCACACTGGTGGTTTCACCTGCTCCCCTACTCCACACACACACACTTACAATTCTGTAAACCTGCAAACATGGAAGTGTGTCCTTCTTGCACTCTCAGGGATAAATCCAGAGACTTGCATTAGCAACTCTGCGGTAGCGCCAGGGACAGTCTAACGTCCTATCATCTAAAATCTTTAAAACACTACAGACCTGATGTATAATCAACATTTTTCACATAAGAAAACAGACTGGCACAATAGCCTGTTTGGTGAAGTGTTTGCCCATGTGGATCTGAGTTCGATCCTTAACATGCACATAAAAAGCTAGGTGTGGGGGGCTAGAGTGATGGCTCAGTGGTTAAGAGCATTGACTACTCTTCAGAGGACCCAGGTTCAATTCCCAGCACTCACATGGCAGCTAACAACTGTCTGTAACTCCAAGATCTGACAGTCTCACACAGACATATATGCAGATAAAACACCAATGCAGAGAGAGAGAGAGAGAGAGCTAGGTGTGGTACAAGGCTGTAATTTCAGCACTGGGTTGGTGGAGCATGTGTGTGGATCTCTGGAGTTCACTGGCCCCAGTATAACAGAACACACCTGTAGTATGGCTGCTAGAGAGGCTGAGACAGGAGGATTGTTTGAGCCTAGCCTGAGTAACATAGTCAGACTCCATCTGAAGACAGAGAGGTGGTGTTCTGGGTCCAGAGCACAGGTGTGTGCACGCACACACGCACATAGCATGGTCCTTGCCTCTCACAAATGGGTAGAATGGATGATGGGAAGGTTATAAAGAAGAAATGAAAGTAACTAAATTACTCAGCACCTGAGGCAAGAAACTTAGGGAAATCCTGGGCCAGCAGAAGATCAGTAGAGACCCAGGTTGCTCAAGTCAGAAGTCAGGGGCTGTCCTGGTCCTACCCCCAACACCTGCAGTCACCCGATCCTGTTGACTGTGCCTTCCTAAGTGCCCTGGGGGCCCCCTGCTCTCCCGTGCCTCCGTTGGGGCTCTCGTTCTTTCTACTGGATGTGCCCGTTTGCCCTAAGGCCACCTCTGCCCCTGGCCCACTCCTCTCCAGCAGAACTGTCCAGTCAGAACGATTCTCATATGCAAATCAGAGCAAAGCCACTCAGGAGCCCCCACCCCCACCCCGGGGGCCTGCAGCCCCCGTTCTTAGCCCAGGCTACCCAGAATCACCTCGGGAGCCTGAATACTGCTCTTAGCACCTGCTCCTCCGCCATGAGAAGCCAGTGAAGACTTTGAAGGATTTTGTTTGTTTTATTTTGTTTTTGAGACAGAGTCTTATTTTATCCCAGGCTGGCATCAAACTTCCTGTGGATCTGAGGATGACCTTGACCTCTTGATCACCCTGCTTCCATCTGCCATAGTTACAAGCTTGCACCACAACATCCAGCAAGACTTTTAATTTTCTAAATGTGCGTGTGGTGTATGTGTAGGGAGTGCACCCATGCATGTAGAGTCCAGAGGGCAAAACTGAGTCTCTTCAATAACTCTCCACTGAACCTAGAACTCACCGATTTAGCTCAAATGGCAGGCCAACAGCCCCAACGATCCTATCTCACGCCACCCCAAGCCCCTGTCCTGGCCCACTCAATCCGACGCTAGGGTTATAGACACAATTTCTGGTTTCTTCTTTGTAGCAACACTTTTTCCTCCTCCTCCTCCCCCTCCTCTCCCTTCTCTTCTTCTTTTATGTGTGCACCTGTGGTGTGTGTGTGTGTGTGTGTGTGTGTGTGTGTGTGTGTGTGTGGTGTGTGCGCACATGCGTGCACAGGACATCTTGTGGGATTCAGTTTTCTCCTTCTACCATGTGGGTCCTGAAAATCAAACTCAGGTCATCAGGCTTGGCAACAAATGCCTTTAAACTTGGAACCATCTCTCCAGCCCCTCTGGCTTCTTTTTAAAAACAAAAATTTGGGGGGTGAGCTGGAGGGATGGCTCAATGGTTTATGAGCACTGGCTGCTCTTCAGAGGACCTGGGTTTCATTCCCAGCACACACATGGTGGCTCACAACCATCTTGAATGAAAATGAGGGCATGACGGCCCCTAGGTAGAGTGGAGGGCTTTTTATTTACTTGTTTTATTGTAGATGTGAGGGAGAGATCAGCCAAAGGCATCTGGAAGAGTCCAGATTGAACATGGCCAGCAGAATAGACTGAGTCATGGGATTGGGGCAGACAGTGTGAGAGAGGAAAAGAAGAGAGAGGGACCAGGAGAGGGGGAAGAAACAAGAGGAATCAAGAGCAGGAGAGAACCAAGAGGCCAGGGAAGCATGTGGCTAAAATGGCTGGGTTACATAGGAAAGAGAAGCCAGAGGAGGTGGAGAGGTCTAGAGTAGGGGTGAGGTCAAGAGAGCAGAGAGGCAATAGGTACTTGGAATGCTGGGGAGCCTGGTGGCCAGCATCAGTTTCGATGTGTTACTATGCATCTCAGTTAGCCATTTCTCCTGGGGTTGTTCTTTTTTTTTTTTTTTGGACCTAACATATTTGTAACTCCAGCTCCAGGGTATTCAACTTTCTTTTCTTGTTGTCACAGGTACAGGGCATAGATGTAGGCAAAATACCCCCACATATAAGACAATTTAAAAAAAAAATCTTTTCAAAAGTATATTTGTGAGCCAGGTATGGTGGCGCACACCTTTAATCTCAGCACTCAGGAGGCAGAGGCAGGCAGATCTCTGTGACTCTGAGGCCAGCCTGGGCTACAGAGCAACTGCCAGTACAGCCAGGACACAAGTACACAGAGAAGTCTACACACACACACATACACACACACACACACACACACACACACACACACACACACACACACACACACACCACATTTAGGAAGTAAACAACTCAAGGAAGCCCCTGGAATTGACCAGATTCTCTAGCCTATTCCTCCCCAAGTTTATGTAAGCAATAGGATGGCCGGGAGATACTCTCAGAAAAGCCGAGCCACCTGAAGGAGGCTCCCCCAACCTTCCAGTAACTGCAAGGTGTGCAGTGCAGTGCACTCCAGATTTCTAGAGCAGTGACCCACGATAGGGTGGGCTTTGGTGATGCAGCTGTCTGAGCCATTTCTGCTCCTGTAAGTACCCGCAATAAAACTCACTGGTACTCAGGTATGGCAGCGGCACACACCGTTAACCACAGCACTCAGGAGGCAGAAGCAGGCAGATCTCTGGGAGTTCAAGATCATCCAGGACTACATGGTGAGACCTTATCTTAAGAAATCAAAACCGGCCGGGCGGTGGTGGCGCATGCCTTTAATCCCAGCACTCGGGAGGCAGAGCCAGGCGGATCTCTGTGAGTTCGAGGCCAGCCTGGGCTACCAAGTGAGTTCCAGGAAAGGCGCAAAGCTACACAAGAGAAACCCTGTCTCGAAAAAAAAGAAGAAAAAAAAGAAAGAAAGAAAGAAAGAAAGAAAGAAAGAAAGGAAGGAAGGAAGGAAGGAAGGAAGGAAGGAAGGAAGGAAGGAAGGAAGGAAGGAAGAAAGAAAGAAAGGAAGAAAGAAAGGAAGAAAGGAAGAAATCAAAACCAAACAAACAACAGCAAAGCCATCTCATTGGTTCACCAGGTTGGACTCGATGGCACCCTTATTTCTGTTGTCAGTTCCCTATCTGAGGTCAGCTGACATTTCATGTCTCCCACAAATGTTGTCACACATTTTTCATGTCTCCCACAAATGTTGTCACACATTTTTCATGTCTCCCACAAATGGTGCTTTAAGCCCTCTACTGTCTATTTTTACCCCTTACTCTATTGCAGTCGGTGTGACAGATGTGAACTTCTCCAAACTTGTCCCGATGCAGCTTCAGGGTCTTTCTGTCAACCCCAGATTCTAGCCTCAACCTCCGGGCCTCGTGAGACTCGGCTGTGCATCACCTGCTTTAAAAAACTTTTACTCACTTCTAGCCTCCTGTGGGCTCCCTAGGTGCAGGGACTATGACTAAGCCTTCTTGTAGCCATGGTAGAGGCACTAAATAAGTGTTTGGGGAATCCACAAATGAACACACCTGAATAGGTCCGGGAAGGGTCTGTGTAGAGAGGCATATGTGCAGAGAACTAGGGAGAGTGAGCAAACCCTAGCCTCCACAGGGTTAGGGGCCAGCTCCTCAAGAACAGGGTTGTCCATGCAGATGAGTGGTAGAGTGCCTGTCCAGCATGCGGGAGGGTCCTGGGTTTGATCCTCTGTACCACAGATCCAACACTCCTCTCACCAATTAGTCAGGTAGCTTTGTAACAAGCAAGGAGGCAGGCAGAGGGACGTAGTACCAAAATGGAGTAAGTGATAGCAGTCTGCTGCCTCCTTCCTGGAAGAGCAAACCTGTTCTGCGAAGGCAGCTGAAAGAGCAGGTGTGTGCGTCCTGCTGTGAACACTGACTAGAATGTGGCTTTGGGTTAGGTCTACCCCTAACATTCGCAGGGTCAAAGGCTGGAGTGCAGATAGAGGGCCACCCGTCATATATCCAAATATTTACAAGTTATAAATTAAGCTAACAAGCTGATAAAAGCAAGGGATGGTGATGCACATCTGTAATCCTGGCACCCCAAGGATGCTGAGGCAGAAAGATCAGGAATTTGAGGCCAGCCTGGGCTACATAGCAAGTTCCAGGTCAGCCAGAGTTGCATAGTGAAGCCCTGCAAAGATCCTCCCAATGCTATTCTTTTTTGTTTATTTGTTGTTTTGAGAAATGACCTGGCCTCAAACTCATGACTGCCTCAGCCTGTTTTTTTTTTTTTTTTTTTTTTTCTTTCCGAGACAGGGTTTCTCTGTGCAGCTTTGTGCCTTTCCTGGATTTCACTTTGTAGACCAGGCTGGCCTCGAACTCACAAAGATCCTCCTGCCTCTGCCTCCCGGGTGCTGGGACTAAAGGCATGCACCACTGCCCAGCTTATTCTTTGTTCTTTAAGAAATGCTTTTAATAGGGGTGATAAATACACACAAACACCAGCGCACACAGGGGAAGACCTTCTGCAAGGCACAGGAGGGGGTTCAGGAAGCCAAAGCTGCTCTTCTGCTATTTTCTCTTGACAGTCTGACCTTCATGGTGACCTGGAAGCCAGCTACGAATCAGAATTCTCAGACTCCCAGCGGTTCCTAGAGTTCTTGGGAATGGGTTGCCAGAAGAGCTGGTCCCTGACCAATGCCTTCTCCTCTGCCTTCAGTGGCAGTGATGGCTTTCCAAGTCACAGCCTCTGATCCTGGAGCCTAGAAATGTGTCACCTTATATGGCAAGATTGCTAATCATCTGACCTAGTCATGAGAGATTATCCTTGGTTATGAGGTGGGCACAATGCCACACCACAGAGATCCTTCCAAGTGAGAAAGGGAAGTGAGGCTCAGATAAAGAGGATGTTGATACTCACAGCTGAGCATGATGGCGCACACCTTTAATCCCAGCACTCAGGAGGCAGAGGCAGGTGGATCTCTGTGAGTTCCAGGCCAGCTAGGGCTGTGCAGAGAGACCCTGTCTCAAACAAAGCAAAATGATGCTGATATTTGAATCAAAGCTCAGTAAGACCCATTTTGGACTTCTGACTTCCAGAAATAAAAGGCTATAGGTTTCTAGTATTTTTAAATACATTTTGTTTATTTACTTTTAATGTGTGTGAGTTCACATGTACCACAGAACACGTGTGGAGGTCAGAGACAACTTGTAGGACTTGGATCTCTCCTTCCATCCTGTAGGTCCTGATGACTAAACAAGGTCACCAGGCTTGGGGGCATGTACCTTTACCCACTGAGCCATGCTACTAGCCCTCCAGTACTGGTTTAGACCAGGGTAGCCTTGAACTTGCGCAGATCACTGGCACTGGAGAGCCGGCTCAGTGGCTGAGAGCATTTGTTGCTCTTGCAGAGGATCCAGGTTCAGTTCCCAGCACCCACGTGGTGCCTCACAACCATCTGTAACTCCAGTTCCAGGGGATCTGATGCCCTCTTCTGACCTCCCTGGCACTAGGCACACACCTGGCACTCAGACATGCAGGTAAAACACTCATACATATAAAATAAATAAATCTAAAAAAAATATTTAAAGGCATGCCACCATGCCTGGCTCCTCTGACACTTTACACAGCAGCAACAGAAAACCATGGAACCTAACACACTGCCTGAAAGTCACGCCCACAAATGGCTGCCTCTTGTCCACCTAGGAGTACACAGACTGTTCTTTTTTTTGTTTGTTTTTGTTTTTGTTTTTCGAGACAGGGTTTCTCTGTGTAGTTTTGCACCTTTCCTGGAACTCACTCTGTAGACTAGGCTGGCCTCGAACTCACAAAGATCCTCCTGCCTCTGCCTCCCAGGTGCTGGGATAAAAGGCGTGTGCCACCACTGCCCGGTCACAGACTGTTCTTGAGGAGGGACCAGAGAGATGGGATGACAGGGGCACCAGAGTTTGGAGACTTGTGCAAAGTCTAGGCACAAGGTTATTGTAATTCTTGGACTGTGAGTGGCCTCCCTCACTCTTCAGGAGGAAGGCCCTCACCTGCTCACTTGGATCCTTCGGCAGTTTGAATAAGAATGGCTTCATAGGCTCATGTGAATGCTTGGTTACCAGGGCATATGTAGAGCTGTTTGAAAAGATTACAAGGATGAGGAGGTGTGGCCTTGATGGGGAAGTGTGTCACTGGGGTGGGCTTTGAGGTTTCAAAACCCCTTGCCAGCCCCCCCCCCCCCCCCGTGTGTGTGTGTGTGTGTGTGTGTGTGTGTGTGTGTGTGTGTGTGTATTTATGGATCAGGATTTAGAACTCTCAGCTACTGCTCCAGCACCATGCCTATCTGCATGCTGCCATGCTCCTGCCATGATGATCATGGACTAACCCTCTGAAACTGTAAACAATTCCCAATTAAATGCTTTCTTTTTAAGAGTTGCCTTGGTCATGGTGTCTCTTCACAGCAATAGAACAGTGACTCAGGCAGGTTGGATGGCTTCATCTCCCTAAGCCTCATCCATAAAATCAACTGCTGGACTATTGAGCATTATCATCTGTGGCACGTGTTATGCTTAGAGAAAGAGCTTTGAGACACTGGATCCTTGTCCTCAGTGAACACCATTCCCTCTTAGTGCTGATCTCATGATAGGCGAAGCATCACACAGACTCCCTCAGTATACTTTAATTTTTGTTTGTTTTGTTTTTTTCGAGACAGGATTTCTCTGTGTAGCCCTGGCTGTCCTGGAACTCTTCTCTGTAGACCAGGCTGGCCTCGAACTCACAGAGATCCGCCTGCCTCTGCCTCCCGAGTGCTGGGATTAAAAGTGTGCGCTACCACAGCCCAGCCCTCAGTAAACCTTAAAGCCTTCCCTTTCTACTTAATTTAAACCAGGGCAGTAGGCTTGCAAGTTAAAAATAAAAATTTCTGGTAGCTGGTGGGATGGCTCAGTGGGTAAGGTGCTTGTTGCTAACCCTGGAGACATGAGTTCAATTCCTGGGACCTACACAGTAGGAGGAAAGAACTGACTCCACAAAGTTGTCCCCTGACCTCCACATGTACCATAGCACATGCATCCCCTAACACAATAATAATTAACCTTTTCTTAATTTTTTAGATTTTGTGTGTATGAGTGGTGTTTTGCTCACATGCGTATATGTACACCATGTGCATGCCTGACGACCTCAGAGACCAGAAGAAGGCCTTGAATCCTCTAGAACTGGATTTATGGACAGTTATGAGATGCCATATGGTACAAAACTCAGGTCCTCTGTAAGAATAAGTGCTCTTAACTACTGAGACCTCTCTCCAGCCCCTAAATAATATAATTTAAAGATTTATTTTTGTTTTGTTTTATTTTTTCAAGACAGGGTTTCTCTGTGTAGTTTTGGTGCCTGTCTTGGATCTCGCTCTGTAGACCAGGCTGGCCTCGAACTCTCAGAGATCTACCTGGCTCTTCCTCCCAAGTGCTGGAATTAAAGGCGTGTGCCACCACCACCCGGCTTAAAGATTTATTTTTATTCTTATTTATTTATTTATTTATTTATTTATTTATTTATTTATTTATTTATTTGCAGAGTCTCACTATTTACCTCTGGCTGTTCTGGAACTATGTGGATCTGTCTCTGGGGTGCTGGAATTAAAGACATGTACCACTATGCATGGCAAGGTTTATTTTATGTGTGTGTGTGTGTGTGTGTGTGTGTGTGTGCGCGCACGCGCGTGCGTGCGCGTGCATGTTAGTATATGCATGTGTGTGTGTATGTGCATGTTAGCATGTGCATGTGTGTGTGTCCATGTGTGTGTGCATGTTAGCATATGCATGTTCATATGGGTGTCTGAGGAAGACAGGCATCATTGGATCTCCTGGAGCTAAAGTGACAGATGGTTGAGAACATCCCAATATGGTGCTGGGGACCAAACTCCAGTCGTATGCAAAAAGAGCAAGAATCCTTATGAGATGAGTCATCTCTCCAGCCTCATTGGGGAAAAAAATGTTGAGACAGGGTCCTACTATGTAGCCATGGCTGGCCTGGAACTCACTATGCAGACGTAAATGCTGGGTATGGTGGTGCATGCCTTTGATCTCAGCACTCAGGAGGCAGAGACAAGTGGATCTCTTGAGTTTGAGGCTAGCCTGGCCTATAGAGCAAGTTCCAGGACAGCCAGGGCTACACAGAGAAACCCTGTCTAGAAAAACCAAACCCAAACCAACCAACCAAAGAAAGCCTACATAAGCTCTGCTGTTGATTGGCTTTGTGGCTACTGATGTCAGTTCTGATTACTTGGTTAAGGTGGCATTACTGGTGGTGTTTCCAGAACTTTCCAGCAGAAAGGGCCAGGTACCACACACACTTAGTAACTGTGTACACACATACTTATTTCCAGCTCTGACCTAGCACCCCGGTACATTCTAGCATTTCCTTTTAATGTCCGCTTTTCCTGGTTCTCAGTATCTACAATGTATTTACTTATTTTCCATCCTAGGAGAGATACAGTTTCAGAGTTGTTCTTCAGGCTCTTTACCAACTCACTCCCTATTACAAAAACTACTTTCTCAGCCGGGAGTCCATTGTTTGTAGAGCTTAGGAGCAGGATGTTTGCCCAAACATCCTATACAGCTCTTCTTGTCTTTGGCCTTATAGTATGCAACCACATGCCATGATCTCAAGTTCCTTTATGTAGGACTCTTTCTGCCACCCCATCAGGGAAATGTCAGCATCATCATCCCACTGTGTCCTAGCAGCCTTTCTATGGCTGTGAAAAAACACCAAGATCAAAAGCCACCTGGGGGGAAGGGGTTGTCTGGGGGGGAAGGGGTTATCTGGGGGGAAGGGGTTGTCTGGGGGAAAGGGGTTATCTGGGGGGGAAGGGGTTGTCTGGGGGAAAGGGGTTATCTGGGGGGGAAGGGGTTGTCTGGGGGAAAGGGGTTATCTGGGGGGAAGGGGTTGTCTGGGGGAAGGGGTTATCTGGGGGGAAGGGGTTGTCTGGGGGGGAAGGGGTTATCTGGGGGGAAGGGGTTGTCTGGGGGGGAAGGGGAGGGGGGGAAGGGGTTATCTGGGGGGAAGGGGTTGTTGGGGGGAAGGGGTTATCTGGGGGGGAAGGGGTTGTCTGGGGGGAAGGGGTTGTCTGGGGGGGAAGGGGTTATCTGGGGGGGAAGGGGTTGTCTGGGGGGAAGGGGTTGTCTGAGGGGGAAGGGGTTGTCCTGGGGGGAAGGGGTTGTCTCGGGGGTAAAGGGGTTGTATGGGGGGGAAGGGGTTGTCTGGGGGGGAAGGGGTTATCTGGGGGGGGAAGGGGTTGTCTCGGGGGTAAAGGGGTTGTATGGGGGGAAGGGGTTGTCTGGGGGGGAAAGGAGTTGTCTGGGGGGGAAGGGGTTATGGGGGGAAGGGGTTGTTGGGGGGAAGGGGCTGTCGGGGGGGAAGGGGTTGTCTGGGGGGGAAGGGGTTATCTGGGGGGGGAAGGGGCTGTGGGGAAGGGGTTATCTGGGGGGAAGGGGTTATCTGGAGGGGCAAAGGGGTTGTCTGGGGGGGAAGGGGTTGTCTCGGGGGGGGAAGGGGTTGTTGGGGGGGAAGGGGCTGTCGGGGGGGAAGGGGTTGTGGGGGGGGAGGGGTTGTCTGGGGGGGAAGGGGTTATCTGGGGGGGAAGGGGTTGTCTCGGGGGGGGGAAGGGGTTGTTAGGGGGGGAAGGGGCTGTCCTGGGGGGGAAGGGGTTGTGGCGGGGGAAGGGGTTGTCTGGCTCACATATCTGGATCACAGTCCATCAGTGAGGGAAGTCAGGGCAGGAACTCAAGGTAGCAGCTGAAGGAGTGATCATGAGGAATGATGCTCACAGGCTAGCTCTTCATGGCTTGCTCATCTTGTTTTTCACACAGCCCAGGACCACCTTCCCAGAGTGGCACCTCTGAGCTGAGCTTTCCCACATCACATCAATCATTAATCAAGAAAATACCCCACAGGCCAATCTAATGGAAGCCTTTCCTCAACTGAGGTTCCCTCTTCCCAGATGACTCAGGCTTGTGTCAGGTTCACAAAAACTACGTAGGATACTGACCCACGAGGGAATTCCTCTCTAGAACTCCGTTTCAAAATGCACTTCATAGATCTAATGAAGAAAACACCAGGCTAGCTCAAACTGAGGGAATTGAGTGGGCACATATCCAGTGAACGTGTGTAGGTTGGTGAGAGGACAACCCTTACCTACATGAACATGAATAGATACACACACACACACAGACACACACACACACACACACACACACACACACACACACAAACTCTTAAACAAAAAAAGTGGTAGTCCCAGCACTTGGGAGGCAGAGCCTGGCAGATGTCTGTGAATTTGAGGCCAGCCTAGTCTTTATAATGAGTTCCAGGACTGCCAGGGTTCCAAAAAAAGACCTGTCTCAGAACAAAACCGCCGGTGGTGGCACACACCTTTAATTCCAGCACTTTGGAGCCAGGCAGATCTCTGTGAGTTCAAGGCCAGCCTGAACTACAGAGCAGATCCAGGACAGACACCTAGAAAAACAAACAAACAAACAAAAAAGACAAAAATAATTTTAAAAAATTTAAAGAGAGCAAGAGATCATGGGCTGGAGAAATGGCTCAGTGGTTAGAGCACTGGCTGTTCTTACAAAGGACCTGGTTTAGTTCCCAGCACCTCCATGATATCATACAACCTCCTGCAACTCCAGTTCTAGAGGACCCAACGCCCTCTTCTGACTTCTTCAGGTTCCTGAATACATGTGATGCAGACAAACTCATGTAGGCACATATGCATAAAAAATAATCATTTTTAGCTGGGTGATGGTGACACACACCTTTGATCCCAGCACACGGGGAGGCAGAGGCAGGTGGATCTCTGTTAGTTTGAGGCCAGCCTGGTCTACAAAGTGAGTTCCAGGAAAGAAGCCAAAGCTACATAAAGAAACCCTGTCTCGAAAAACCAAAAAAAAAAAAAATTAAATGAACTAAATAATAAAATGTCTTAGAGAGAGATTATAAAGCTACAACTGACCAAAGCATGATAGTGACCATTACAGCTGACCACATCAATGGCCATCAAGTGACCACATCAATGATCACTATGACTGACCATCATGGTGAACACTACAACTGCCCACCAAGTGACCACTATGGATACACATCACAGTGACCACCATAGGTGACCATCACAGTGACCACCAGAGCTGACCATAACAATGATCACCACAGTTAACTATCAAGGGGCCAGTATGGCTGATCATCACAGTGACCATTATAGCTGACCATAATAGTGACTACAACTAATCACAACCTCTGACTATTACAACAAACACTATGACTGACCATCACAGTGAATACTACAGCTGACCACTACAGTGATTTCGATGATTGCCCATATAAGTGACCACTATGCTTTACCATCACAATGAATACTACAGTTGACCACCACAATGACGAACACAATGACCACAATGGCTAACCATCACAGTGTACATTACAACTAACCACATCAATTTCTGTCACAGTGACCAGTATGACCGCCCATTAATGTGAACACTAAAACTGATGTCATCAATGACCACCATAGTCAGTGATCACTATGACTGATCATTGGTATTCACTTTAGTGAATACCACCACCACGATAACCAGTGTATTAGTTAGTCAGGGTCTCTAGGGGAACAGAACTTACAGAATTTATATATATATATAAAGGGGATTATTAGAATCTGGTCCAACAATGGCTGTCTACCAACAGAAGGTCCAAGAGTCCAGTAGTTGTTCAGTCTGTGAGGTCTAATGTCTCAGCTGGTCTTCTGTATATGATGGAATCCAAAAAAAATAGGCTCTGATGCCGGTGAAGGAATGGACTTGCTAGTCAGAGTGAGAGTGAGCAGGCAAAGAGAGAACTTCCATAGACCAAGCTGGCCTTGAACTCACAGGGATCCTTCTGCCTCTGCCTCCCAAGTGCTAGGATTAAGAGCATGGGCCAGCTACTGCCTGGCCCCTATGTCTTTTAATAGGCTGCCACCAACAGGTGTGGCCCAGATTAGAGGTGGATCCTCGCACCTTAAAAGATCTGGATTACAGGCTGGAGAGATGGCTCAGAGGTTGGTTAAGAGCACTGACTGCTCCTCCAGAGCTGGGTGTGGAAGTCAGGGGCAGTCTGCAGGTGGGTTCTGGGGACTGAACTCTGGTGGTCACACTCGTTGCCTACCGACATCTCAGTAGGAAGGTTTAGGGCTTTCTAACTTGACAGTGGTGAAAAGGTGATCTGGACTTTTTGTTCTTTGAATTTTGACTTTTTCCCTCTTAGTGCTGGGATAACAACTCTGTCTCATCAGCCTTCAGATGTGAGGCAGACAATCTACCCGGTGGTCTTTGTGGCTGTGATTTCTGCAGGTACTTTCAAATTAGGGCATTTCCAACTTTCCGTTTGCAGGATGCAAACCTGGAGTAAGCTGAATGCATCTACACTCCAGTTCTTGAAAACAACCCTGTAAGGAAGGTGTTGGATTGATTTTACCCAAGCCTGGGACTTAAAGAGGCTGGCTGACTGACCTAAGGCCTGTGTGGCCAATCTAAGTCAGACTCAAGGGCACCACAGGAGGAACAGGCAGCGACTCACGTTAGGGGTTCTTTTGTGGAATTTTTCTCTTCATTTTCAAACAGGGTCCCATCCTGAGGCTCAGGCTTGTTTCAAACTCATGATACCCCATGCCTCAATCTTAAGTGCCAGGACTACAGGCATGTGCCAGCATGCTGTATAGTTTTTTTTTTTTTTTTTTCTTGACAGGGTTTCTCTGTGTAGTCCTGGCTGTCCTGGAACTCACTCTGTAGACCAGGCTGGCCTCAAACTCACAGAGATCCACCTCTGCCTCCTAAATGCTGGGATTAAAGGTCTATGCCACCACGCTCAGCTGGATACATGTTTTAAATTATGTGTAGAGGATTGCCCCTTAGAGGGTCAGAGGATGACTTGCAGAAGTCATTTCTCTCTTTCCACCACATGAGATCAACTCAGGTCCTCAGGCTTGGAAGCAAGCACCCTTACTCAGCTCTCTCCCACATTTTTTTTCCATTTAATTGTAATCCAGGGGCTGCTTGGGTATTTGTTTCTAGACTTAAGTTGTTCACAAGGACTAGAGACAATTCAGTGGTCCAGGGCACTGCACATGTTGATCTTACAGAGGGCCTGAAGTTCAGATCTTTCAGCACTCACATGTGCAGTTTCACGACCTCTGTAACTCCATCTTCAGTGGGATTTGTTGCCTCCAAGGGTGGCTGCACCCATTCACATAACCACGCACACATATAAATTAAAAATTTTTTGCTTAAAAATGGAAAAATCTGCCGGGCGGTGGTGGCGCACGCCTTTAATCCCAGCACTCGGGAGGCAGAGCCAGGTGGATCTCTGTGAGTTCGAGGCCAGCCTGGGCTACCAAGTGAGTCCCGGGAAAGGCGCAAAGCTACACAGAGAAACCCTGTATCGAAAAACCAAAAAAAAAAAAAAAAAAAAAAAAAAAGGAAAAATCTGGAGGGCGGGGGTTGGGGGGATGGGGAGTAGTCTCAGATGCCTTTAATCCCAGCAGACAAATGCAGGCAGATCTGGGTGAATTCAAGGCTAGCCTGGTCTACAGAGCTAGTTCCAGGACAACTAAGGCTACACAAAGAAACCCTGTCTCAAAAATAAATAAATAAATAAATAAATAAATAAATAAATAAATAAATAAATAAATAAATAAAAAAAAAAAAAAAAAAAAAGAATCCCAACTACCAACTATCATCAGATAGTGTACTCTCCCTGGAGGGACCATCAGAGACTGTTTTGGGCACTTTACCTCATCCACACACAAACTCCTAGATTTACCTATATGGTTACCCTGAGGTTAGCAATCACATGATTTCCTTTTAGCAACATTGGAGCCAGTGAGCTCCCTACAGGTAACAAACCCATGGTACCTGTTAGTACCATGTTGGGTTTTCACTCACAGGCCAGGGGCTTCAGATGCTTAAACTACCCATCTAGGCCACACCATGTAGCATTTGAGCTGAACTAAGATAAACAGAACCCCTGCAAAGAAACAAACATCCTGTATTTCTAGGAAGGGATGGGGGTGGCTCACGTCTGTAACCACAGCATTCAGGAGGCTGAAGATGCAGGATCATTTCAAGTTCCAGGCCAACCTGCACCATAAAGTGAAACTGTCTAAAATAGAAGCAGTACTTTTGGTGGTGGTCCTCATGGTCTTCAAAGGGTTAGTTATGCTATCAAAGCAATCTTCAGGAGAACAGGGAGAAATGACTCCCTCCATGGTTAAGCTGTTGAATGTCTCTAGCTTTCCAGCTTCTTATAGTTACATGTAACACCTCAGGGCCAGGTTGCACAGTGGTCCTTGTTGGAAACAAACGTATCCTTCTACACCTGTACCTTCAAGAGCCAAGTTCAGTCCTCCTGGTGCCCCAGGCACCTTAGGCTGGATTCCCCTCTGACAACCACTCTATGGTTTCCATAACAAGTGCTCTCCAAGTAGCTCTGTACCCCCAGGCACCACCAGGTCTCCAGTGGCAGCTTAAAACTGTTTGTAGGTGGTTTCGGGGCCCTTAACTCTTTAGGACTCATGCCCCTTTGGTAGTTAACTTTGGATGTCATCCACTGGTTATCTGGAGCACTGTTAGGGTGAGCCCATGGTTACAGAAAAGCCAACCGCTCTGTAACAGGTCAGGTTTCCCTGCAGCCCTCCCTGGCAGAAGCAGCATCGGAGACAAAAATTCCCCTGCTTGTGCTCTTCCTACTGCATCACTAATGGCTACGGGAACCAGTAACAGGTTTTCTGGCTTTTCTCCCCACAGTGGGTGGAGGCAATATTATGCAGCCACTTGAAGGGAAAAACTCACGACTATTTCTCATTCTCTCAACTATGTTTAAAAACAAACCCAAAACAGTTACCAAAAATGCCTGAGAGTAGCAGCTGTGTGTAACCCCAAAGCTCAGGAGGAGCTTACACCATCTGGTCTACACAGCAATACCTTGTCTCAAAAGAGCAGAAAAGGCCTAGAGGACAGCAGCTGTATTTTCTAGGGTCTCCACTGGGGAAGGAGACCCTACTGTCCCTTAGGACTGTATTGTGTCTAAGATTATTAATCTAGTACAGTGTAAACCAGCATTTCCTATACATACTTATCACATGTCTTAGAGATACCTGGATCGGGTCAGCAATGGTGGGTAAAGGTGCTTATACGACAAGCCTGCTTTGATCTCCACCCCTGCAACCCACTTGGAGGTGAGAACAGACTCCAGTAGCCCTGACCACCAGATGTGCTGGGGCACACATATTCCTCCCCTCCCCACCTGTTGGTCAAGGATCCCTGGACGGCTCTCACCTTCACTCTTGCCCTTTGGCCTTCCTGCTGATATAAACACCCCAGCACAA
Organism: Peromyscus maniculatus bairdii; assembly: GCF_049852395.1. Classification (NCBI taxonomy): domain Eukaryota; kingdom Metazoa; phylum Chordata; class Mammalia; order Rodentia; family Cricetidae; genus Peromyscus; species Peromyscus maniculatus. The sequence continues at coordinate 154,664,354 of NC_134853.1, forward strand.
CCACCAGTAACCTCACTGTCGCCCAGCTTCTGAAGCAGCCAGGGCCCAAAGGGAGGCTGGTTACACATCCTGTGATCTCATCCCAGCCTCAACTATCCCACACTGCTCCTTGTTTTAAGGATCCCACCCTTCTGTATTGCTCATATGTCCCATCACATACCACTTGACCCCCTTAACACTCTGCAATCCATAGGATACATGAGATTATCCTTGGCGGCAGTATGTCTGACATCAAATTTTTTGTGGAGTAAAGCAAGCAAATTGCTGATCACACACAAATCAGTTCTAGAGCTGGGAGTGCAGCTCAGTTGCAAAGCATTGGCCTAGCATGCTGACGCCCCTGCAGGACTGTAGCCCTCAGCAAAGGAGCGCAGCATCTCTGGGCCTGCTGATGGGACAGATGCCCACTATCTTAACACAATAGACAGGCTCAATCGTCAAATTTTTGTAACTAAGAGCTGGAGAAAATAATCACACAAAGTCACGAAACTAAGTTTATTAGCCAAGCGTCCTTGGATACTACCTCCCCACATCATTCGAGCACCAGGATGTGGGCAGCCCATAAACTTCAGTCCGCATACACCACTTTGCAGGTCTAAGGGGAAACATTTGTCAACTCCCAGGTGACCCTGCCTATCCACTTGCTGCCCAGCCACTGCCTGCTGCCCAGCTGGTTAGGGGACCACCCTAACTGTTCTACTACCTAGATGCTCCATGACCTCCACATCACACTGCAAGGTAGAGCCAGGACCAAATTCCAGTTTAACTTCACTCCCAACACTGCTTCCACTGAGCCAGAATCCCAGGTTTACAATTTTAGCAAAGTCAACTTAAGGCTGGAGAGATAGCTCAACAGTTAGGAACACTTCTTTTCTGCCCGAGAATCCAGGATCAATTCCCAGCACCTGCAAAACCAGCTCCAAGAGAGTCCAACACTTGTCTCCTGCAGGAACATAACTAAAAAATTACAAATGTAGCCGGGTATGGTGGCACATGCCTTTAATCCCAGCATTCAAAGGCAGTTTTGAGGCCAGCCTGGTCTACAGAGCTAGTTCCAGGACAGCCAGGGGCATACTGAGAAACCCTCGAAAACCAAACAAATGTAAAGCCATCTCAACTGTAGACAATACAGCAGGCCCAATGCAGGGCGGCACATCTGCACTGTTAAAATCAAGTGTTATGTCTTTGCACCTTCCAAGTCCATCATTCTGTGCCCCAGCCCTCCCTCCAGCACAAACATCAAGGAAACAGACCGACCAAAAGCTAATGGTAGCAGCTAGCGGGACCTTACACTCCCTAGCTTCTGGAACATTAAAACTTACCGTGCGTTCCATCTCCACAACACAGGCTCCGACGGCAGCTTATCTATCACCAGGCTAGTGGTTTCCAGGTGTTTTATAAAGAGTAGCTATGAGGCTGCAGATGTCTGCTGAGTGCTTGCCTGGCATAAAGTCCTGGTACTGTGTAAACTGGGTGTGGTAGCACTTAAATCCCAGCACTCAGGAGGTAGAGGTCATACTCAGTCACACAGTGAATCCCAAGCTACTCTGGTTGACAAGAGACCATAGCCTTTGGGTCAGGAGTTAACACTGTCTCAAAACACAAGCTTCTTGTGGGTCCCTAAGCCCTCACACCCGCCCACCTACTGAGCCATCATCTCCAGTCTCAGTGAGCAAGAAGGCTGGAGAGACGGCTCAGGAGTTAAGAGCACTGGCTATTTTTTTGTTTTTTTTTTTTTTTCCAAGGAAGGGTTTTTCCTCGGTGTAGTTTTGGTGCCTGTCCTGGATCTCGATCTGTAGACCAGGCTGGCCTCAAATTCAGTGATCCGCTTGCCTCTGCCTCCCAAGTGCTGGGATTAAAGGTGTGCGCTGCCACTGCCCAGTGAGCACTGGCTATTCTTGCAGAGGACTGGGGATCAATTCCCAACATCCACATGCAGGCTCACAACTGTGACTCCAGTTCCAGGGGGTGGGGGTGGGGGTTGTCATATACCACCTGCCCCCTGCCCTGTTCAGGCCTCCACTGGTACCAAGCACAAATGTGGTACAGGCCTACATGTAGGCAAAATGCCCGTGCACTTAAAAAAAACAAAAACAAAAACAAAACAAAAAAAAACCCTGAATGAAAAGAAATTTAAGAGCAGGGTATGGTGGTGTGTGCCTTCAGTCTCAGCAGAGGCAGGTGGAGCAGCTCTGAGTCTGACGTCTGCTGGGCCACCTGAGTTCCAGGACAGCCAGAGCTACATAAAGAGACACGATCTTGAAAAACAACAAAGGGAAGTTGAGTTCAACGATGGTCTGTATGGGCACGTACTTCCACAGGGGCCCCCAACCTTGCTTTTCTTAGTGCCTCACACCTGGACTTGGGCTAGGCTAGGCTGGCTGGCCATAGCTGCTGGCTTTTTATGAGCCCCGCCCCCCACACTGATACAGCAAGCACTTCACCTCCTGGGCCATATCCCCAGTTCCTAAAACAGCCTATGGATCACTATTTCAATGATCTGGGGAGGGGAAGGAAAAAAAAATCACTGGTTACAGCCAACTCTTAGAGTTCATGTACGAAACACACACAGCATTTTTTTTGTACTTGAGTTCCTAGTACTGGTCTAAGGATTACTGCTTCCGTGAAGGAGGAAACACAGCTAAAAAAGGGAGGACTGAGATCAAATCAGACAACTTGCCTGTGAGACTTCCCTCTGGACACAGCCTCCCAACCTTCTCATTTTAAAGGCAACTCAACTCTGAACAGCAAAGTCAAAATTCAGTCGTTAGCACCACACCAGAAGCTTGTCTTGTAGTCCCGTCACCACACATCGAATCACAAACAAGGAGCGCTCACTGGGACATGGAGCACTGGACCCAGCCCTTAGTTACAACTAATCCAAATCCTAACCCCACCCCATACCTCTCAAAACCCATTTAAACTGGGACCACTGCACCACAGGCCATCCATAGAGCATGCAAGCACAATGCTCGGCTCTGAGCTGCAGGAAAACACTGGAGTCCAGGACGCAGGCTGCACCAGCAATTCTCATCGAGGCTGTTAAGTGATTGAGGTCCCAGGATCTGAATGTGGCCAGACTTCCTTTCACAAACACACAACAGTAACATGCATTTCTGAGAAAATTTTATTGGCCTTTTGGATAAAATTTATTTGCCAGGAAGGATGATCCCATCATACTGAAAGAGAAGAGATTGTATTTTTCAGAACAGGAGGCAACAGCAAGAACCACAGCAAAGACTAACGCCTGAGAATTCTGATTCCAGCTACCTACACTCAGACCTGGGCCTTCCTTTCAACCACCAACCCTGGGAGCCAGTTTACAAATTGCCCATACAATCTATCTTTAAACAAGCTACCCACCAAACAGCACTATATGCACAGCTCCCAATCCCAGTAACAGCCGCCAGCACCACCAGTTCATGGGAGATAGATCAGCTTTACCTTCTGCTGGAACCAGCGCATGGCCTCCTCTTTGCTGATTCTGTGCTTGGCCCCAATGCAGCCTGTCCTGCGCTTCTTGTCTGCGATGCTGAAACCTGGCCTACCCAGCACCTGTGCCAGGAACAACCAACAGTCATCTAGCCAGCTTAGGGTCAAGAGCAGACGGACAAAATTCACACACTGGAGACTCCTGGAAACTTAACGGACTCTGACATCTCTGAGTTGGCAGAACTGTGACTGGCTTCCCAGACAACACCACACTACAGACGTGCGCTCTGCAGGCTGGAACCTTCACCACCTTTCCCCTTCCCCACCCATTTCCCAGCGTCTCTAGAGGGTTCTGATTCCCTTGCACATACATGATGCAGACATACAAATAGGCAAAAACATCTATACACATAAAAATAGAATTTGGTGTGTGTGTGTGTGGGGTCAGGACAACACATCCAACTAAGTGTGCCAGTAGATTCCAGAACCTTAACACACAGGAGATGTAGGCAGGGAGTTCAAGGCCTGCTTGGGGTACAAACCAAGGAGCCTGGCTCAAAACAAAAACCCACAACGTAACATGTGTAATGCAGAAAAATTTAAATCTAAAAGCACAAAGGAACACATATTCACCCCCTCATTTGCTCAAAAGCACTCCCCAAAGCTCTGCTGCCCTGACCTCTGAGTCCCCCCGTCACTGAGGTCTAGGTGTCTGAATCTTAGGTGCTAAGGTTTCTCACTTTACTTCTGCCTCTTTACTCTCATGAAAGAAACACATTGTGGTAAGTCATTTCCACATGAAAATCCCCACTGAGAACAGGTGCCCACCACCCACACCTGTGGCTATGTATTCTGCATGGAACTCAGGTGCCTAAGGGAAGGAAATGGGGACAGGGCAGCCACAGTCCAGCCAACTCCAAGGCCAGGGGCAGCACAGCACCACACCGGCAGGGACCAGTCTGTCTTGTGTGGTGCCCAACTTCTGTACTTGCCACAAACAAGGCCCTTCCTCCCAAGGCGTACACACAGGCAGACAAGACACAAGGCTTCAACCCAGCAGCCCAACATCCCAACAGCAAGACAGCACTGGTGACAGAGAGCAGCAGCAGGCACCCCTCCTCACAGGCAGCTTGGGAAAGGGTAAAGAACCATACCACATAGAAGTCCAAGCCGTAGATCCCAATGCTCGGGTCATATTTGATGCCCAGGTCAATATGTTCTTGAATCCCAAAGCCAAAGTTTCCAGTATCTGAGAAGTTATTTTTCCGTAACTCGTACTCCCGCACCTGAGGAGGAAAATGCAGCAACCGTGTTACTTGCCACACAAATACCTGTTCAAAGGAACACCCAGTAGGGCCAGAGCACATCAAGTCTACGCAACCTGGTCAGGAGCACAGGTTACTCTCCCCTTCAACAAAACCACCTCCCATCTAGTCTGCATCAAATGATCCCAACTTCCAAAGGGCAGAGAGAAACCCAAGCAAAGAATGGGAATCCAAACAACAGTCTGGCATCTTTAAACACCAGCCAAATACGCTCAGCACTGCTGACTGTAAACCTCATCTGACTTCCCAGCTGTCCACACAGGGACCAGCCTCACCTTCAGGCCTTTCTCCAGAATCTCCTCCGCCTTGGCTCCACGGACAGTGCAGTGAACAGCAATCTTCTCATTTCTCCGGATGCCAAAGGACCTGACGGTGTATCTAGCTGCAGGCAGAGGACAAAAGTCAGGTAATGTCACACCCCCGCCGCACTCACTGCTCCCCCAACAGCAGCTCTAGGACGCCAGCATCTACTCACATTCTACGTGGTGTTCTAATGTGTAAATCAACTTCATCTATAACACAGAAAACACAGCCATACTAATTTACCCAGCCATACTTCAGGACTAAGAACCCAAAATACACTCAAGTCTCTGGAGTTCATGACCATAGTTAAGTCAGAGGCACAAGAGAACTGATATGTTCAGAGAATTTCAAATGCAGCTCAGGCTAGCCTTTAACCGGCAGCAATCCTCCTGCTTCAGCTGGGGTAATGGGATTACAGGTGTGGGCTACCACTCCCATCTCATCATCATACTCTAAAGAAAACACAGCTCTAATGTGCAGGACCCTGGGTTCAATAGCCAGGACCACCAGATGTCAGCCTGAAGAATACACCTTGATAAAAGCTGTACAGATGTTCTGAGGTCACCTTGCCTAAGCTCCCTGGCAGGACTAGGTAAGAAACACAGATCACCCAAATCCCACTCATAGCAAAACCTGGACTTCACCTAATGCTAATGCCACAAAACGAGGGAATTGCAATCCCTCTTATACAGATAAAAGGAAGCTGAGGTAGAGAGCATAAAGCTAGAGGCAAGAAGCACAGGTAGGTACCCTCCAGTCAGGCCCAGTGCCACACCCTCCTCCAGCGTACCTTAAAGGTTGCTCTGGTGCTCTGGTTAGATGAGGCCCACCCTCTGCCCACCCTTCCCCGGCCAGCCTGCCATCACTCACCTTTGGAAAACACAGGTGTCTGGCCTGTGAGCTGCTCCAACACCTTGGCCGCCCGGGTCAGTCTGTCTCCGCTCTCCCCAACACAGATGTTGAGGCAGAGCTTGCGGATGCGAAGCTCCCGCATGGGGTTCTCCTTTTCGCCTTGATCTTGCTGCAACAGAGTCGTCACACGGCAGTCAACACCCCCCCCCGACCTGTCAATCCGTGTCTCCTCCACCTGCACACCTTAATTTATTTCCACCGTCCCCAAATCCTGCGCGTGCTCTTTGAACAAGGTCTCAGCTCATCGGCTTGGGAAGCGCGAAGGGAGATCGGCATGTCTCTTGCTCCACGCGCGGGGCGGACGGGACCCTCAAGAGTAAGCCTGAGCCCTAAGGGGGTCACTAGGTAGTGACTCCGGCTTAAAAAGAGCCAATCGGACAAGAACGAATACAATGTAACCCTAAAAACACACGCACAGGAAGCACGCGCCTGAGCGACCTCCCTTCCCCTTCCTCCTCCCGAGCTGGGCCAAGAGCGAGCGCCCTCCCTGGGCGTGGGGAGCGCAGGGGTTCCGCGGCACCGAGCCATCCCCAAGGCCCCTGGACGGAGGACCGACTCGGGGCCGGCTCGGCCCGCCCCGCTCGCACCCACGGCGGCCCCCGGACCCCGCGCCCCGGACCCCGGGGCCGCTAACCTCAACCCCTTCCCAGAACGGGCAGGCGACGGGACGGGCGAGCCCTGCGCCCGCACAGCCACGCCGGCCCCAGCGCCACCAGCACCGCGGGCTTCGTCCTCCGCCGGGCGCCGGCAAGAAAAACCCCCGTGGGCTCCGCGGGCCGCGGATGGGGAGGGATGGAGGGGAGGCAAAGGCAGAGCCGGCCTACTCACCGTCATGTTGAAGAAGAAGAAGGAAGAGAGAGCTGGACTTCCGGCCCCGTCGCCTTATGGGCCAGGAGGCGGGCTTTTTTAGCTGGGCTAACAAACGAGATGAGCGTGAGGAAGAGAGGCACGGCTGTCATGGAGCCGCGCCGTCTAGTGGATGGTTCTGGGAACTGCAGGGGAAGACAGGCCTGGGTTGCCCAATGCTTTTGAAAATCAGGTACCTGGGCGATGGTGGCGCACGCCTTTAATTCCAGCACTCGAGCCAGGGGAATCCCTGTGAGTTCCGGGCCAGCCTGGTCTACAGAGCGAGATCCAGGACGGGCACCAAAGCTACACAGAGAAACCCTGTCTCGGAAACCCCACCCCCCAAAAAAAAGGGAAAAAGAAAAAGAAAACCAGGTAGACTGGTTATGTCCTTGAGTCCATGACTCCATGAACGGTCCCAGGACCTGGCTGGTTCTTGAGTGAGGACACTGCCCAAGGTTTATTAAACCACTTGTGCAATGGACTAGAGAGAAGACTCAACAGTTAAGAACATTGTTGTTCTTGCAGAGGACCTAGGTTTGGATCACAGCATGCACATGGCATCTCAAAACCGTCTGTAAATCCAGTTCTAGGACAGACCTCTCTTCCAACATCTACAGAGACCAGGCACACAAGTAGTACACATATATACATGCAGGCAAAACACCCATATACATAAAAATAAGCAAAAATTTCAATAATACATCGGGCGGTGGCACATGCCTTTAATCCTAGCACTCGGGAGGCAGAGTCAGGCGGATCTCTGTGAGTTCGAGGCCAGCCTGGTCTACAGAGCAAGTTCCAGGACAGGCACCAAAACTACACAGAGAAACCCTGTCTCAAAAAATCAAAAAAGGAATTTCATACATGAGCACTATATTTATATCATCTCCACTCCCACCTCTTCTCCACAACTCATCCCGTGTCCCTCTATTTCCTTTCAAACTTGTGACCTCCTCTTCAATTATTTTTTCTTGTGTGTGTGTGTGTGTGTGTGTGTGTGTGTGTGTGACACACTGAGTCCATTTAGTGTTGCTCAGATGTACATGTGCTTAGGGCTGATCATTTGGGATTGGGTAACTTATCAATGAGATTGCACTGGAGAAAACTGAGTATCCCCGCCTAGTCGGAAGACCTCGGTTTGAGCCCCAGAACTCACATGGCGGGAGGAGAGAACTGACTTCTGCAGCTATCTTCTGGCTTGCACCTATGTATGCCACATTAATCAAAATAAATACATAATTTAAACTAAAAAAAAAATGGTTGGGGATGTAGCTCAGTTGATAGAACACTTGCCTAGCACACACAAAGCTCTGGGTTCCACCCTGTTCTACGTTCATGCTGTTGCTGTGATCAAACATTCTGACCCAAAACAACTTAGAGTAGGAAAGGCTTTATTTCATCTCATGTGTTACGGAACACCGTCAAGAGAAACTAAGGCAATTAGAACAAGAGAGGCACCTTCAGACACAGACACCGCCTACACTGAGCAGAGGAAGAGATGAGTAGACACCAGTGCAAAAATACAGGCAACAACATAAAGACCTATATGACACCATCAGAACCTAGCGATTCTACACCTGTAAGACCTGAACATACCAAGGCAGAAGAAGCAGAAGAAATCAGTCCTAAAAATGAGTTTAAGAAGATGATAGAGCCGGGCAGTGGTGGCGCACGCCTTTAATCCCAGCACTTGGGAGGCAGAGCCAGGTGGATCTCTGTGAGTTCGAGGCCAGCCTGGTCTCCAAAGCGAGTTCCAGGAAAGGCGCAAAGCTACACAGAGAAACCCTGTCTCGAAAAACCAAAAAAAAAAAAAAAAGAAGAAGATGATAGAAATTCTTAAAGAGGAAATGAAAACTCCATTAAAGAGGAAATAAAAAAAATCCCTTAAAGAAATGGAAGAAAAAACAAAAAAATTGAAGAAATCAAAGAAAGCCAAGGAAAAGTAATTAAACAGATGAAGGAAACAATTCAAGAATTGAAAATTGAAATTGAGACAATAAAGAAAACACAAACTGAGGGAATGCTAGAAATAGAAATCCTGACTAAACAAACAGGAACTACAGAAGCAAGCATAACCAACCGAATGCAAGAGATGGAACAGAGAATCTCTGACACTGAAGACACGATAGAGAAAATAGATTCATCAGTCAAAGAAAACACAAAAGACAAAAAGGTCCTAACCCAAAATGTCCAAAAAATTTGGGACACCATGAAAAGACCAAACCTAAGAATAATAGGGATAGAAGAAGGAGAAGAATACCAACTCAAAGGCACAGAAAATATATTCAACAAAATCATAGAAGAAATACTATGAAGATACAAGAAGCTTACAGAACACCAAGTAGGCTGGATCAAAAAAAAAAAAAAAAGTCCCCTCACCACATAATAATTAAAACACTAAACATACAGAACAAAGAAAAAATATTAAGAGCCACAAAGGAAAAAGACCAAGTAACATGTAAAGGCAGACCCATCAGAATAACCAGACTTCTCAATAGAGACTATGAAAGCTAGAAGGTCTTGGACAAATGTTATGCAGACACTAAGAGACCACGGGTGCCAACCCAGACTATTATACCCAGCAAAACTCTCAATCACCATAAACAGAGTAAACAAAATATTCCATGATAAAACCAGATTTAAACAATACCTATCCACAAATCCAGCCCTACAGAAAGCACTAGAAGGAAAAATACAACCTAAAGAAGCTAAACACACCCAAGAAAACTCAGGCTATAGATAATCCCACACCAACAAATACCAAAGAAAGAAAATGCAACACTACCACAAAAAAATAACAGGAATTAACAATCACTGGCAATTAATATCCATCAATATCAATGGTCTCAACTCACCTATAAAAAGACACAGACTAACAGAATGGATAAGAAAACAGGATCCATCCTTTTGCTGCATACAAGAAACACACCTTGGGCTGGAGAGATGGCTCAGAGGTTAAAAGCACTGGCTGTTCTTCCAGAGGTCCTGAGTTCAATTCCCAGCAACCACATGGTGGCTCACAACCATCTACAATGAGATCTGGCTCCCTCTTCTGGCCTGCAGACAGAACACTCATTGTATACATAATAAATAAATCTTAAAAAAAAAAAATGAGGCCGGGAGGTGGTGGCACACGCCTTTAATCCCAGCACTGTTTGGGAGGCAGAGCCAGGCGGATCTCTGTGAGTTCAAGGCCAGCCTGGGCTACCAAGTGAGTTCCAGGACAGGCACAAAGCTACACAGAGAAACCCTGTCTCGAAAAACCAAAAAAAAAAAAAAAAAAAAAAAAAAGATAGTTAAAAAAAGAAAAAAGAAAAAGAAACACACCTTAACTTCAAAGAGAGACACTACCTCAGAGTAAAGGGCTGGGAAAAGGCTTTCCAATCAAATGGACCTAAGAAGCAAGCTGGTGTAGCTATCCTAATATCTAATAAAATAGACTTCAAACTAAATTCAATCAAAAGAGATCAGGATGGACATTACATATTTATCACAGGAAATATCCACCAAGATGAAGTCTCAATTCTGAACATTTATGCCCCGAATACAAAGGCACCCACATTTATAAAAGAAACATTACTAAAGCTTAAATCGCACATCAAACCCCACACATTAGTAGTGGGAGATTTCAACACACCACTCTCACCAAAAGACAGATCTACCAGACTGAAACTTAACAAAGAAATAAAGGACCTAACAGATGTTATGACTCAAATGGACTTAATAGATATCTACAGAACATTCCATCCTAACACAAAAGAATATACCTTCTTGTTAGCAATCCATGGAACCTTCTCAAAAATTGACCGCATGCTTAGTCACAAAGCAAATCTCAACAAATACAAAAACAATGGAATAATCTCCTGTATCTTATCGGACTACCATGCCTTAAAGTTAGATTTCAACAACAACAAAAATTATAGAAAGCCTACAATCTCATGGAAACTGAATAATGCCCACCTGAAACATCAATGGGTCAAGGAAGAAAGAAAGAAATAAATTAAAGACTTTCTAGAATTCAATGAAAATGGAAGTACAACATACCCAAACTTATAGGACACTATGAAAGCAGTACTAAGAGGAAAATTCATAGCTCTAAATGCACACATAAAGAAGATGGAGAAATCTCATACCAATGAATTAACAGCACAACTGAAAGCTCTAGAACAAAAAGAAACAAACCCACCCAGGAGAAATAGATGCCAGGAAATAATCAAATTGAGGGCTGAAATCAATGAAATAGAAACCAAGAGAACAATACAAAAAATCAATGAAACAAAGAGTTGGTTCTTTGAAAAAAAATCAACAAAATAGACAAACCCCTAGCCAAATTAACCAAAAGGCAAAGAGAGAACACCCAAATTAACAAAATCAGAAATGAAAAGGGAGACATAACAACAGACAACGAGGAAATCCAGAGAATCATCTGGTCATACTTCAAAAACCTGTACTCCACAAAAATGGAAAACCAGGAAGAAATGGACAATTTTCTGGATAAATACCACATACCAGATAAACCATTTAAATAGACCAATAACCCCTAAAGAAATAGAAACAGTCATCAAAAGTCTCCCAACCAAAAAAAAAAAAAAAAAAAAAAGCCCAGGGCCAGATGGTTTCAGTGCAGAATTCTACCTGACTTTCAAAGAAGAACTAATACCAATACTCTTCAAATTGTTTCACACAATAGAAACACAAGGAACATTACCAAACTTTTTTTTATGAGGCTACAATTACCCTGATACCGAAACCACACAAAGATGCAACAAAGAAAGAGAACTACAGACCAATCTCCCTCATGAACATTGATGCAAAAATACTCAACAAAACATTGGCAAACCAAATCCAAGAACACATCAAAAAAATTATCCACCATGACCAAGTAGGTTTCATCCCAGGGATGCAAGGATGGTTCAACATATGAAAATCTGTCCATGTAATACACCATATAAACAAACTGAAAGAAAAAAAAAAGATCATCTCATTAGATGCTGAAAAAGCCTTTGACAAAATCTAACATCCCTTCATGATAAAAGTCTTAGAGAGATTAGGAATACAAGGAACATTCCTAAACATAATAAAGGCAATTTACAGCAAGCCAACAGCCACCATCAAATCAGACAGAGAAACTCAAAGCGATTCCACTAAAATCAGGAACAAGACAAGGCTGTCCACTCTCCCCATACTTATTCAATATAGTACTTGAAGTTCTAGCTGGAGCAATAAGACAACAAAAGGAGATCAAAGGGATACAAATTGGAAAGGAAGAAGTCAAACTTTTACTATTTGCAGATGATATGATAGTATACAGAAGTGACCCCAAAAACTCTACCAGGGAACTCCTACAGCTGATAAACTCCTATAGTAAAGTGGCAGGATACAAGATCAACTCAAAAAAATCAGTATCCCTCCTATACACAAATGATAAAAGGGCTGAGAAAGAAGTCAGAGAAACATCATCCTTTACAATAGCCACAAATAATATAAAATACCTTGGGATAACATTAACTAAACAAGTGAAGAACCTGTTTGATAAGAACTTTAAATCTCTAAAGAAAAAAATTGAAGAAGATATCAGAAAATGGAAGGATATCCCAAGCTCATGGATAGGTAGGATGAACATAGTAAAAATGGCAATCTTACCAAAAGCAATCTACAGATTCAATGCAATCCCCATCAAAATCCCAACACAATTCTTCACAGACTTGGAAAGTAAAATACTCAACTTCATATGGAAAAACAAAAGACCCAGGATAGCTAAAAGAATCCTGTATAATAAAGCAACTTCTGGAGGCATCACCATCCCTGACCTCAAGCTCTACTATAGAGCTATAGTAATAAAAACAGCTTGGTACTGGCATAAAAACGAACATACAGACCAATGGAATGGAATTGAAGACCCTGACATTAATCCATGCACATATTAACACCTGATTTTTGACAAAGAAGCCAAAACTATACAATGGAAAAAAGAAAGTATCTTCAACAAATGGTGCTGGCATAACTGGATGTCAACATGTAAAAGATTACAAATAGATCCATATCTGTCAACATGCACAAAACTCAAGTCCAAGTGGTTCAAAAACCTCAACATAAATCCAGTTACACTAAACTTAATAGAAGAGAAAGTAGGAAGTACTCTTGAATGCATTGGCACAGGATCACTTCCTAAATATAACACTAGCAGCACAGAAACTGAGCACAACAATTAATAAATGGGACCTCTTGAAACTGAGAAGCTTTTGTAGGACAAAAGACACCGTCAATAAGACAAAAAGACAGCCAACAGAATGGGAAAAGACCTTCACCAACCCCACATCTGACAGAGGACTGATCTCCAAAGTATATAAAGAACTCAAGAAACTAGACATCAAAATACTAAACAATCCAATTAAAAAATGGGCTAAAGAGCTAAACAGAGAATTCACAAAACAAGAATCACAAATGGCTGAAAGACATTTAAAGAAATGCTCAACATCCTTAATCATCAGAGAAATGCAAATCAAAATGACTCTGAGATACCACCTTACACCTGTCAAAATGGCCATGATCAAAAACACTAATGGTAGTCTATGTTGGAGAGGATGCAGAGCAAAGGGAACACTCCTCCACTGTTGGCAGGAATGCAAACTTGTACAACCACTGTGGAAATCAGTATGGCAGTTTCTCAGAAAATTAGGAATTGATCTACCTCAAGACCCAACCATACCACTCTTGGGTATATACCCAAGGAATGCTCAATCATACCACAAAGATACATGCTCAACTATGTTCATAGCAGCACTATTCATAATAGCCAGAACCTGGAAACAACCTAGATGCCCGTCAACTGGAGAATGGATTAAGAAAATGTGGTACATATACACAATGGAGTACTACTCAGCAGAGAAAAACAATGACAGCATGAAATTCACAGGCAAATGGATGGAACTAGAAAAAATCATCCTGAGTGAGGTAACCCAAACCCAGAAAGACAGTCATGGTATGTACTCACTCGTAAGTGGATTCTAGATATAAAGCAAAGAACAATCAGACTACAACCCACAGAACAAGGAGGCTATATAGCAGGGGGGACCCTAGGATGACTGTGGCTTATAATAAGTCTTGGTTTTACTCAATTACTGGGCAAGCCTCAATGAAACATTTCACTATCACTATTAGGATAAGAATTTATACTGTATCAATCTGATAATAGAAAAATAAATAAATGAATAAAAATGAAAAAAACTAAAAAAAAAAAAAGAGTGAGGAGGGAAATCCAAGAGAGACACAGGGAGAAGAGGAAGGAGTCAGAGCAGACGCTAGCCTTCCACCCAAAGAGAAACATGTCAGCAGATCAGTAATGCCATGGCTGTGGCAAAACACAGATTAATAGAGATGGGTTAGTTTAAGATGAAAGAGCTAGCTAGCAAGAAGCCTGAGCCATAGGCCAAACAGTTTGTAATTAATATAAGCCTCTGAGTGATTATTTTAAAAGCAGCTGCAGGACTGTGGGACCAGGGTGGGACAGAGAAAAATGTCCACAATTTTGGGGAAAAGTTTTCAGATAATGATTAACTCAGTCCCAAGTGCACAACAAATTTAAGACATGTTTACATTAAAATTCTTTACAAAAAGATATCTGGCTTCTCCCATAAAGACGGGTACTCCTGACTCTGAGATGGGGCCCAGGCCTCAGGGTCTGGGGAGAAGGACTGAGGTAAACCACAGGCCGGTGGGTGTAGGGTTGGCCTGGCCATAAGACAACAGAGAAGTCACCTGGGCTGTTGCAAAGTGACGTCACACATAAGGGTGGGTTTTTGGGCAATGCTCAAGATTTAGGTGGAAATGGTCTGGGATAAGTAAACATAAATTCTGGGGATATAGACAGAGCCTGGCTCAACAGAGAGAGCAGAGGATCACCAGGTTGTAAATGGCATCATTCCCAGCGTTCTGGGGGAAGACAGGCAAACATCTCCTTCCTCTGAAGGATGCCTTCATGTTTAACTTTCTTCATTTCTTCAGTGCTTATCTGTGTACACAAGGACCCTTTGCCCTCTACCAGCCTGTTCTAAGTTCCAGGACAGACAGAGCTACATAGAGACCCTGTCTTGGAAAAACAAAACAAAACACAACACTGAATGACGACACTCCTGCTATGGGGCAGCAGAGCTTCGGTTTCAGTTGCAATGCCATCTTAGGGCTTCCCTTGAGTGCCCACTGTACAGCAACTCCTGCCGCCCTTCGCTGCAGTCCGTGGGAGACTGTTGCTTCAGACTGAGCTCCTTCTGCACTGGGCCAACAGATCAGATCAAACTCTGCAATGAACATTTATTTCATGTAGTCAAGATTGGAAAAGCCCAGTGTGGTGGCTCATGCTTTTAATCCCAGCACGCAGGAGGAAGAGGAAGGCAGATCTCTATGAGTTCAAGGCCAACCTGGTCTACATGGGGAGTTCCAGGAAAGCCAGAGCTAGCTATATAGTGAGACCCTGTCTCAGAAACAAACGAAGTGGATCGGGAGCTGGGTTGGTGGCTTGCGCTTGTGATTCCAACTCCCCAAAAGGCTGAAGTAGGAACATTCAAGGCAGGCTGGGTCAACATAGCAAGACCATCTCAAAATAAATATAAAAAGGGAGGGCTGGAGAGATGGCTCAGTGGTTAAGAGTGCTTACTGCTCTTTCAGAGGACAGGGGTTCGATTCCAAGCACTCACAACTGTCTCTGGGGGATCCAATGTCTTGTGCATGCAAGTCGTATACAGACATCCACACAGGCAAAACACTCAAACACATAAAATAAAATAGAAAAAAATTAATACACACACGAACACACGTGTGGTTTGGGGATGTAGCTCAGTGGTAGAAAGCTTGCCTAGCATGTACAAAGCCCCTAGGATGAATCCCCAATACACACAAAACCAAACATTAGGTTAGTCCTTTTTTTATTTGTTTGTTGAGACAGGATCTTACACTGTAGCTCAAGCTGGCCTTGAACTTAAGCTAACCCTCCTGCCTCAGCCTTTCAGAGAGCTGGAATCACAGACCTGAGTCACAGGTCCAGCTCTGGATTGGCCATCTCTAGGTTACTTTCCTTATAAAATCAAAACAAGACTGACTTCTTTATTATCATAGGTAAATCTAAGCCTGTGGTTCTCAACCTTCCTAATGCTGTGACCCTTTAATACAGGTCCTCATGTTGTGGTGACCTCCAACCATAAAATTATTTCATTGTTATTTCTTAACTATAATTTTGCTACTGTTATGAATAATAATGTAACTATCTGATATTCAACCTCTGTGAAAGGGTCATTTGACCCCCAAAGGGTCAAGACTCACAGGTTGAAAAATGCTGATGTATGCTGATCTACGCTGTTTGGTGACTCTCTCTCTCTCTCTCTCTCTCTCTCTCTCTCTCTCTCTCTCTCCCTCCCTCCCTCCTTCCTCTCCCCATTTCCTCCTCCCTGCTCTCCCTCTTTGCTGATTTCTTAGAAGGTGAGACAGATAAAGAGCTCAAGACAGATAAAAAACCTGCTTTCTGTTGTTTCATCTTGCTTCACCCTTTTCTAGCCTTAGAATCCCTGGTTCCACTCAACCGAACTCCCGTCCCAATTGGCAAGTGAGGTGTTTGCTCTGTTCCAGAACAGATCCAAGGAAGATCGCTGAGCCATGCTTGTTGTGGTTTTGCCTACTGACAGTTCTTCAGAATCTTCTCACCCTTAGTCCCACTACCCCTCACAGTGAGGCTGTGGGCGCCACTCAGCACCAAGGACAGTGCTCAGCACACCTTTCAGATCCTCATGTGATGACGGAACAAACTTGCTCTTCTAGACCTTTCCCAGGGCGACTGGACACTGCGCATCAGAAAACTAAAAAATAATTGTTTTGTTGAGAATGTATGCTAATTAGGAGATCTAGGGGACCGGGCGGTGATGGCGCAAGCCTTTAACCCCAGCACTTGGGAGGCAGAGGCAGGCGGATATTTCTGAGTTCGAGGCCAGCCTGATCTACAGAGCGAGATCCAGGAAAGGCACAAGGCTACACAGAGAAACCCCGTCTCAAAAAACAAAAAACAAAAGAGAGAGAGAGAGAGAGAGAGAAAGAGAGAGAGAGACCTAGGATACATTCCAAAATTTATCAACCAAGAAGCCTAGAACAGTTTTTAGTAAAATTAAAAATAAAGACTCATAGCTTTTTGTTAAAACACAACTTCACAACTTGGACCAGGAGGTGGTGGTGGATTATGCGCTTGGGAGGCAGAGGCAGGTGGATCTCTAAGCTCGAGGCCAGCCTGGTCTACAGAGTGAGTTCCAGGACAGCCAGGGCTATACAGACAACCCTGTTTTGAAAAAACAATAATAGGGCTGGAGAGATGGCTCTGAGGGTAAGAGCACTGACTGCTCTTCCAGAGGTCCTGAGTTCAATTCCCAGCACCCACATGGTGGCTCATAACCAACTATAATGAGGTCTGGTGCCCTCTTCTGGCGTGCAAGCATACAGACAGAACACTATACATAATAATAAATAAATTTAAAAAAAAGAAAAACCAATAATAATAATAATGCTAGCAGAACCAGGTTGGAACAAGTTAACTCTAGAACGTTCGTGTCTAGCTCTGTCTCCTGGTGAATTACTAGTTGAAGAAAGGGCAGGATGTCTGAAGCACCAATCCCTTCATCTCTGTGGTCCCAGCCGCCAGTGCTGGGCTGTGGAAGCAACAGGACATGGCGGGAGGGTAGGTGGAAGGTGAGGTAGAGTGGTTAAAGACCAGCCTGGTCTACAGAGTGAGTTCCAGGACAGGCTCCAAAGCTACACAGAGAAACCCTATCTCAAAAAAACAAAAACAAAAACAAAATCCCACCCTGACCAAAAGCAACTTAGGGAGGAAAGGGTCTATTTCACCTCACAATTCTCAGGTCACACTCCATCACTGAGGAAAGTCAAGGCAGGAACTCAAAGCAGGAACCTGGAGGCTGGAGCTGAAGCAGAAGCTATGAGGAATGCTGCTTGCTGGCTGCTGGCTCTCCCAGCCTTCCTTTTCTTTTCTTTTTTAAATTTATTTACATGTATTTTATGTACATTGCTGTTTTTCTGCATATACGTCTGTGTGAAGGTGGCAGATCCTCTAGAACAGGAGTTATAGGTAGTAGTGAGCTGCCATGTGGGTGCTGGGAATTGAACCCGGGTCCTCTGGAAGAGCAGCCAGGGTTCTTAAGTGCTGAGCCATCTTTCCAGCCCATCAACCTTTCTTATAGAACCTAGGATCACTTCCCCAGCGGTGACCCCTCCCACATAAACCAAGAAAATGTTCACAAGCCTTGTCCACAGACCAATCTGGTGGGGGCATTTTCTCAGTAGAAGTTGCCTTTTTTAAAATAGCTCTAGATTGTGTCAAGTTGACATAAAACCAGCCAGCACAACCCTATTCCTACACATCCGTCAGGATAGCTGAGGTCCAGGGTCCCCATCCCCTCCTTCTAAATCCTGATGATGTTGACAATACTTCCTTTAAAATATCTACGACGGGCTGGAGAGATGGCTCAGTGGTTAAGAGCACTGTCTGCAATCCCAGAGGACCCAGGTTCAATTCCCAGCACCCATATGGCAGCTCACAACTGTCTGTAACTCCAGTTCCAGGAGACTTGACACCTTCACACCAATGCACATAAAAGTAAATTTAAAAAAAAAATCTACGACAAAGTAGAACACATGGGGGCGCTCTCATCACAAAAGCGAAGGATGCTCTTACAACCAGGAAAATTGGTAAGGAGGGATGTCTTAGGAGGGGCTGTTATAACAATATTTTTTTTTCTTTTTTAACAAGGTGTCATGTAGCCCAGGCTAGCTTGCTTACTATGTAGCCCAGGGTGACCTTGAACTCCACTTCCTGAGTGCTGGGATGACAGGCATGGTAGCACATGCCTGGTTTATCTGATGCTAGGGATCGAACCCAGGACCCTCTCCATGCTAGGCAAGCACTCTACCAACTAAACTCTGCTCCCGGCCTCTCCTATTGGCCTCTGCCTTTTCTCTGTAGCTCTGGCCCCTCCCCTCTCAGCCCTAGCACCATACCTCCTAGAGAAGCCCCCCCCCCCCCCCCCCCCCCCCGCGGGAGCCCTCCCCACCGCCCAGCTTGGAGACACTCTAGCAGCCAGCTGAGGGCCATCCTGGAGCTCTCCACTTGTCTTCCTGCCTCAGAGTCACTGTCCGGCAAGCTGAGGTCTGCCATCAGAAAGCCATCCTGTCCTGTGTCTCCCCTTCCTTTTCAGTCAATCAGGAGAGCGCATCTGGCTCCAGTCACTCGGTCTTGGGCTAGAAGCAGAAGCGAGCTCTCCCACATAGATTTCTCTTTCCTTCTTTCCTCCTTCCTTCCCTCTTTATGCTCTCTCTCTCTCTCTCTCTCTCTCTCTCTCTCTCTCTCTCTCTCTCTCTCTCTCTCTCTCTGTGTTCAATGCACATGTGTATGCAGACATTTATGGAGGCCAGAGGTCAATGTCTCAGGTCTTCTTCAGTTGCTCTCCGCATTAATTTCAGAATTAGGGGCTCACAGACTAGTTAGTCTAGCAGGCTCCAGGGATCCCTGTCTCTGTCTTCCCAGGGCTAGTCAGTTCCCTGTACATGCCCAGCTTTCCACACGGGTGCCAGGGTTCTGAACTCAGATCCTCACACTTGCACGTCACTGACTGAGCCGTCACCTGAGTCCCTGTAACACTTCTTTTACAAATCTGATTAAATTTTCCAGCTGTAGTGGTACACGCCTTTAATCTCAGCACTCAAGGGGCAGAGGCAACTGGATCTCTGTGAGTTCAAGGCCAGCCTGGTCTACAGAGTGAGTTCCAGGACGGCCGGGGCTGTTACAAAGAGAAACCCAGTCTCAAAAGAACAAAAATAAAAACAAAAATCGATTAAATTTTTTTTTTTCCGAGACAGGGTTTCTCTGGGTAGCTTTGGTGCCTGTCCTGGATCTCGGCCTTGAACTCACAGAGATCTGCCGGCCTCTGCCTCCTGAGTGCTGGGATTAAAGAAGTGCTCCACCACCGCCCTGCTGCATGGAAGCAATTCTTAATCGACTGTTTAAAGTTTCTTCTTAGGACTGTCTTAGTCCATTTCAGCTTCTATTACAGAATCCCATAAAGTGAGGGCGCAGGAACACCGTCCTAGAACCTGGGAAGCTGAAGATCAAGAAGCTTATGGAGATGGTGTCTGTGAGAATCTGCTCCCTGGTTCCTAAGTGACCATCTCACTGTGTTCTCACGTGGTGGGAGGACAAGGGGCCCCTGGAGTCTCTCTCACAAGCACAAACCCAGGACCTCATGACCTCACCACGTTTCAAAGGCCACATCTCAGTTGGACACGGAGGAGTTGTCTTTAATCCCAGCATTTGGGAGGCTGAGGCAGGAGGACTGCCACAAATTTGAGGCCAGCCTGGGCTACACAGTAAGTTTTAGACCACAGTGTGAGGCTTGTCACACAAACACAAAAATCTGCTAACTCACAAAAAGTCCCCGATTCATGCATAATTTCATGAAAAATACATCTTTTTAATTAGGTGTCGGGGACTTGCTCTCTGCTGTCCAAGCTGGCATCCAAGCTGGTTTTCGGGAACTGCAAACTGTCACCCGTGGCTCATCTGCCTCCAGGGATTTAGCTTTCCTCTCACTCTGTAATGTGCCCTTACTCTAGGTTTCTCCAGGTCACCGTGCTAACCATATGACACCAACAGCTCCTCAGAGCCACACAGGCTGGCATGGTGGAACCCTGTCATTACAAGGGAGAAGCTGCATTCCGTGCATTGGGAGATGTGGAAGATGTCCCTGCTAGCATTTAAGAATTATATCACTAACCCTTTCATGAAGTAAAGGTTTATGTGAACCAGACTTGGAAGTAAAAAGATGCAGGGCATCCCGGAGCCGTGGCTGTGAAGCCAGCTTCCTCTATAAAACGTGAGGCAGGACATAGTGCACACCTGATACCCCAGCACTTAGGAGATAGAGGCAGGAGAACTAGGAAGTCAATCCTCCACTAGATGGTGAGTTGGAGGCCAGCCTGGGCTATGTGAAACCCTGTCTTGAAAGAAGGACTGGAGAGATGGCTCTGCAGTTAGGGGCACTCATTGCTCTTCCAGGGGACTCAAGTTCAGTTCCCAACACCCACTACAGGTAGCTCACAGCCCTCTCTAATGCCAGCTTCACAGGGTCTGACACCCCCTTCTGGCCTCTATGGGCACTGCACACACAGGCACATATACACCCTTAAAAATGATGAAAATAAATCCTTTCAAAGAACAAAACAAAACACTTCTGATCTCATGTCTGGAGCCACATGGAAGAAAGGAGATTGATGGGAAGCCCCGTGGTCCATGGCGGGGCCTCCGAGGAGCTGGATTTGGTACAGCTCTGGTCTTGGTTGTCCCTTGGGGGGTGTTAGGAGAGTTGCAGGAGTCAGATTTTCATTCATGTATTAGCCACAGACCTAATCTTCCAAGCTGAACAAGCTGGAGTGCAGATGGGACATGTGGGTTCCTCTCTGGTTGGCCTTCTCCTCCTCTTCCCCGCCCCCATGCCAGTGTCCTTGGCTTCTGAAGAACACTAGGGCTTGAAGCAGCACAGCCTGAAAACCACCAGAAAATTAAGGGTCCATGTTCTCACATCCAAATAGGCCCTACATACACATTAATTGAAAACAAAAATAAAAATAAAAAGCCACCCACCTCGTAGCAAAATGAGGGAAGGACGTACGTAAGCAATGCCTGTAACAGTGACTTTGCAGTCTCAATAAACACAGAAAACAACACAACACAAAACAAAAACAATGTGTAGTCTCACTGGTACCCAGGGGTACAGAAAACCTATACATTTTGATTGGAAATTTTTCAAAGATTGGTGACATGGAATTCTGGTACTTCAGTTGGGAGTGGCAGTGTGTGCCATGGCTGTAATCCCAGCACTTCGGGAACTGGCGGCAGCAGGATCAGGAGCATAAGTTTGGCCTCCTCAGTTACCTGACAGCCAAACAAACCAACCAAACAACCAAACAAAGAGGTCCTGGGGAGAGGGCTCAGCCAGTAAAGACTTGTTTCCCAAGCATGAGGACCAGGGGAGTATGCCTCTAACTCCAGGGCTGGAGAGATGAGTATCTGGGGCTTGGTGAACAGCCAGAGTGGTGAACACCAGGTTCAATGAGAGACTCCGTCTCATAAAAATGAGAGGGGCTTTTCCTCCTCTTTTGATGTAATTTATTTATTCATTTAATTTTTATGTGTGTTGGTATTTGACCTGCATGTATGTCTGTGTGAGGGAGTCGGATCCACTGGTTCTTGAGTTACAGACAATTGTGAGATGTCATGTGGATGCTGGGACTTGAACCCAGGTCTCTCTGGAAGAGCCGCCAGTGTTCTTACCCACTGAGCCCATCTCTCCAGCCCAAGAGGACCTTTTCTTACACTGCTGGGAAGATGGGGGCCATTTAGACCTAGTGTGGCCACCAAAAGCAGTCCATGATTTTTTCTTACTCCCCCTCTCCCCCCCTGATTTTCGAGACAGGGTTTCTCTGTGTAGCACTGGCTTTCCTGGAACTTATTCTGTAGACCAGGCTGTCCTCGAACTCAGAGATCCGCCTGCCTCGGCTCCCTGAGTGCTGGGATTAAAGGCGTGAGTTTACAGCCATCTCTAATTCAGTTCCTGGAGGCTTCTTTGTCCTCTTCTGGCTTCCTCAGGCACCAGGCTGACAGGCTTTTCCCAGGCTGTTCTACAACTCAATGTCCTCCTGCCTCAGCCTCACAAGTGCCAGGATTACAGGTATTTACCTAGTTACCAGTAGCTACATTTCCACACCATACACAACAGGCACAGGACATGTTCAGCCTCACAGAAAGTTCTGTTGAGCCACTTAGGGAAATGGGTCCAGAGGCTTGAGCCTGGATGGGAAGCTAGCAGACTCACCCTGGAGTGGCTAGGAATCCCAGACAAGTCTCATGTCCCTGGATCTCATTCCTCCGGCGAAGCATGGAGGGGACACACAGGGTCATATGTGAGTGAGCATCCCTGAGGCTCTGGCCTTCGGGGGTCAACTCTGTGAAAGTCTCACTTAATTTCTCGATACTTCTCCCCAGTCTCTTCCAGAACTCAAGCTTCCCAGCTGTCCCTTGCTGTCGCCACCTGCACAAAGGAACTTGCAGGGGGTCACGTAGTGGCTTACTGGAGGTGTATGCCATGTTTGACTGGACCTCCCCATCTGCAACACCCAAATCTCTCCTTAAGAGCTTGGGTTGGGGATTGAGGGTCAGTTAGGAAGTTAGGACAGGAAGTGGGAGAAGGAGGAACTGTTGGTGACCATATCCAACCAGGAACACCGACTGAAGTGGAGAGCTGGTCTGCAAGGGGGGCTGAAGAAGGAAGGTGTGAGGACGGACGACAGAGACCGCAGCCTGGGGGGAGAGACAGGGAGAAGCCCGCCCCTCCCCCCAGCTCTTGCCTGTCCCAGGGTGTGAGTGTGGAGATCAGAGGACAGCCTGTGGGACTCAGTTCTCTCTCTCCACCATGTAGGATGGAACTCGGGCCATCAGTCTTGGTGGGAGGTGTCTTTACCGACTCAGCCATCTTGCCAATCCCTTATTATTATTGTTTCTATTGATTATCTTCTATTGATCTTTTGAAATTTCCGTTTACATTTATTTGTGTGGGGTATGTGTATGTTTCTGGGCAAATGCACGCAGAGGTCAGAAGACAGTTTTGGGAAGCGGGTTTTCTCTTTCCATCATGTAGGTCCATGGAACTCAGTGGTCAGCCTTGCTGGAGAGCACCTTTACCTGCTGAGCTGTCTGTCCAGACCCTCCATTGATTTTCTTATTAATTGTTTCTTATTATCATTTCTTGCTTGCCACTGATGGTTCCTAACTCACATACTTACTCGTTATTTTATTTTTTGTTGCTAGAGATTGAATTTAGGGTCTTGTACATGAGGAGCAAGTGAGTTACCACCCGGCCACACGCCAAACTACTCACGGTGGTTACAGCAAATTGTTTGTGGGTTTTGTTTTCAGTTGGGAAAAAAGGTGAAAGCTAAGCAAATGCACACACACACACACACACACACAACACACACACACACACACACACACACACACACACGAATATATGAGGAGGACCACTGGCCTGGCAGCATAATAACAAGCCCCGGTGCCAGCAAAACAAATTCCCTTGGATGTAAACCAGTCAAGAGAAGGATTGGCTCCAAGCTGCACGGAGGGGGGGGGGGGTGTCCCAGAAAACCTGGGTCTTCCTCTGCTTCTCTGAGTCAACTCTGAGAAGTCTCTTGGTCTCCGTGTTGCCAAGATGAAGATAGACAACTGTTCCTGACTACAAGCTCCTGGGAGATGCTGCAGAAAACATTGGAAGGGAGGAGACTACCGGGGAGACGTCTAGAAGCCGGCGCTTCCCTCACGCGGCCAGCAAGTGGCGCTAGCGAAGCGCCGGCGCGCCGGAAATCTGGAGCAGACAGCTCTGGACTGGTAACTCTCTCTCTCTCTCTCTCTCTCTCTCTCTCTCTCATCTCTCTCTCTCTCTTCCTCTCTCTCTCTCTCTCTCTCTCTCTCTCTCTCTCTCTCTCTCTCTCTCTCTCTCTTCTCTCTCTCTTCTCTCTCTCTCTCTCTCTCTCTGCTTCTACCTTTTAATGCTCATGAGTCTGGGTAACATGCTTGACCCTTTTGAGCCTCAGTTTCCCCGTCTGGAAAGCGAAGCTGGCCTTCTTTCTGGGATGGAGATATTGACCCCAGAATGCACAGGCAGCCTCCTGGAGCAAGAGTCAGTTCACAGTGGAGACTTCCAACAGCCGGACTGTGAGGCGAGCCCCTCCAGCCGCGTGCCTGGTTTCTCCCTCACCCTCCATCAGGAATATTCTCCCTTCCGGGATTCATAGCCTCTAGAGAAACCAGACTTGATGTTTTCTCATCTTCGTTGTGTTTTTTTAAAAAAAGATTTATGACTTTAAATGATGTGCATGTGTGGGGAGAGAGTACATGCACATGAGTGCAAGCGTCCCTCAGAAGTCAGGAGAGGGTGAGGATGCCTGGAGCTGGAGTTCAGCTGGTTGTACACTCTGGACATGGTACTGGGAGCAACTAGGGTCCTCTCCTTCAGCAGAAAACACTCTAACCACTGAGCCATCTCTTCAGCCGCCCGGGTGTATTTTAAAAGTCATGATAAGGTAGAATTTATAGGACGCAACATTTGTTCATTTAAACATGCAATTACATAATTATCAGTATGTTTACCAAGCTAGGCATCACAAAATCCTGTATTTCAGGTAGTGTGCAGCGGCACACATCTGTCATCCCAGCACTGGGGAGGCAGAGGCAGGAGGATCAGGAGTCAAGGTCAGCCTGGGCTGCACAGGGAGTTTGAGGCCAGTCAACCAAAGATGTATCCAGCTGCTCTTGGGATGTTGCGGCTAGGCCTCTCTCGTCAGCTCCTGGCACCCCCACTAACCAAAGTCTTCACGGTCCATCCTTCCTCTCCTCTCTGTCTCCAGCCTCTCCCAGTGAGCGCCCACTTCTTCCTCTGTGTGCTCATCACTTTGGTCAGAACCTGACCAAAGGTTTGCTGAGCGAGTGAATGAAAACTAACTTCATCCTATTACTCAAGTTGGATACATCATTCATTCGTGGCATCCTACCCGCCAGTCACCTGTTGAATCTAGTGGGGACTGCCTAGAGCCGCATCCTTCTGCCTTTAGCACTGACTGTGACCTCCCCCCCCACACACACACACACATCATGGTCTCTCCCCACTCTGGTTTTTTCCTTCCCCTTGGTCTCCTCTCAGAAAAGCACCTCACCCCCGTCCTCCTAAGAGCATGCTCCCCATTCTGCTGTAATGAGGCTCAGGTCCAGTGGCTCTTGGGATTCAGCCCCACCAGTCCCCTCCTTAACTGGACCAGCCTCCAGTACCGAACCGGAGGAGGAGCTGACAGCTGACACTATTGTTGATCAACATCCCCAAAGGTCCTTTCTGAGCCTCAGTTTCCTGACCTGTAAACTGAGCGTGCCAACAGCACAGAGCGTAGGGTTAAAGGTTAGAGCATTAAAAGAGCCAGGGAAGGCACAAGCCTCAGGCAAGGCAGGGTTCAAACTTGGCAACCAGTACAAGAGGTGTAGGCTGTCGTTCCACTTCTGTCCAGCAGGGGAGCTGTGGCCCACTTCACAACGTCCAGGAAAGTGGCCCTAGAAGGAAGGAACACTAAGTCAGTTTCCATCTGACCTTCCTACTGGCGTTGAATATGTGATGTGTCTCACCACTCTGTGCCCTCTCTTCTTAACCCTTCTCCTGCCTCCTGATAATGGCTGGTGCGGCGGGAGGGGGGGGGGGAAGGGGGGGGCTGTTGATGGGCATCAACCTCCCTGCCTCCTTTGAATGCTGCCTGGGAACAGAGGCTGAGCAGAGGCTGAGCGTGTCCTGTTCTTGTGCACCATGTGGCCTGTGTTCTTTTCTCTCTTGCCAGGTCCCCAAGCAGAAGGCTGTGATCCAGGTCTGTGTTTGAAGACTCTACTCCATTTGGCCTGGGACCTCATAGGGACCATGAATCTGCATACATGAGTATTTATGCTGTTTTCCTGATCTTCTCAAGGTTGAGATTTCATATCTTCCTGTGGACACTCTGATGTGTTGTGATTAAAAAAAAAAATTAACAGCGGTACCACCAGATACCATTACAGTCCCAGCACTCAGGTGTTGGGGGCAGGGGGATCAATTTTCAGGGTCATGTTTGACTTTATAAAAGTTTGAGGTCAGGAGAAGTTTTGTCATTAACCTAATCAAGACAGCCCCCCTGCCAGGATGCTCAGAAGCCCATTTCCTAGTGGGTCCTAGATCCCATCCGGTTGACAACTGAGACAAAGCCATGAGGGAAAGATGGAGGTAATTTTGCTGAGGAGGCGGCAGGTGGGGGGTAAATGGGAAAAAACCCACTAGAGGGCATAGCGTGTGTGGTTGGTGCTGAATAGGGGAGTGGAGATGCCCGAGGCAAAGTCTGAGCTGAGACACAGACCCCTGGTCACCTAAAGGTAGGGAGGGCTGGGCAGAGCCTCGGGAGTGGGAAAACCTTGGAACTTGAACATGGCCTGGTCTCAGCCCACACTGTTGGGAGTGCAGAAACAGACTGGCTGGGGAATTATGGGAGGTCCCCCCTACCCCTGCTGGAGCGTGTGACCCCAGTGTAGACTGCACGAGGTGTCTTTCTGCGTGTTCATCTGAATATATGACACTTAGGTAGCCCGCTGCCGAGGGTGTGGCCACCATCTCCTGACTGCAGGCCAGGGTTGGTTTGTTATTGTTGTTTGGTTTGTTTCTGTACCAGGACACTCTGCCTCTCATCTCTTGTCAGAAAGAGAGAGTAACCCAGGCCCAGAAGAGGGAAAACAGGCCTAGAGAATTCTAGAGTCAAGCTGGGCAGCCTCTCAGGGCATCGTTTGTTTAACGGGCCTCAGAGATGTAAGTCAGGGTCTCCCCCAGTGAGCCTCCACGGCCTGCATCAGCAACACCTTCATCTCCTTTCTCTGTACCCGGCAGCCCATCTGCTTCAGTCACCCCCAGAGGCCAAGCTGTGCCCCCCTTTATTCTCTCATCAGCTGAGAGGGGGCTGCTTTCACTATTTTATTGTATTGCTTATTTTGGCATCTTGACACAGGGTCTCCAAGCTGGCCTTGGACTCATGGCAATCCTCCTGACTCAACCTCTGAAGTGCTAAGATTACAGTCAGGAGCCATCACACTCTTTTTGTTGTTGTCGATGAAGAGATGACCTTGTGATGTAGCTCGGTCTGGCCTCAAATTTGTAATCCCCCTGCCTCAGCCTTCAGAATGCTGGAATGACAGGTGTGTACCACCACAGCTTCAGTTATTTTTGTTTACAGGTGGGAAGACATCCTGGGAGCAGGTGAGATGGACCTGGGGACCCACATCTCTCTCCTCTCCCTTCTCCTCCACTGTACACTCTTGACTGGAAGGCTCTCTTTGCCCGCTAACCCTCAGCTACAAGGCAGAAGGGGCCTCCCCTTACAACCCCAAAGCAGTAAATTTATGACCAATAAAGGGAAGTTTGGCTTTGCAGAGAGTGGGCACTGGCTAAAAATACTAGTGGCTTCTTGAAGCACTAAGATGAATTCGTAGATAGTTGACCTCCAACACGCAGCTGGACAGAAATCGGATTGTGACACCCTGCTGTCTGAAATCACTCACTGCACCCCAGTTAGAATCCAGACCCTGACCCTGACTCTTCCCAGGTCTCTCCTCCCCTCAGTGCCCAGTTGGCCCCCGACTGTGCTGATCTCTCTGAAGTTCCTTGGAATGCCAAGCAACTCCTGCCTCAGGGCCTTTGCACCTGTTTCTCTGTCTCCGCCAGGACGCTTTCTTCGCTGTTCTTTGCCCTCGAGGCTTCTTCACCCTCCATGCCTCAGCTCAAACGTTCCCTCTTCCAGAAGCTTTCCCCGTGTGCCCACCCAGCTGAGTCAGCACCTGGTCATTCTGTCTCATGGCCTTCTGCTTTTCTTCTCTGCCCTCATCACAAGCCACAGGGTTTTATGAATCTGTTTTGTGTTTGTGTCCTTCTGTGGGGTGGGAAGCCTGTCCATCCTCTGCTGCTGATGCGGTGCTCAGTGCTGCGGGCTAGTTACCCAGCACCTTCTGGGTGGTGAATGCTGAGCAAGGCTTCCTTAAGTCACTCAACTCCGTCAGGCCTCAAACTGCAGGCCGTGAGGGGCTCCTGCCTCCTGCTTTATAGATAAGGACGCGGAGGCATAGAAGAGACAGAGATTGAGCCAAGGACACAGCAGGTGAGGGCAGAGGAGAGACCAGAATCTAGGGGCAAGGGTTAGTCTCCTGTCCTAGTAGAAACTCTGTCCCTTTGTAAGATTAACTGAAGCCAGGTGGTGGTGGCACACCCCTTTAATCTCAGCACTCCAGAGGCAGAGGCAGGCATGTCTTTGAGTTCGAGGCCAGCCTGGTCTGCAGAGCAAGCTCCAGGACAGTCAGGGCCACACAGAGAAACATTGTCTCCAAAAACCAAACCCTCTTCCCACCTCCTCCTCCGAAAAAAAAGACTGACTGAGAAGGTGTTCCCCAGACACTGAGGGATGGATGACTTGGACGGATGACTTCACAGGTGCAAAGCATGCTGGGTTTGGAGCTACCTCTGTTCTCCTGGGAGCTGGGGCCTCAGAACCTAACTCCATCAAAATGCAAACCCCCCTGAGTGCTGGGCACACCTGAAATCCCAGCTGGGCTCAGGAATTTGAGGCAGGAAGATGAGGCCTTCCAGCCCAACCTGGGCTACATGGTGAAACCTGTCTCAAAACCCAAGGCCAGAGGCTGGAGAGGTGGCCCCAAGCTCAACGCATGGACTGCTCTTACAGAGGACCCGAGTTGGGGAGCCGCACCCACGCAGGGCGGCTCACAGCTGGGGGCCTCTGAGGCCTTCTTCTGCCTTAGCCACCTGTGCATACACACACCTACCCACTCCCACAGGCAAGCACACACAGTTAAAAATAAAACAAATGCGTTTGTAAAAGCAAAAGCGAAACAAATTAACAACAAAAATCAAGACAAGAAAAAAAAAGACAAAACTTTCACTGAGAATGTCTCAAATAAAAAAGAGTAAAAAGAAATCTCTCAGCCTCTCTCTCTCACATACACACACATACAAACGGGGGGGGGGGGAGCAAAGAATGCAAATGTACTGTATTGTTTATATAAGGGCCAAAAAGCAAACAGTCTGTAGAAGAGCAGCCATTACTGCAGAGACACACCTCCGTGGTTGATGAGCTTTGAGTTCCCCAGGTAGGAATTTCTGTTTTGCTAAGTTTATTTTTACAAATAAGATTCTTCACTGTGTGTTTTGTTTTTTTAAATCCACCAGATATTACACAGTAGAATTTAAAAAAAAAAAAAAAAATCCATTGGAGCTCCCTGGGCTGTTAGAAGAACTGAATGGGAGGTACAGATAGAAATGTCCATCCGTTCATTCATTCACTCTTCAAACACCTATCACAGGCCAAGCATCCTCCCAAATATCAGAGAAGATACAAACCCGAGGGGAACCCGACCCAGGTAGGAGGAGGTGGCCCAACAGCAGCACAGTTGTGAGCACCAGTTCTGGAGCCCGAGAGACCTGGGTTCAAGTCCCATTCCTGCTACTTACTAGTTTTGTGACTTTGGGCAGCTCATCCAGCCTCCCATTTCCCCGTCTCCTTTGCATCAAGACTAACAGTGCCGGATGCTCTGGGACAGCTGGCACACCTTGGCATTTACCTTTGCTGTGAGGTAGATGGGAGGGGTCTGCCCTGGCAGTTTGAAGTGGCAGGAGTTTGGATCCCATGCTGAAGACTCTGGAGTTTGCACCCAGGTCAGGGAAGGAAGGGTCTCAGAAAGATCTCTGTGATAAGCATGCAGGGGCACCAGGAGCCACCAGGGCCACCTGCGAAGCCTGTTAAAGTAACTCAGGTAAGGGGTTGGAGGTTTGGCTTTTATGGCTTTTTTTTTTTTTTTTTTTTTGAGCTGAGGATCGAACCCAGGGCCTTGCGCTTGCTAGGCAAGCGCTCTACCACTGAGCTAAATCCCCAACCCATTTTTATTTTTATTTATTTATTTATTTATTTTGGTTTTTCAAGACAGGGTTTCTCTGTGTAGCTTTGCACCTTTCCTGGAACTCACTCTGTAGACCAGGCTGGCCTCGAACTCACAGAGATCCGCTTGCCTCCGCCTCCCGAGTGCTGGGATTAAAGGCGTGTGCCACCACCGCCCGGCTTTTTTTATGGCTTTTTACATTTTTCATTATGTGTGTGTGTTCATGTGCTGTGGCTTGAGTGTTTGTGTGTGAGGGCAAAGGGCAGCTTGCAGGAGTTGGTTCCCTTCTTCAACCCCGTGGGTCCTGTCAAGCTCGATGCAAATGCCTTTACCTACCGAGCCATCTCATGAGTGTAAGCCCCGGGTTCGATCCCGGCACCCACTGTATAAAATGAGCTTGGTGGTATCCACCTGTAATCCCAGCACTTGGGAGGTAGGGAGGCAGGAGAATCAGGAGTTAAAGGTCATCCTCATCTACATAGTGAATTTGAGGGCAGCCTGGGCTACATGAGCCAAAACTCAACTAAGCCAATAAAGATCTGAGCAAAGCTGGGTGTCATGGTGCACATCTGTAATCTCAGCACGTAACTGGGAGAGGTAGAAGGATCACCGCAGGTTTGAAAGCAGGCTGGTCTACATATCAAATTCTAGGCCAGCAAGGACTACATAGCAAGACCCTATCTCAAAACAAACAAATGAAATCCAAGAGAAATAATAATTAATCAAAGTGAGAGATTAAGCAGTCTGTCCTGGGGTGACAGACAGGTGGGAAAGAAGGGGGCAGATTCAAGAGCTACTAGGGAGAAAACAATGGATGAAAATGGGAGATCATGGGGGGTGGGGGGAGCCCAGGGACAGCACTCCCTGGC
Organism: Peromyscus maniculatus bairdii; assembly: GCF_049852395.1. NCBI lineage: Eukaryota > Metazoa > Chordata > Mammalia > Rodentia > Cricetidae > Peromyscus > Peromyscus maniculatus. The sequence goes on from NC_134853.1 coordinate 154,695,634, forward strand.
ACAGCCACCAGGTGTGATGTTCGCACGTGTCCACAATCTGCTGGTTGAATCAGGACTCAGGGGTGCCCTGTTCCAATGAGCTCGGGGTAGGACTCAGTTTGGGGAAATCACTGCCTGGGTATGGGCTTGTCTAAGAGGCTGTGAACAGAGTAGGCCAAGGCACCCAGGACCCCAGTGGGGAGGAGGAGGAGGAGAAGCCGGGCAGTTTGAGGAAGCTCGGATGGGAGCAGCCCTGGAGGCTGAGGGTTTGGAGAAAGGTGTCACCACGTGTCATAGATGGATGAAAAGAGGCGGGCAGATGGGCCACCAGGGTCAGTGCCCAACAGGACTGTTTTCCTGATGCAGTGGGTGGTGATGGGTCTTTCTCAGCATGCACAGAGTGAACTGTGGCTTTTCCATGCTCTGGTCCCTGTACCCCCTGGCCATAATGGTGCAGTGTGTCTGGTCCCAGCTGGTCCATGTACAAACATTTCTCATCGCTGTAAAAAATTCCCTGACATGCAGGCAGATCTTTGTGACTTCAAGGCCAGCCTGGGCTACAGAGTGAGTTCCAGGCCAGCCTGGGCTACAAAGTGAAAACAAAAAACAAAAAAAATGAATGAATGAAATGAAATTCAGACTAGAACCCCAGCCTATGGAATGTCATTGCCCACATCCAGGATAGATCTTCCCACCCCTGTTAATGCCATCTAGGAACTCCAGCATAGGCAAGCCCTGAGGCTGGTCTCTTAGGTGCTGTCAAGCTGGCCATCAATGAAAACCACTACAGCTCTGTAAGTGACCTCTGCCAAGCATTCTGGTATTTTTGCATCCACGACAGTATAAATCAGTAAACTGAAGCTCTGAGGGTCAGGACTGGAGGAAATGGAGGTCGGTTCCACTCCTAACTCCTAGGTGGCAGTCTGGAGGAACACACCCACAAACACCTGAACTTGGTGGCTCTCCAACATCCCTTATACAAGTGAACCCCATTTTATATGGATTTGGACTCTGGGGACCTAAACTGCAGGAATTCTAACCCAGCAGGTGTAGGCAGTGTCTGAGAACCTGCATTGCTAACCAGCATCCAGGTGATTGCCAGCCAGGTGAGGAGAGCCACCCCCGGAGCCTACCCTACTCCCACCCTGTGCCGGGCAGGCAGTGGGGTCAGGCTTCGAGGGGTCTGGACCCGGGAGCTAGTTTGGGGGCGATCAGTTAGAGCTGGGGCCGCAGCTGGGAGCGGACCGGGTTGGGGGAGGCACAGGGCGGTAATAAGAAACAACAGGATGTTCTTCTTTTATTAGCCCCGGGGCTGCGCAGCTGCAGGTGAGTAATCAGATTTCTGCGGCGTCCTGTTTTCTCCGCTGCCTGGCGGTTCCTCGACACCCACTCACCTGCCAGCAGCCACTGGAGGGAGGGCAGACAGGCGGGAGGATGGGCGTGGGGACCGCCTGGGTCCCTCGCCCACGCCCACGCTAGCACACCCACGGAGAACGGTGCACCTGCTGAGCTCGCTGCGGGGCTGTAGGGAGGGGCCGCCCACTCGGCACACAGGCCCCCTGGTTCCAAGCAGGAGCTGAAGATCACAAGGTACCACCCGCAGCCTATGCGGTAGGCTTCTGAGCCTCAGTTGTGGCCTCTAGAACAGGACATCTCCCCGGGTCAGGCTGGTGATGATGTCAAAGTCACCCAGGTGTCAGGAGGAAGAGGCAAGTCTCTAAACTATCCTGTGCCTCAGTTTCTCAAAATGGGAGTAAGCAACCCTTCTTCAGAACATAGGATGTACTGGCCCTGGTGCTGCACGATTGCAATCCCATCATCATTCAGGAGGCTGAAGCAGGAGGATGGCGACTTTGAGGCCATCCTGGGCTACACGTTGAGCCCCTATTTCAGTAACAGAAATAAAACAAAACCTAGGGGCGGTAGATGTAGCTCATTTGGTAGAGTACTTGCTTAGTATGCATGAGGCTCTGGGTTCATCCTTAGCATCTCATTAACCGGGCGTGATGGTGCACACCTACAACCCCAGCCTTTGAAAGGTAGAAACCCGACGATCTTCGCACATTCAAGGCCAAGGAGAGAGATACAGGGAGAACTTATTTCAAAAGGGGGTGGGAGTGGGGGCTGAAGAGATGGATGGCTCTGCTGTTAAGAGCTCTGGCTGCTCTTGCAGAGGAACTGGGTTTGATTCCCATCACCCACATGGCGCTCACATCGTCTGTAACTCCAGTTCCAAGGGATTCCATGCTGCCGTTTTGGGGTGCCAGGCACACACATGGTGCACAAACATACATGCAGGCAAAACATTCAGCATTCATACCCATCAAATAAAATAAATCAATCTTAGAAAAAGAGGAAGAGGACAGTGAGTTGGGTGTGGTGGCACACACCTGTAACCACAACACTTGGGAGACAGAGGCAGGAAGATCAGTTCAAGGTCATTATTGGCTACATAGTAAGTTCCAGGCTGGTCTAGACTAATTAGACTAATGAGACATTGTCTCATAAAATATAGGAGATAAACTAGGTGGACACTGGACATGCTAAGAACCATACAGCAGCTGTCACTTGGTTATGGCTGTAGTGCCTTCATCCCTGGGCCTTTGCCCCTGGTGGGCATTGCTTCTTACTCAAAAACACTGGGTTTCCTTTGTCCGCATCTCATCAGGGAACTGGCCAGCGTAGGTCCGAACCAAGTTCGGAGACCAAGATTTTTATCTGTAAAATTGGTTACTGGCTCCATCCCCGACAGAGCAGAGAGGTCTAAAGACCAACAAGAAAACACACCCAACACTTTATAAACTGTAATTATTTCTTTTGGATGGAATCCAGAATCCTCCAGGGTTAAGGATTCACGACGAGTCAAGCTGGGGGGGGGGGGCAGGCGGGGGCTGAGGATATGGCTGAGAAGGCTCACCTAACACGCATAGAATTCTAGGTTGTAGGATGGCTGCAGTGACCGGAAATGGATACAGAGAAGGGCAGGAGGCAGAAGAACTCAGCACTGAATTGAAGGGGGCCTGAACCAGGGGGGGGGGCGATACAGGGGAGTGAAAGGAAACAGATGCGCAAGAACCTTCTGGAACAGAACAGCCGAACAGGAGAATGCTCTGAGCGACAGAAGGTCAAGGTATGGGAGAGGTGGGGACAATGCTAACTGGTTTGTTGGACAGGAAGGGGACAAGGAGAGGGGGCCTCTAAGACTGCCAGATGGACATACGTCCACTACAGCAACTGCCTGTGTCAGCCAGCCAGCAGGATCACAGGGGGAGAGCGGGCAGAGGAGAGGGAATAACTGCGTTAATCAAGAATCTTGGTTTTGCGGGCGGCGGCGGCGGCGGCGGCGGCGGCGGCGGCGGCGGCGGCGGCGGCGGCGGCGGCGGCGGCGGCGGCGGCGGCGGCGGCGGCGGCGGCGGCGGCGGCGGCGGCGGCGGCGGCGGCAGTGCACGCCTTTAATCCCAGCACTCAGGAGGCAGAGGCAGGCGGATCTCTGTGAGTTCGAGGCCAGCCTGGGCTACCAAGTGAGTTCCAGGAAAGGCACAAAGCTACACAGAGAAACCCTGTCGGAAAAAAGAAAAAAAAAAAAAAGAATCTTGGTTTTGTTAGAAACTTGATTCAAACTATTTAAGGGGGGGGGGGGAGAACAGTTAAAAGTTAAACGGCTCCCTTATCTTGGAGTTTTCAAGTGTGAGTCAAGGCATGGCTGAGTCCAGGGTTTCTAATGAGGTCACTGGGGTGTCTCCTTTTATGGAACTCTGTCCTTCCAGAAAAGTAGTCATTACCATTTTCTTCTTTCTTTTTAAACAGAGTCTTACTATGTAAACCAGTCTGACCTGAAACTCAAATATCTGCCTGCCTCTGCCTCCATAATGCGGTATTAAAGGTGTTTGTCATTGTACCTGGACAGTCATTACCGTCTTAATCAGAGCAGCTGGACTATCTGTGACCCCCCACCCCTCCCACACCAGTAAGATTGGGCCTGTTGGTCATTAGATCCTCCCTCTGTACCCACCTTCCAGCTGCAGTTAATTCTATCAAAGCTGCATGTGGTCTCTGGAGGGGCTAGAGTATGCAGATCATAAATAGTTAACTGAAAGGGAGCGGGGAACTCCATTTACGCAGCTATGAGAGGTCCATGCTTGGGTGGCAATTTTTAGTGGTATGGCTGTTTCACGTCATCCATATTCCTATAGGTAATTCTTACCCCATGCTCCCGAAAGTAAACCCAGTAAATGCACTGCGCACGCTATTGTGGAGGTCGGAGGGTAATTTGCAGGAGTGGTTTCTCTCCTTCCACCATGTAAATTCTGGGGATTGAACTCAGGTGAGCAGGTTTGGAGTGCCTGGATGCAGAGCCATCTCTCTGGCCCTGGCTTTCCCACCAGTCCTCGCCTTTCTCTAGTTCCAGGAAAGGACGGACTTACTAGTCCACAGTCTACTTACTCACATTTCAGGAGACACAAACCTCTCCCACTAACTCCTGCCAAAATTCCAGAGGACTCTGATTGACTCAACTTGTATCACATGCCCAGACCCCAGCCAATTCTTGTGTGAAGGAAACTGGGGTTCTGTGATGGGCCTGTATGCTCTTATATCAGTGGGGACTCAGGAGCCGATACCAGCCCAGCCCACTCCAAAGACAAGAATTGAGAGGCGGTGGGGAAACCTGCCAGGATGAAATCCCTGCCCCCCATGTGGCGGTACATGCTTGTAACCTCCAGAGATTGCACACCTGTGAAGCCGGCCTGGGGCCATACAGCAAGACCGTGTCTCAAAACAAAGGGAAAAGAAAAACAAGGTGTGGGGATTGGAGAGATGCTCAGGGTCAGGTGTTCACAAGAAGGGTCACCAGGGTGAGATGTCACTCACTGAGGAAAAGCAGAGAGCATGCCAGGCCTGGGGAGGGACCAGCCAGGATTCCCAGGATGGGGCAGGAACATAGGACAGGGGAAGAGTCATGACCTCAGTAAGTCCCAAGCCTCCAGCAACTCTAGTCTCCTCAACTGGAGTGTGGGAATATCTTATCTTCAGGCCCATTTTACAGGCAAGGACTTGGTAGATCAGGGCCTGGACAAGAGCTGGGAGGAACAGCTGAGACCTAAGCACTTGCTTCAAGGTCTCCTGTCCATTCCAGGAGCTGGGTCTCTGAAGATCACCCTAGGGAAGGGGGCAGGGAGTAGGGAGTACCTGGGCAAACATTCAGAAGCCTCCCTTGGGTCTCCTAGGCTCCTGTCTAGAAATTCAGTCCCTCGTAACTCAAAAATCAATTTCACTCATGAGCATACTGATGCATCCAATTTGTAATGGGGAAACTGAGTCCAGAAAGGGACAAGTAACTGGATCACCAATGACCTGGGGTGGATATCATCTAGAATACAGGGCCCCCGAGCATCCCATGTGGCACCTCACTTCTATCTCTGATGTTCTAAGACACATTATGGTGTGGAATCAAGGGCAGCCACAAGGTCTGGAAACAAACAATGTGGCTATTGGCAGCGCACTTAGAAACACACATGTAGAGTAATTGGGGCCAGCCAGGTGGCCCGGTGGGTAAAGACACTTGCCTCCAAGCATGAGGACCCGAGTTCAATTCCTGGAACCCATATGGTGAAAGGAAAGAACTGATCACAAATTTTTCTCTGATCTTAAAAAGACACACCGCCGCTGCTAGGCGGTGGTGGCGCATGCCTTTAATCCCAGCACTCGGGAGGCAGAGGCAGGCAGATCTCTGTGAGTTCGAGGCCAGCCTGGGCTACCAAGTGAGTTCCAGGAAAGGCACAAAGCTATGCAGAGAAACCCTGTCTCGAAAAACCAAAAAAAGAAAGAAAGAAAAGAAAGAAACACCAAGGATAATTGAGGCACAGACTTCATGGCTACCCTATAAATGATAGAGTCCCTGTTTTATACACGAGAAACAGGCTCAGAGGTATGGGGAGACCATCACCGGTATCAGTGACTCCAAAACAGTGGTGTCTTGTCCCCACCACAAGCTGCAGTCAGGAAAGGGGAGAGGATCTGCATGTGGAGGTGAGGGGTGCCAGAAGGAAGGGCTGAGTCCTTCCATAAGAGATGGACAGTTATGATAGTGACTAAACCCGTGGTCTGGTGGCCAGGGTTCTAGTTCTGACCCACCATTTCTTAACTCTGTGCCCTCAGGTAAATGACTTCCTGCTCCTCTCTGGACCTCACCTTCCTCATCTGTAAGACAGGGTTAGGGCCGGGCGGTGGTGGCGCACGCCTTTAATCCCAGCACTCAGGAGGCAGACGGATCTCTGTGAGTTCAAGACCAGCCTGGTCTACAGAGTGAGATCCAGGAAAGGCGCAAAGCTACACAGAGAAACCCTGTCTCGAAAAACCTCAAAAAGAAAAAAAAAAGAAAAAAAAATAGCAGGTTAGAGGAATGCTCAGCTGGTAAGTATGAAAGACCTGAGTTTGATCCCCATAACCCATGCTTGTTGTTTGGGGGGGGGTGTGTGTATGTGTGTGCTTTTTTGTTTTTGTTTTTTTCCGAGACAGGGTTTCTCTGTGTAGCTTTGTGCCTTTCCTAGAATTCACTCTGTATAGCCCAGGAGGGCCTCAAACTCACAGAGATCCGCCTGCCTCCCGAGTGCTGGGATTAAAGGCGTGCGCCGCCGCCGCCGCCGCCGCCGCCGCCGCCGCCGCCGCCGCCTGGCTCTTTGGTGTTTTTTTTGTTTGTTTGTTTGTTTTTTTGTGACAGGGTCTCTCTCTGGCTGGCCTGGAACTCACTATGTGTATCAGGCTGGCCTCAAACTCACAGAGCTCTGCCTGCCTCTGCCTCTCCAGTGCATCACTATACCTGCTTTTTTTCCCCCTCTTTTTTAAGCTGAGCGTGGTGGCACAGGCTTGTAATCCCGGTGCATCGAGAGACAGACAGATCCCTGCAGTTGCCTGGCCAGCCAATCTAACATACTTGGTGAGTTCCAGGTTAGCAAGAGACTCAGAAACCAAGGTGGGACCAGTGGGATGGCTCAGGCGTCAGAAGTACTTGCTACTCAAGCCTGGTGACCTTGGTTCAACCCTTGGGGCCTTCGTGATGAAAGGAGAGAACCGATTCCTTCAAGATGACCTCTGACCTCCACAAGAATGCTGTGGCATGCACCTGTACATACTCATACTCCTCTATGTATAATAATAATAATAATAAATAATAATAAAACAATTAAATGAAAGCCAAGGTGGATAGCCCCTGAGGATTGTTGTCTGGGCTCTACATGCACATCCACACACATCCACCTACACATGTGTGCCCTTGCACGTACAGGGACATGCAAATATGCACATACACAGGGCAAAGTATGGCACATGGTACCTAAGATAACTTGTAAACGTGGCACCATGGAGACATCCCCTCATCCCCTCATTCATTCCTTATTCCATTCCTTCACTCATTCATCCATCCCTCCATCCCTCCATGCGGTGCCTCCGTGCACTGGCCTCTGTTTTGTGTGGCACTGGGCACTGACTGCCTTCAGTGCCCCTCGGCGATGCTGTGAACATTTCCAAGTCCTAGAGCTGCCTCCCGGCATCTGCCCCTGGCTAGCAGGGTAGTCTGAGCTTGGAAGGAGAGTTGGGTGAGCTTTGTGAAGCTGAATCCTTGAACCTCCCACGCAGTGTCCAGGCCCCACACTGTGTCTTCACGGTTATGAACTCTTCCTGTCCTCAAGGCCGGGCCTGCTGCTGCTGTGGGCTTCTGGGCCTGCCTCTTTTTTCCCATCGAAGGCTGTGTGTGCTATTGAGTGAAGGTGCTATGTCAAATGCCTGAGGGCTGGTGGCTGCTGCCGCTGCTTCCTCCTCCTCTTCCTCCTCTTCTTTTTCTTTTTGTTTGTTTTTCAAGACAGGATTTCTCTGAGTAGCACTCACTCTGTAGCCCAGGCTGGCCTCCAACTCAGAGATCCACCTGCCTCTGCCTCCCAGAGTGCTGGGATTAAAGGCATGCCGCTGCCGGCCACCACAGCAGGGCTGGTGGCTTCTTAAGTCACCCCAGCTAGTGATGATGCTTCCATGCCAGGAGACGGCACTGAGTTCACCTTCCTCACAGTGCTTCATTATCTTTGGTTTTCACAGGTGAGAGAGCAGAGAGGTTCAGAGACAGCAAGGCTTGCCAGGGTGACAGATCTCAGGAGCCAAAGGCACTGTGCCCCTAACCACCACTGACTTCCTCCCTGTGTGTGAAGTCCCCTGGCCCACTCCCTGGCAGCTGAAGCTGGAGGACTCGGTTCATGCCTCGGGCAGGGGGCAGGCACATCCAAATGATTCCTGTCACCTGGCGGTGGCCGGTGACATCCCTGTCACGGACGAAGCCTCAGACCCAGCTGGGCTGAGGCTCTGTCCTCTCGAGCTTCCTCTTGGGCCCTTGTCACCGGAGGCCCTGGCCCAGGTGGGGTGAGGGCCAACGGGTGACAATGACCGATTTAGAAAGTAAAGCTGCTCCTCAAACAAATAAGAAAGAAGAGGAAAGAAAGCATGGCCTGCCCGCTTCCTGCCCCACTCTCTCTCCTGCACCTGGGCCCCAGCTGCGGGTCCTCCGGGCTTGTTTGTGCATCCTGCCTGCGAGCCTCTTCTTCTAGTCCCGGGCCCCTCCCCTGGGCTGGGATGATTGTGGAAATAAACCCCTCTGTGATTGTTGTATTGTCATGGTCTGGAGCATTGTGTGGGACAATACCAGTAATCACCACACAGGGGGCTTCCTGCATTGCCAGGACCAGAGAGTGTTACCAGCCAGCCCCCACTGGGGAGCAGCCTGCCAGGTTTTGCAGGGCCGAGGTCTGGAGGCCTGTGGGGCCGGCTGCTGGCTGCTTCCCTCAGTCCCGTTTCCTTGTCTGCAAAATAGGGCTGGACATAGAAAGCGCAGTTCAGGGCCCTGACGGTGGCCGCTTAGCCAAGGAAGCCAGAGTCACACAGGGCCAGAGTTTTGGGGCCTCCTAGCAAATGGCTGGGAAATGGACACTAACCCCACAGCCTTGTTTCTACCCATTGGTTGTTTTGTTTTTGACAGAGTCTCATGTAGCCCAGGCTGGTCTTGAACTCTCTATGTAGTCAAGGATGACCTTAAACTTCTGATTCTCCTGCTTCTACCTCCTGAGTGTTGGGATCACTGCCCCAGCCATTTATGCAATGCCAGGGATTGAACTCAGGGCTTTATGCTTGCTAGACAAACACACTACCAACTGAGCTACACCCAGCCTTGCTATTACTATAGTAAGCACATCGTGTACGACATCCATTTTTATCTGCACTGGAACCAAATCAAGTAGAGGCTGTCACCCCTGTTTGACAGCCGAGCACCCAAAGACAGGTTTGATTCGGTTGAGGTGGCTGGAAAGCTCAGTGGGAGTTCAGAACTGCCTGGGTCAGGACCTATCACTGAGGGTCCGTCATGTTCTGTGGCCAGAGACAAGTCATTTGCTTTCTGAGCCTCAACTCTTTCCCTACGAAAGCAAACATCTCATAATGCCTACCTGCAGACACTGTGCAGTTCTAAGGGGCCAGGAGAGCCAGGTCAGTGACAGTGTGAAGGAAGGTGTGACTCTCCCAGGGCCTTGGCTGCCAGCACTGAGGCAGTATCATTCAGATTAGTGTTATTAGAGTCACAGTCAGGGAGTCAGAGAGGATGCTGAGGGCCGTGCCTGGTTCTCAAGATCTAAATCCTGTGGTTGTGGCCGGCCAGCGATTCCCAGAGGCACCTGGTGAGATGTGGCTCCACCCACTGGGGCTAAAAAAATCCCCCAGGCTGCCACCGTGCAAGCTGCGAGTCACCTGCTCCAGTTAATGGCAAGCTGTAGTCCTGCTTCCCGTCAACCCCACCCCACAGCTGTGGAGCCCCGGAGGAGCCATTTGACCTTCAGAGATGGGAAGAGGACATTGGTGTTGCAGAGGGTTTGGGCACTGGAAATGATGCTGAGCAGCATACAGTTGCAGGAAGGCCATGAGACCTAGATTTGGGGTTCACTTCTCCCCACAGGGTTGTCACAGGCAGGCTATGTCTTCCCACTGCAGCTGCTTCAGGGTGCAGCCTGGGCATGTCTTTAGCCTGGGTCCAACTTCTGCCTCCTACCCCTCCAGACCTTGAGCTGTAGCTCCCAGGATACCAGCCTTGGTTACTCACCCATTCATCAAACTAAAGAAACTGTCTGAGCCGGGCGGTGGTGGCGCACGCCTTTAATCCCAGCGCTCGGGAGGCAGAGGCAGGCGGATCTCTGTGAGTTCGAGGCCAGCCTGGGCTACAAAGTGAGTTTCAGGACAGGCTCCAAAGCTGCATCTTATTCATTCATTTAGTTAGTTAGTTTTATATGCCACCATGGCACTCTACCTCTTAGCTATGGCCACAGCTGCCTTTTTATTTTTGTTTGATTTATTTAATTTTTTTTTACATTTATTCATTTTATTTTACATATATGAGTGCTTTGCCTGCGTTTATGTATGCCGTACACATATCTGCATTACCCACAGGAGCCAGAAGAGGGTGTCAGATCCCCTAGAACTGGAGTTAAAGATGTTTGTGAGCCACCATGAAGGTGCTGGGAATTGAACCTGCGTCCTCTGGAAGAGCAGAAAGTGTTCTAAACCCCTGAGCTGTCTCTCCAATCTGTTTGATTTTTCTGAGATAGGGACTCACTAATGTAGCCCTGACTGGCCTGTGTAGACCAGGCTGGCCTTGAACTCATGCCTCCTCTCAGTGCTGGGATTAAAGGCGTGCACCACGAGGCCCGCTCGTCTTTTTAGTTTCATTACTTTTTAAGATTTGTTTTTATGTCTGTGTGACGATGCCACATGTGTGTGCAGTGGACACGGGAAGAGGGCGTCAGATCCCCTGCAGATGGAGGTATAGGTGGCCGTAAGCTGACTTAGGTGCTGGGAACACCTCTGAACTGCTGAACCATCTCGCCAGCCCCTATTTATTAATTGCCATAGCTGCTGTGTGAGGTTAGAGGACAACTTTAAGGAGCTAGTTGTCATTTGTATTTATTTTATTTGTATTCTTTTTTCATTTGTTTGTTTTTCAAGACAGGATTTCTCTGTGTATTCTTGACTGTCCTGGAACTTGCTCTGTAGACCAGGCTGGCCTTGAACTCACAGAGATTCATCTGCCTCTGCCTCCCAGGTGCTGAGATTAAAGGCGTGCCCACCACCCGGCTTGTATTCTTTATTTGTATTTTATGTATATAGTTGCTTTGCCTGCGTGTATGTCTGTGCAGTATATACATACTGGTACTCTTGAAGCGAGTTACTGACGGTTGGGAGCCACTGTGTGGTGCTGGGAGTTGAACCTGGGTCCTCTGGAAGAGCATCCAGTGCTCTTAACCACTGAGCCATCTCTCCAGCCCCAGCACTGATTCTCCTGTTGAGGCAGGGTCTCTCTTGTTTCTGCATGAAGATGGGAAATATACAGAGTCTGGATCCTGTATGGTGTCGTGTTGATTTTGAATTTTTTGAATGCCGATGAGAGAACCATAGCTACTAAGAGACACTGGATTTTAAAAAGGGTCTGCAAATTAAACCAGCCTAGATATTTTAGGGACGCTATAACTTTAAAATGGAATTCAGAAAATGTATTGTGTTGGTGAAGAAGTTATGCTTTTATTTCCACAGGAAATGAAAGGCTTTGGATTCCTCCAAGGTTAATAGAGATCATGTTTGATCGGTGGAGACCTCCTGAAAATCTTGACTACAGACATAAAGAAACAAACAACAAAAAAAAAATCCTATAAGACAGGTGATGTATATACTATAAACTAATACTTTGCATGGGAACAGTTCTGAAACTGGACAAAAAATGTTACAATTAGTGTTCCCAGGACTTGACCATTATCTCAGTTTTCTCAGGATCCCCTAAAGATGCTGTCACCCCCAGACAACAGGAAGCAGTCGAGAGAACACAATGCCCCCATTCCCAAGAGGTGGGGTTATGGATGTTTGTCATCATTTAGTGGAGATATAGGAATATAAGACAACTATTCACAAATTTAAAGTTATTTTTGCTATACTGTATGTATGTTTCTACTCTTGTTTGGGGTATTATGCTTATGCAGCTCTTTTTAAAATGTATAATTTAGAAATACAGTTTAGTAGTCATCTATATTAATCAAACTTGTAGTTATGTTACACATATTTTCTTTTCTTTTCTTTTCTTTTTTTTTTTCCGAGACAGAGTTTCTCTGTGTAGCTTTGTGCCTTTCCTGGAACTCGCTTTGGAGAACAGGCTGGCCTCGAACTCACAGAGATCCGCCTGGCTCTGCCTCCCGAGTGCTGGGATTAAAGGCGTGCACCACCACCGCCTGGCTTTTTTTTTTTTTTTATGTTACGCATATTTTCAAGGTTAAACAAATATATTTTAGATAGATGCTCTTCAAATGCTACAGAGACCTACTGCTGTGGATATCACTCTGTATAAATAAAATGCTGATTGGTCAGTAGCCAGGCAGGAAGTATAGGCGGGACAAGCAGAGAAGAGAATTCTGGAAACAGGAAGACTGTGAGAGAGATGCTGCCAGCCACCGCCATGAGAAGATGTTAAGAAATGGGTTGATTTAAGATATAAGAACAGTTAGCAAGAAGCCTGCCATGGCCATACAGTTTATAAGTAATATAAGTCTCTGTGTGTTTACTTGGTTGGGTCTGAGTGGCTGTGGGACTGGTGGGTGAGAGATTTGTCCTGACCCTGGACCAGGCAGGACTGGGGAAAACTTCAGCTACAACTTACAGAGTATGGCATTTAAGATGTTTAATAACCTAAGGTTTTTTATGACAGTGAGGCACATATGGTCCTGGCAGCACCAATCTACTCCATAAAAGGATCATGGGCATCAAAGAACCTCCATATGGAGTTTGCTTTCCTTGTGGCAAAGCTAGCCATCTGGGCAAGAAACTGCTCTTGCCTTGACTGCTGACAGAATGCTGGACAAACTGGACAAGCAGGACACAGAGAAGAAAGACTGCCGAATTTTGCCAAGACAAGGTGGGACAGTCCTCCAAAATTCCTGCTTCATAGAAAAGCCTGCCAGATATTCTGCAAGACACAAAGGAAAACGACTACCGAACTATGCCAAAACAGGATGGGACAGTCCTTCAAAATTCCTGCTTTGTAGAAAAGTCGCCAGATATAGTAGGCCTGTAGGCAGAAGATGGATGCCGCAACGTTGCAGAGGAACCTTGGGTGACTGTCCAGGCAGCCAGATGTCTCTGTCATTTCTGTAGTTTTGGAAGTGTCTTTCACTGCACTTTCTGTCTACATGGGTAATATTATGTCTTTCTGGGGTCTTTGATGGAGATGAAGACTAGATAGTTATAGTTACTGTTTTTCTTAGTTGTGATAGAAAGTAACAAGAGGGAAGGAGGGAAAAAGAGAGGGAGACACCCAGGCCCAGCGAAGCAGCTGCCAGACAGACACAGAGGAAGCAGGAAAGTAGGACACACAGAATGAAAGAAAGGTAAAAAAAGCCCGAGGCAAAACATAGATGAAGAGAAACAGGTTAAGTTATAAGGGCCAAGTAGTGATGGCGCACGCCTTTAATCCTAGCACTTGGGAGGCAGAGGCAGGTGGATCTCTGTGAGTTTCAGGCCAGCCTGGTCTACAGAGCTAGTTCCAGGACAGCCAGGGCCACAACAGTGAAACACTGTCTTGAAAACCAAAAAAAAAAAAAAAAAAAAAAAAAAGTGATAGGAGCTAGTGAAACAAGCATAAGATAAGGCAGAACATTCATAAATAACAGAAAGTCTCTGTGTTGTGACTTGGGGGCTGGTGGTCTAAGAAAGCCTGATACACTCAGCTACGTAGTAAATTCAAGACCAACTTGGGATAAAGAGATCATGTTTCAGAAAAATAAAAATGAAAAGCCATGGCATATAAAAAGTGGTAGCATATGCCTTTAATTCCAGCACTCAGGAGGCAGAAGCAGGCAGACTCTGTGAGTTCAAGGCCAGCCTGGTCTACAGAGTGAATTCCAGGACAATCAGGGCTTTGTAGAGAGACTGTCTTAAAACAAAAACAAACAACCCTATATTTACCTAATATGTGCAAACCTGAGAATCTCAGAAATGCAAAATAAGTTTTAAAATAATACATTTGATTCAATGTATCAATACATAGTATTGTCTGGAAGGGTGTAGACATGGCAGGAGTCACTGGCTCCCTGCATGGGGGGATGGGGGGGGCAATGATGTCAGTTAGCTTGGGCCATGAGAGTAGCTGCCATCTCCGCCCCCGCCCCCCCCAGACAGGGTTTCTGTGTCGTTTTGCGCCTTTCCTGGATCTTGCTCTGTAGACCAGGCTGGCCTCAAACTCACAAAGATCCTCCTGCCTCTGCCTATAGCTGCCATCTTGACCCTCATCATCACCATCAATTCCTTCTGAATCCAAACCCTCAGAACTTCTGCTCCCTGAGCCAGAGGAGGGGGTGTTACACATGGGAGCCTGGGAAGTTGAAAAGGGACAGTGGAATAGGAGTCTCTGGTGGGCTGTTTACCTCGGGGCCTCATGGACAGCATCAGGGAGGACCCTCAGACTCACATCCATCCTCTGGAGCTGGAATGGAATGATACAAGCAAGGGGGGTTTCCCTGGCAACCCCAGTGGATGTGGGACTCCGGGGGAAGTGGTATTGTGTTCACATCACTGGTCACTTGCTGATTTTACTCCCGTGTGTCTCCATCATTCATCAGCTAGCCATCTGTCCCCTGCAGCCACCCATCCCTACCCCTCCATGCCCGTTTGTCTCCCGTTCTTCGGTCTTGTATCCAGCCACCATCCAGCCACCCATCCAGCCACCTACCCATCTACTAACCCAGAAGGAGGAAAGGGGGAGGGGTGGGGCAGGAGGAGGAAGAAGAACCCTGGCTGATGAGATGGCCAGTGAACTGGACTGGAACAAAAGCCGGTGGGAGGAAATCAAAGCCTTGGCCTGGAGGCAAGATTCCATCCCTGCCTTCAGGATTGACTTAGAAACGGACTCCACTTGGAAGTCTGCCCCAGACAGGCTCGCTTTCTCTCAGCAAAGGGACGAGGAATTCCAGACCTGAGGAGCATCGAGAGTGGGACCCTTACTGTAGATCACAGGCCGTGAGTCCTCAGGAGAAGGGGCATGCTTGTGCCCTGCAGAGCGGCAGCCAAACCCGGATGTCCAATTCCCAGGCTAGAATCTCCCCTCCCAGAGTGTGCCTCTCGTTGCCTTTCATTCCCTACCCCGTCAATACCATAAACAGACTCCCTGAAGACCCCTCACTACCTGGCACAGCACTGGGCCCAGAGAAGGGAACCTCCCCCACTTCTGCACGCTCCTTCTCTGTCCCCAAATGTTACCAGCTGTTGCATGAACTCTTTTCTGGGGAGACTGCCGTGGGAGCTCACTTACCCCAGACAAGGCACCGTGACAGCAGGACTCCTCCCTGCTCCCTGATGGTCCTGCTGCCCTCCCTCCCCACCCCAGGGCAGTCCTACGGACCGTCCACCGATGGGAAAAGGGAGGCAGAGCTTACCCTCAGTCCCACAGTTCAGAGGTGGCACATCCCTGCCTCTGTCCTGCACTGAGCTGAGCCATTTGACCCCATGTCTAGCCTCTGGTGGTCTGGCCTCCAGGTGGCCTTGTGCCATTGAAGTCAGGGGCTGGGGACAGAGAAGGCATGCACAGACAGAGGCCTGTAGGGGTGCCGAGGGCCGGGCAAAGGAAGACACCTTGAGGACCGTTTTCACCTGCTCAGCCCCACCTAGCCATGGAAAATGTGAGTCAGAGGAAGCTGGTGTCTGGGGACCGGGTGGTGTGCGTGGGTGACAGCATGTGGGGGGCACCATGGGAGGGTGGGAGCTGGATCTGGGGTAAGGTTGGGGCACTGGCTTGAGACTCTGGGTTCTGCTCAGTTTCTCTGAAGACTTTCACTTCCAGAAGGATGGACAAGCTGGCTTGTGAAAGATGTCCCCAAGCCTCCGTGGCCATCGCCAGTTGCTCTTTGCTCAATCAACAAGCAATCTTTGAGCAACTGCTGTGTGCATGGACAAGGTGTGTCCTTTCTAACGAGGAGAGGGCCAGGCATGGACAGGCACCAGTTACCCATGGGTGACTCAATCCAGTGGGGACATCTGGAAGCCCAAATACTGTGTACAGTGAGGACACAGGACCCGTTTCCTAGGGCTTGTTACCAGTGGGCTTTTGGGGGTTCAGTGCTTGAATAGCATGTTTGTGTCTTCCCACCCTCCAGGGACCCAAGGAAGGAAGAACCACTGGTCTTCCCATTTCACAGGGTAGGAAATGGAGCCGGTAACATGCACTGTCCAGTTTTTCCCTGCCAGATGCTCGGGAATGGCAGCTGGGGTCTGAAACCAGCCATCTGGACTGGGGATGTAGCTTGGTAGAACAGTTGCCTAGCATGAGGAGGCCCAGGGTTCAATCCCCAGCACCACAAAAATAGACAAATACGTAGACACAAAGGACTGTGACTGGAGCTGAACCAGGAGGGACAGGGAAAAGGCTGAGGCAAGAGCAGCCAGACTCAGGCAAATGTCCCTCATAGCACAGCCCTTGCCCTGGGAACTCTGTGGAACTTCCGTGTGTTTGGGAAGAAGACCCTTGGCTACGATGACGAGTTGGGAGCCAGCTGGGACACAAGTGACATGTGATTTAATGTTGATGTCGTGTTGGTTTCCAGGGCTGTTATGACCACAGACAGGTGCTGAAAAGCTAGAATTTGCCTTTAAAAAACCAGACAAACAACATATTTGGGTAAGGTGGCACACACCGTTAGTCCCAGCGCTCCGGAGGCAGAGGCAGGCGGACCTCTAAGTTCGAGGCCAGCCTGGTCTGCAGAGCAAGTTCCAGGACAGCCAGAGCTACACAGAGAAGCCAGAAATCAACACAACAACAAATTATAGTTATTTACTTTTTTCAATTGTGGCAACAGTACAAGTGTGGAGGTCAGAGGACAGCCTGTGGGAATCTGTTTTCTCCTTCCTCCCTGTGGAACCTGGGGATCGAACTCAGGGACTCAGGCCTGGCAGCAGGTGCCTTGACCTGAGGGGCCATCTGGTTGGTTCAAAGCTGACCTTTCTTCCTTCCCGCCTCTGAGATTAAACTGAAAATATCTTCAGGGTGCTCTGAGAGGATCATTCTCCGACGCTTCCTGCTTTTATGGGCAGCCCAGGGATCCCTCAGTCTTCAGCTACCCAGTGTTTGCCCCGTCAATACAAGCCCTTCATCCTGTTTTCCCCCTTACAGGACAAGGAAAGCCATATTGGGTTAAAGCGCCCCACCCCAGTACACCTTTTTTGTTGTGGGGGGGTGCTTAAGACAGGGTCTTAGGTAGTCAAGGCTGACCTCAAATACACTGTGTAGCCAAGGATGACCTTGAACTCTTTTTTTTTTTTTTTTTTGGTTTGGGTTTTTTGAGACAGGGTTTCTGTGTAGCTTTGGAGCCTGTCCTGGAACTCACTCTGTAGCCCAGGCTGGCCTCGAATTCACAGAGATCCACCTGCCTCTGCCTCCCGAGTGCTGGGATTAAAGGTGTGCACCGCCGCCGCCACCATCGCCACTACCGCTGCCGCCCGGCTGACCTTGAGCTCTTGATTTTCCTGCCACCTCTGAAGTACTGGGTGGGATTCCAGGCATGCTCCACCTCGTCTTTTTTTTTTTTTTTTTTTGCAGTGCTGGGTGTTGAACCCAGGACTTCATGCAAGGTGAGTCCTCTGCCAGGTGAGCCACACCCCACCTGACCTCACCTTAACTAGCTATATCTACATCATCCTTTCTTCCAAATAAGGCCAGCACCCGAGGTACTGGGGGGCGGACACGACCCTGAGTATCTTCTGCGGGACACAATGCAACCCAGAACATGGGTTGTTAAAGGGCTTTTTATACAAATAAACCTTGAGTCTGAAAAGCCTGTGTGAGTCATGTGTCCCAGTTTGAGTCAGAAAATGTGGCCTTGGAGCATTTGTGCAGCCCAAGCTCAAATCCCAGCACCAAACGAAAACACAGCCTTGATGTTTTTATCCTCTGCACTAGTACTTTGCCCTAGTGGGTACTAAATAAATGTTTGAGAAATCCTCGGCTCGTGGTTCCCTAAGGTCCTCGGGTCTTCTGTAACAAGTCAGAAGAATAGATTAAAAGGCCCTGGAGATCTAGGTCCAGCTGCCTCTGCCCTGGATTCCAGGCTGGCCTACTGCTCCGATGAGCACAGCATTCCTTCCTGTCTGGGCACCAGCCTGGGGACAGAGGGACAGAAGGATACGCCTTGGTTCCTCTCCCCACTGGATGAAGGAGACGCCACGGAGCTCAGTCTCCACTTTGACTCACCAACCGCACGGATGCAGACTGCTTCATTCAGAGGTGTGTCCATCGTGCCCACCTTCACTCTGGCACTCTTGCCCAGTCACTCAGCTGACCTCCTTGACACTGGCAGGGTAATCTTAAACATCAATCCAGTCCTTTTTCCTATGGCTCCCTGTCGCCTTCAGAATCAAATTCACATTCTTTTTTATTTAATTTTTAAAAAGTTTATTCAATTTACTTTTACATGTGAGTGTTTGGCCTGCATGTATGTATGTGCACCACATGCATACTTGGTGCCTGTGGAGGGCAGAAGATGGTATCAGATCTCCCGGGAGTGGAGTCGCAGATGGTTGAGGGCCACCATGTGGGGGCTAGGAGTCGAACCCAGGTCCTCTGGAAGAGCAGCCAGTTATCTTAACCACTGAACCATCTCTCCAGCCCCAAGTTCACATTCTTAAAATTGCCATTTCTTAGCCGGGCAGTGGTGGCACACGCCTTGAATCCCAGCACTCGGGAGGCAGAGGCAAGCGGATCTCTGTGAGTTCGAGGCCAGCCTGGTCTACAAAGCAAGTTCCAGGACAGGCTCCAAAGCTACACAGAGAAACCCTGTCTCGAAAAACCAAAAAAAAAAAAAAAAAAAAAAAAAAAAATGCCATTTCTTTGTACAGATTTGCCTCCAGCTGTCTATCCAGGGTTGGTTTTCACTGTTTCCTACAGGTGCCCTGTCTTCCAGGCTATGGAAGGAGATGAGGGGTGACTCAGAGGCAGGACCTGCAGTGGTCTCAAGATGCCTTTATAAGTTAATCTGCAAGTGGGCTGGACTTCCCTTCTTTGTATCTCTGTCTTCACGTAGGCCATTCACTCTGTATGGAATGTTCTTCCATTCTCCACCAGCTCCCCGGAAAAACACCTTATCCCTGTTCCAATAGAACTTACTCCAGCACGCTCCGCTGTCTAGACAACATGGTGGCTTCTCGTCCCTTCTAGCAAGGTGCCAGCCCCAGGCCTGAACGGCAGGGAGAGCAGATAAGAGAAGGGACAAACTGGAAACCTGCCTGCAAATGGCTTTGTCAATGTTTCGCTGTGCGACCTTGAGCGAGTCTCTTTCGCTGTCTGTGGGGTGGGGTAGGGAGCGATAGCTAAACAGATATGAAGACACGAACTAAGTTTATCCCCCAGTGAACCAGCCTTTTAGGGCCTTTTGTAATTTGCATAGATTTGCATACGTACTATAAGAGATGCCAGCTATATTTCATTCATAGAAAGAAACAGATTCCCAGGGATGGAAAGGATTCACCCGCTCATAGTTCCATGCAAATCTTAGCTGTCTAATGAGTTTTAATCATTAACAGTTCAGCCCCCAGCTTTTACATATGGGGGACAGAAGCTCAGAGAGGGAAAGTGACAAAACCAGGGTCACACAGCAAGTGAGGAACAGAGAACTTCACCCAGCTTCCCACTTCTGCCAGCGGCTTGTACTGAATCCCCTGTTTCTCATGGTGGGTAGAATATGGGGAGGGGGGTGTCTTGGTGTTTTTTTGAGGCCTTTCTCTGCACCCCAGAATAACAGAGCTGGCCAGGATGGCAGCCTCTACCACGACCACAGGAAACTAGGTTATGGTAAAAGACAGACAGAAGTGGAAAGTCCTCTGAGAGAGGCCAGGGTGCTTTCACCCGCCTAAAAATAACCCGCCTCATTAGAGCTAAACAGATGACGTGGTCACCCACAGGTTGTTCCACTAAGGCTGATGAGGGCCAGAGTGGGGTCCTGTGGGGCGCTCCGTGGAGGGGGAGGCTGGAGCGAAGCTCAGGGTCCGGCTTTTGAGAACCAGGAGGACACAGTAGAGGACCCAGGTCCCGGATAGGAGCGGTGGGCCTGGCTGGGATGTGTAGGAGCCGTGGAAACAGTGAGAACTTCTGAGTATGTTCCTAGAAATAAACCACAGGAGCTACAGGTGTACTGGATAGAGACACCCAGGTTTCTGGCCCGAGCACCTGGGCAGGATTGCCACGCCCGAGGTGAGGCTTTTCTTTGGGTCATTGCTGCCAAGTATTTGCTCAATACTCACTCAGTAACCTCTCAGTCCTGGTCAACCATATACTCAGTACTCAGCCAGTGCCATGCTCAGTTCCCACATAGTATCAACCCAGCACACTCAGTGTGGATGATGATTAATCTCGATTGTCAGCTTGATGAGACCTTGAGTCACCTGGGAGATGGCCTCTGGGCATCCCTGTGCAGGGTTATTATCTTGATTCGTTAATTAGGTACCATTCTCTGGGCTGGGATCCTGGAGTGTGTAAAAAGGAGAAAGTGAATGGAGCAACACCATACATTCACTGCTGTCTTTGTTTGTTTCTTTGTTTGTTTTTTTTTCCCCTGAGACGAGGTCTCACTATGTAGCTCTGGCTGGCCTGAAACTCACTCTGTAGACCAGCCTAGCCTCAAACTCACAGAGATCCATCTGCCTCTGCTTCCCAGTGCTGGGGTTAAAGGTGTGTGCTTCGTGGAGGGAGGCGGAGGCTGGAGCTAAGCTCAGGGTCCGGCTTTTGAGAGCCAGGAGGACACAGTAGATGACCCAGTTCCCAGATAGGAGCAGTGGCTGGACTGGGATGTGTACGAGCCGTGGAAACAGTGAGAACTCCTGTCTTCTTCTTGACTGCAGACAATGTGTCTTGACTTCCTCCCCTCCTTCCTTAAGTAGCTTATGTCACAGTATTTTATCACAGAACAGGAAACGTCATCATGAATTATCCTCCCAGGACCTGCCTGATACCCACCTAGTATCCTCCCAGTGGCCATCTAGTCCCTCCTGGCCCTGCTGCAGTCCCAGAGGCTCCAGCAGGATCTGGCTGGCTGTGCGAAGCAGAGTTGGCTCTCCCTGCCTCCATTACCCAGTCCCGAGGGTGAACGCAGGGACGTAGGAACCAGGATGGCTGTTTCGTTTTTGTGGCTCCTTGCCTGTGGGATTATACCTGTGACCAAAGATTTTGAAGCAAAAGCTGGGCTTGGCCACCTGTCCTCGTATACCTATTATAGACACGAGTAATGGGGAAAAGTGGAGAGGAGATTTAGTCAATGCGGCCACATCGGGAAGGGGAATGGACTCTAACATGAAGTTTAAATTTAAGTAGGGGCTGGCCCGGCCTGTTCGTTCCTGTTCATGATCGAACCTCTGTTTCCCAGGGATTGGGCTGTGCCCCACTTGTGACCTTAAGTACAAGAGGTTCTGTACTGTTCCAGGAGTGGCAATCAGGTCTTTGTTTCAAAAAGTTGTTCTAACCATCTCTACCTTGTTGTTATGGCTACCCTGTTATGATGGACTACCTGTTGTTCTGACCACCTTGCAATCATGTCTTCGTTTCAGGTCATTATGACTAACTTGTTATGGGTATGCATTTGTAACACTGCCTATTTTGCCTGCCAAATACCCCCTTTGGGAACCCCCTACCCCTGAGCAATAGAAATTTACCTTCCTCCCATCCAAAGCTGACCTCTTGAACCCCGCCTCAGGGGGAGGCAGCCCATGTACATGAATAAAAAAGCTTGCTTTAGTTAATGGCTTGCTTTAGTTAATCTGGCCATGATGATTCTTCTCCCATCTTTGGGATTAAGGACACCACAGCCACCCAGAGGTAACATCACTACCCAGGCCTTCCTGTCTTTCTACCCACCACACCCATAGGGTGCTGTAAGAAAACTCGGTGTCTGCCCTGCGCCCCACCCTGTCCAACCTTCCCACAGGCCACTGGATTGTGCCCCAAATTGCTACCTGCCACTAAGGCCTGGTAGGCAGAGGGCCCCTCACCCCAATTCCTGCAGCATGGGAGGCCCTCTGGTCCCTATGACTTTGCACAAGCTCTGTCCTCTACTGGGACCACTGAGTCCCTTCAACCACTGAAGAGTCAGGTCCTCAGGAAGTGGCCCCCATTGCACTTCCAGCCAAGCCACCCCGTCCATTCACCATAGCAACGTCATCAACATCTGCAGCAATAACTTTGTATATAACAGGTGATCATAGCATCTTCACAATGATCTTCCCAAGCAAGTTCATCGCAGCAGCAGCAGCAGCAGGAACTTGGAGCACCTGGTCACGTGGCATCCATGGTCAGGAAGCAGAGACTAGCAATCAGCACTTTCTTGCCCTCTCTGCCTCTAAGATTTTTTTTCATTTTATTTATTTGCTTGGTTGGTTTTTGTTTTGTTTTGTTTCATTTTTGTTTTGTTTCTTGGTTTTTCAAGACAGGGTTTCTCTATGTAGCCCTGGTTGTCCTGGAACTCGGTTTGTAGAACAGGCTGGCCTCCAACTCACAGACACCCACCTGCCTCTGCCTTCAGAGTGCTGGGATTAAAGGCAGGTACCGCCACGCCCGGCCCACACTTATTTATTTTCTGTGTGTGTGGGCACAGGCATGCCACAGCGCGCGCACACAGAGCTGTGTGCACAGAGGCAACTTTCAGGAGTTGGCTCTCTCCTTCCATCACGAGTGTCCCAGAGACCAAAGTCAGGTTGTCAGGGTTGGTGGCAAGTGCCCTTACCCTCTCAGTCCTCTCACCATCGTAGGGCAAGTGTTTTTCCTGGATGGTATTCTGTAGCCCTCAATCCGACAAGAATCACGTTCATTTGGATAGGGCAGTGATGGCACACACCTTTAATCCCAGCACTTGGGAAGTAGAGGCAGATGAATCTCTGTGAGTTCGAGGCCAGCGTGAGATCCAGGACAGCCAGGGCTACACAGAGACCCTGTCTCGAAAACAAACAAAAACGAAAGAAGATGACATTCGTTTTCATAACTCCACTGGGTGCAGAGTGTTAGACCATCTGTCAAAGGAACCCAGGAGAGGCTAAGGAACTAACCCGACCCATCCAGCTGACAGTTGGAGATGGCATGCAAGCCCCTTTCAGATGCTGTCAACCAGGACAGGGAAGATGTTGAACCCACATGAGAACAAGGGGACAGGAGGCCCTGTGTGTTAAGGGTCATTCATCACTGTCTTCCTCAACATGGGGTGCCTTTGGGACAGGCCGATTCCCTTCCTCTGGGATCTAATACCTCTTTGGGACAGGAAACTCTTCCTTGTCACAAAGTTCCAGCCCCTCCCCCCAGGCCACTCCCCTCCCTGCTCCCTGGAGTGTCCTGGTGAAAGCGTGGCCTGTCCAGAGTGAGCCTGCGGGGTCCCGGCCAGCAGCTGGAGATGGAGAGGCAGGAAGCAGGGACAATGGATGAAAGACCCTCTGTGCCCAGGTGGGTGGGGGAGGGACAGGCAGGAAGCCTGGTCTATGGAAGCTGGTCCAGCCCAAGCTGAAGGAAGGCAGGCCTGGGATGCCGGAACCTGTGGGGTTTGTTTGGCCTCCCCAGGGATCCAGGCTGGGGAACCATTTGCAAGCCTTCTCCATAGGATGCCAGGCCTCGGGGGCCTGAGTGACAAGAATGTCACTTTCATTCACCACTGTTTGTCCCCAGGGCCTGGGAGCCAGGCTGCCTGCACAGTGGGGGCCTGATCTGTTGAATGCAGAAATTAATAGGGCACCACTAATAATTGAAGGATTACATATGGATTTGCTTGTTGAAGAAAACAAGGTTTGCGGGTGGCGCCCCCCAGGTGTTGCCCCGGCTCTTCCCACTGCACCTGCAAGGTCACCTCCTCATCCTCCAGTTCCAGCTCAAGTGAAGCTCTTCCGCAGAGAGCACAGAATTGGAAGGCTGCCCCGACCCCCAGCTAATGGATATCCCCATTTCCTTTCTGCCTCTAGCCCAGCACATATTTTAGGGTTGGGGATAGGACCTGAGGTGCTAAGAAGGAATTCTGCCACTGAACTACACCCCAGCCACCCTTCTCTTTCCCCTTCCTCCCTCCTCCATTTTTCCTTAGGCTCTGTAGCCAAGCTCAAGCCAGGCTCAAGATCCGCCTGCCTCTGCCTTCCCAGCGCTGGGCCTAAAGGCGTGCTCCACCGTGCCTGGCTTGTTCACCCATTTAACATACACGCTAAGCATGCATTCTGTGTCTGCAAGGTTTTATGAGCTGAGATACAGTAATAGTCAAAAGCTCAGGGGCGCCGGGCGGTGGTGGCGCACGCCTTTAATCCCAGCACTCGGGAGGCAGAGGCAGGCGGATCTCCGTGAGTTCGAGGCCAGCCTGGGCTACCAAGTGAGTTCCAGGAAAGGCGCAAAGCTACAGAGAGAAACCCTGTCTCGAAAAAAAAAAAAACAAAAAACCAAAAAAAAAAAAAAAAAAAAAAAAAAAGCTCAGGGGCTCAAAGGAATGCAGTAAAAGGCTAGAGACTGAGCCACTTTGGTGACCTCTAAGGAAGCCTGGGCTTTGCCAAGGTTGGGAGCCAGGCACAGAGACAGAAGAAGAGGCGGGGAAGGAAAGAGGAGGGAGGGAAGGAGAGAGAGAGAGAGAGAGAGAGAGAGAGAGAGAGAGAGAGAGAGAGAGAGAGAGAGAGAGAGTGTTAGAGCTGGCCAGAGAGAATTCAGAGGATAAGGCTGGTGGCAATGACTGAGAAACCCAGTGTGGCTGACCTGATGATGGTCTTGCTTCTGGGCCCGCTGCTCTCAGCCTGGTGGGAATCCTCTCCAGGAATTAAGTGCCTCCAAGTGCGGTAGTGTGTCTCAGCAGTGTGGGGTGTAGTCATTAGAGAAGGCCAAAGCCACTCACTCCCCAAGGAAGTTTGTATAAATGCCTACTTTGTGCTGGGTGCGAGGGTTGCCGTAGTGAAGGAGACTGTCTCAGTCAGTTTGTGCTGCTATAACAAAATACCAGTGATTGGATAATTTATAAAGGGAAGAAGTTAGTTTTATCCCAGCTGGCAGACACATCTGGTGAGGGTCTGGTCTCCGTTTCCAGTGTGGAACCTCCTCTCTGTGCTCCACAGCTGAAAACATGGGCCGAGTGGTTCTCCCTCATCATTTTATTTATTTTTAAGATATGTGCGTGCATGGACACATGTATTGATATGTTTGCATTGGCTTCTACACACGTGTGTCCACACACGTGTGTAGAAGCCAAAGGTCAGTGCTCACAGGTGCCATCCTCAGGAACATCATCTGCCTACCATGAGACAGGATGTCCCACAAGCCCGAAGCTCACCAAGGAAGTTATCTGTGCAGGTGGGGCCCTCCAGACATTATCACCTCCTCTTAATCACAGGCCCTGCCTCTTCATATTGTCATTTAGAGGGTTACATTTCACTGCAAATTATGAAGAGTCACAAATACTCTAACCACAGGCCTGCCCCTAAAAGTCCTCAGTACTGATGGCAGCAGGCCGTGGCAGCCTCCAGTCCTAGCCACCTTGAGTCGTTAGGGATTGGCAAGGAAATCTGCTAGCTACGGCAGCCTGGTCCTCCACTTCCCTGTGCTCCCTCAAGCTCTGCTTAGCCAGGGGACAGGCAGGACATGCCCAGTTCCCTCCAGCTCAAGTCTGGGAGCCGCCTCCCCCCTCCAAGGCCTTCAGCTTCAAACCAAGCCCTCTTAGCCTGCTGAGTCAAGTTCTGGCTGGTTACAGTCTGTGATTCCACAGAGAGATGGAACTTTCCAAGCTCCAGTTCCCCCAGTGGGGCCAGCCTCAGCCAGATCTCTCCACGCTTGACCCTGCAGTGTGGCGGAAGTTCTACAGCCCACCTGAAGGGGTCACTCACCTGCTCAGCACCCCTCAAGGGCTCCTAGCCTCAAGTCTTAGCTTATGTGCTTCACTTGCATCCTTAACCCTGGTCTCCTTTCTGGCTCTCCCTCACCACTGACTCTGCCTTGTACGGCTTGTGCAAGCACTACATCTCCCTCTTTGAAACGCCGCTGCCTTCCTCCTTGGCCTGCTTGCTCTGGTAGCATGGCTTAGGTGGCAGCCTCTCTGGGATGGCTTCCCCATAATCCTCTAGCGCGCCCCCTTGCTGCCTCCAGGAGGCACGAGCTGCATGTCCACAACAAAGCCTTGGGGCTCTTGGCACTGCCCCCCCCCCAATCAGCACTTGGCAACTGCACCTTGAGTTTTTTATTTTTTGACTTTATTTTTATTTTATATGTAAGGATCTTGTGTTTGCATGTATGTCTGTGCACCACATGTGTGCAGAGGGCAGATTAGGGCGTTGGATCCTCTGGAATTGGAGTTACAGACAGATATGAGCCACCATGTGGGTCCTGGGAATTGAACCTGGGTCCTCTGGAAGAGAAGTCATGCTCTTAACCTCTGAGCCACCTCTCCAGCCCTCACATCAGCAGTGTAGTTAAGCATTTCTGCCTGAGTCCTCTTCTCTGAGTTGCATCCCACCCACTCCATCACCTCTTAATTCTGCCTTGTCTTTCCCCAGAGAAATTTGTAGCCTAGTCTCTTTTTTTAAGTTTATTGTTTTTAATTATTTTAAATCCTCTGTGTGTGTGTGTGTGTGTGTGTGTGTGTGTGTGTGTGTGTGTGTGTGTGTGTGTGCTCGTGGGCGCGCAGGCCCCCACAGAGGCCAGAGGTATCAGATCCTCTGGGGCTGGAGTTACTGGTGGTTGTGAGCCCTCTGACTTGGGTGCTGGGAGTCAAACTTGGGTCCTCTGCAAGAGCAGCGCCTGACTCTTAACCATTGAGCCATCTGTCCAGCCCTTGGTCTGTTTGCTCATTTATTTCCCAGTGAGGACAAGGAGGTTGTTTTATTTATCTGTCTGGATCCCTGGTGCCCTGGAACAAACAGAGGCTACTCAACAAATATCTATAAGAAAAAAGAACTGGGCTGGGCAGTGGTAGTGCACTCAGGAGGCAGAGGCAGGTGGATCTCTGAGTTCAAGGCCAACCTGGTCTACAGAGTTGAGTTCCAGGACAGCCAGGGATACACAGAGAAACCCTGTCTCAAAAAAACTTAAAAACAAAACAAAAAACTGTGCATAAAGGCTCAGACCTATAATTCTAGCACTCAGGAAGCTGAGGCAAGAGGATCACCCTGAGTTCAAAGCTAGTCTGGGCTATATAATATGTTCTAGTCAACCTGAACTACAGAATGAAATCCTGGGGAGAGACAGAGACAGAGACAGAGACAGACAGAGACAGTCAGAGACAGACACACAGAGAGAGAGAGAGAGAGAGAGAGAGAGAGAGAGAGGAGAGAGAGAGAGAGAGAGAGAGAGAGAGAGAGAGAGAGAGAGAGGGAGAGAGAGAGAGAGAGAGAGAGAGAGAGAGAGAGAGAGAATGGAAGGGGAGGGAGACCATAGGTGGTCAGAACCCTTCCAGGAAATTCAGTTACAGCAGGAGCGCAGGGTAGCCCAGAAGAGCTTGGTACCAGCAAGGCCCAGAGCAGATTTAGGGTGGTACCATTCAGCTAGAAAGGGTCTCTTGAGGGTCCCCAGGCGCAGCTGGAATGACCCGGGGCCAGGAGAACACAGTCTTGTCTCTGTTCTGCTGCTGACTTCTGGTGTCGATGCTCAAAAGCCAGAGACGGGAGTAGCTGGGCAGAGGAGCCAAGTTCCCTGAGGGTCACAGGAGATGACGTGGGAGGGGACACGTTCTCTTTCTCCTGAAGCCATCCTGAGAAACTGAGGCACATGAAAAGAGTTTTGTAGGGCTGGGGAGATGTCTCAGTGGTTAAGAGTGGTGGCGGTGGTGGTGGTGGGGGGGGGCGGCGGCGGTGGCGGCGGCGGCGGCGGCGGCGGCGGCGCACGCCTTTGATCCCAGCACTCAGGAGGCAGAGCCAGGTGGCTCTCTGTGAGTTCAAAGCCAGCCTGGTCTACAAAGCAAGTTCCAAGACAGACTCCAAAGCTATACAGAGAAACTCTGTCTCAAAAAAACAGAAAAAAAAAAAATAGTACTGCTGCTCTTCCAGAGGACCCAGGTTCAATTCCCAGCACCCACATGGAGGCTCACACTCTGTAATGAGATCTGATGTCCTCTCCTCTTCTGTCTGATGATCTCTTCTACCATGCACACATGCAAACAGCACTCACATACATAACATACATAAAGAAACAAATTTTAAAAAGGAAAGAAAAGAGTTTTGTAGGGAGTTCAGGGGACAGCAGGCAGGAAGGTCATGTCCTGGGCTGTCAACTCTTCCCTGTCTTTTGTGGTCACGACACTGGGGATATTGATGGACCTCAACTTCCTGGGCCTGCTTAGACATGCTACTTCAGGAACAGTCAAACTGTACAGTAGTTTAGTTGTTTGGTGTCTGTCCATGAACAGGAAAAAAGGCTGAGGCGGGTGTTATACATTCTGACGTCATCTGAAGACCACCAGATGTTCTGGGTTCTGAAATATGAAGAAATTATCTAGCTGTCAGTCCCTTAGATAAATATGCTTCTGGTTAGCATTTAGAATTTCTAACATTTAATAATAGATTGTATTTAATAATAGAATTTAATTATTTAATAATATATAAGAATTGGCGGCCGGGCGGTGGTGGCGCACGCCTTTAATCCCAGCACTCGGGAGGCAGAGCCAGGTGGATCTCTGTGAGTTCGAGGCCAGCCTAGACTACCAAGTGAGTCCCAGGAAAGGCGCAAAGCTACACAGAGAAACCCTGTCTCGAAAAACCAAAAAACCAAAAAACCAAAAAAAAAAAAAAAAAAAAAAAAAAAATCAGGTAAAAGGGGCTGGAGACATGGCTCAGAGGTTAAGAGCACCGATTACTCTTCAAGAGGTCCTGAGTTCAATTCCCAGCACCCACATGGTGGCCAGCAACCATCTGTAATGAGATCTGGCAACCTCTTCTGTGTACATAATAAATATATAAATCTTTAAAAAAAAAAAAAAAAAAAAAAAAAGAATTGGCCGGGCGGTGGTGGCGGCACACGCCTTTAATCCCAGCACTCGGGAGGCAGAGGCAGGTGGATCTCTGTGAGTTCAAGGCTAGTCTGGTCTACAGAGTGAGTTCCAGGAAAGGTGCAAAGCTACACAGAGAAACCCTGTCTCGAAAAACCAAAAAAAAAAAAAAAATATATATATATATATATATATATATTGATAATAACAAATATAACACTAGATACTTATTATTTAATAATAGATTTCTATTTAATAATATAATTTAATAATAGATTAAGGGCATAGTGGCACATGCCACTTTAATCCCAGAACTCAGGAGGCAGAGGCAGGCAGACCTCTGTGAGTTCAAGGCCAGACTGGTCTGCATAGACGTAATGAGTTCTAGGACAGCCAGGGCTACATAGACTATGCCTTAAAAAAAAAAAAAAAAAAAGAATGCTGAGCTACCAGAGAGACCAAGTCACCTTGCCAAGGGGAACCCAGGAAGGAATGAGCATGGCTACATGGGAAGATGCCTTCAGCATCCTGGGCTGTCTTCACATGAACAGGAGGAGGCAGGATAAACTTCACAGTATTTCACAGTGCCCTGAAGGCACACCGGGATGACAGGTGCATATGCGGCCACGTGAGACAGCCTGCGGGAGAGCAGGGGACTGAAACTTCCTGCTGGCTCCTCTGCTGTGTGCCTTCCGGCATTTCCTCTTTGCCTGCAGAGGTCCCGGGTTCAGCCTGAGGCCTGGCTTATTGAGGTGAGGGCAAGCTCACATTTAACTGCTTCCACTGACTGGGGTTCATCTGAGTCATCTCAGGATCACCCGTATCAGGCTGCTCACTGAGGAGCCACGGTCACAGTTCAGGGGAGGATGAGCCAGGAGGACCGTTGAGGGAGCCATTGAGTCCAAGTCCTTGAGTTCACAGATGGGAAGCTGAGCCCAGAGACGTTGGAGGACTTGTCCAAGGACACATAGCCAGGTGGCTGCGAAGTCAGTTCCAGAGCCCAGGTCTCTTCATTCCCTCCCCAAGCTCTTTCTGTTCCATTGGACCTGTGTCTGTTTTTTTTGTGATGTTGTGTGTAGCTGCCTCTGAGTCCAGATTCTGTGCTGGGTGCTTTGCACACAACTCTTTTAATGCTCACCCTGCTTCCTACCATCATCCCTCCTGTTTCACTGAACTGAAGTTCAGAGAGGGTGAGTGACTTACCCAAGGTCACACAGCAAGGAAGTGCAGGCATCGAATTCCTATGAATTTTTTTTTTCCAGACGGGGTCTCATGTATTCCAGACTGACCCCAAACTCACTATGCAGTCAGGAATAACCTTGAACTTGTGACCCTCCCACCCCAACCTCCCAGTGTTAGGATCACAGGTGTAAGCCACTGTGTCTGGTTTATATGGCTTTGGGGATTGAACCCAGGGCCTTGTGATCGCTAGACAAGCACTCTACCAACTGAGCTACATCCTGTGGAAGGAAGATTCAAGTGCTTGACTACTATCTCAGAAGCCTCCACTCAGCTGGGGCCTTGCCCTCCAGGGTGCTGGGTCGGGGTGGGGGCATGGTAACAAGGTCAGAGTGTTTGCAGACAGGCTAACACCAATGATGATGATGCTTCATTTGGACCCCTGCAGTGACCTTCAGTGGATGGGATCTCAGATCTCAGAGCAGTCAAGGTGCCCCCTGCCTCCTTCAGTGACAACAAACCGAAGTTCAAGGAGGCCAAGTCCCCTGCCCAGGGCACGGAAACTCTGCCTGACTATTCTCAAGCTTACACTCTGTGCACATGAACAGTGGCTCTGTACAAATACTGGTTCATTGGTCCAATTCACATTTATTCCTGCCCTACTATGTGCCAAACCCTGTCAGAGACCTGCTGGACATGGACAGGAACAGGACGTGCCCCATCCACAGCCATCAGCAGAGGCAGGTTTGGGGATGGGCTCTGTTCCCATGCCCTCTTGGTGACACTGACGGGGACCCGTTGGCACTGGCCCAGTCCTCCCCCAAAGAATGTGCACTTGGAAAAGACTGAGGAGGGAGGTTGCGATGACATCAGGCCCCCAGGCCTAGTCCTCTCAGCTTGGTTCTGACTCATCGCCCACACCTGCATTGGCCTCCGGCAGACAGGCTGGAAATAGCTGAGGAGGACGGGGCAGCACCTGCCCCCTGCCCCCCCAGCCAGGAAGCAGGGATGCGTCCCAGAGTGCGGCCCACCTGAGTCTGCTGGCCTTCTGGCGGCTCCCGGGGAGGAGGCCCCCAGGCCACCAGAAGCTGTCCTAGCAGCAGTGGGGGACCACAGTAAAAATCACTTCCCATGATGCTGGGGTGGGTACTTGCTGGCTGCCTGCCCTGGGCCTAAGTGTCCTTGCTTATTGTGGGGAGCTCTTGTGACTCCTCATAAATTAGGCTGTGAGTAAGCCCATTTCACAGAGGAGGAACTGGAGACTCAGAGAGCCAAAGAAGCTGGCCTGAGGTCACACAGCCCCTGTGTTAGGCAACGTGGGCCTCCCCGAGCTCTCTTGGCTCCTCACCCCATCCAGTTTGGTCAGCTCATCCTGGGTCCCTGACCCCAGCATTGTTCCCATCTCCCCACCCTCTTTATTGGGGTAAGGTCTCCCTTCGGAACACTCAGGAAGACAGAAATTGAACAGTGCCCTTCTCCTGCCCTCCCTGCCCACGTCTGATCATGTGATCTCTCCATCTGAAACCTTGAGCGACTCTCTGTGGTCTTCAGGGTAAAGCATCTTCAGGGCCCTTCCGGCACCAGGTCCTGCCCACTCCTCCAGCCCCATCACTCAGCACCTGGCCAAGCCAGGACTCCTCGCTTTGTGAGTGGGGTCCGCAGGACCTCATGCTGATGAGGAGGAAGGAGGCTCGTGTACATGATCTCCCCAGCAGGGCACTTGTTTTCAGAGTCATGGTGTGGGGTACAGTCTCTGCAGGCAGCCAGGGGATGGGCCAGGCCAGGTGCAGTCAGCCTGTCTGAAATCCATCTAGAAATGTAAAAAGCCAGGCAAGCGTAATAAGTAAGGGCATACTTGTAATCCCAGTATGGATTACTGTGGATGCTGAAATGAGCCACGTGTCAGGAGGAGAAGACCCTATCAGGAAGAGGAGAAAAGGAAGGAAGAGATATTAAGAGAGATGGGGCTGAAGAGATGCTCAGTGCTTAAGAGTAATCACTACTCTTTCAAAGGACCCGAGTTCAAGTCCCAGCACCCACACTGGATGACTCATAATCATCTCTAACTCTGGCTCCAGGGACTCTGATGCCTCTGGCTTCCTGCAGTACCTGTATTCACACGCACAGGCACATAGATACACATGATGAAACAATAAAAACAAATCTTGGAAACGGAGGAAGAGAAAGGGGGGGAAGGCAGGAACGAGAAGGGAAAAAGGGGAAGGAAAGAAGAGAGAGAGAGAAGCTTGAAACACTTCAAACAGCAGCAGCTGGAACTTTGGGAAGAAGGGGGGCGGTTAAAATGAACTGTGGAGTCATTTTTCATCCATTTCTTTGTTTTTTTTTGTTTTGTTTTGTTTTGTTTTTGAGACAGGGTTTCTCTGTATAGCCCTGATTGTCTTTGAACTTGTTCTGAAGACCAGCCTGGCCTCAAACTGATGCACCTGCCTCTGCCTCCCGAGTGCTGGGATTTCAGGGCATGAGCCACCACCGCCCAGCTGTCAGGGTGTGATCTTTCACTATAAACTAGCAGATAAACGTATCCATTGTAAAGAAGGAAAACTGAGGCCAGGGGATGGCTCTCTGTCTGTGGTATCAGAACCAGGACCCGTCTGGAAGCATGGTCAAGTTCCAAGGTCCGTCCCTCTCCCTTCCTGTACCCAGCGTCCCAGGGAGACGGAGAGTCCTTGCTTGGGAGGAAGGTGTGGGTGGATCACAAAGGACTAGAGGTAGAGGTGGTTCTAGAGCTGTAAGCAGATGTGAGTGGAGCTTGAGGCCCCGAGTAGCTGAGTGAGGTCATTTAGGATGAGCAGACACACCTGGCGTGGCCCTTGGACCTACTCATCCAAACCCTGCCTACCACACCTCCACATCACTGGTCACCATCCTGTGAGAGCAGCCAATGCTGCAGGAGGTCTGAGGGGAGGAGGAGCCAGGCTGGGGAGCATCCCTGTCATCCTGGGCACCGGGCCTCGCTTTCATCTCAGCCCACGGGCCTGAGTGCCTCTGTGGAGGGCCTCTCTGCTCCAGTGGAGCTCTGGGCTGTGGACCTTGCAGCTGTGATGTCAGAGCCCTTCCTTCCCCCCAGCATCTGGTTGAAAGGCCACCTATTTTAAACTCGTTCTCACCCTGCCCTGCCCTTCCCCGGCAGAGGCGATGTGTGTTTCTGACCTGTATTACCAGCTCACTTCACTATCCAAACGGCTTTACCTTCTGTGCCCCCAATGCCAGTCTCGCATACTCCCCGAGGCTGCAGGAGACCCCAGCAGCTGCTTTTTTTTTCTTTAATAATTTATTTACTTTTATCTTATTGCACTGGTGTCTTGTCTGCATGTCTGTCTGTGTGAGGCTGTCAGACCTTGGAGTTACAGACAGGTGTGAGCTGCCATGTGGGTCCTGGGAATCGAACCTGGGTCCTCTGGAAGAGCAGTGGTGTTCTTAACCGCTGAGCCATCTCTCCGGCCCCCACAGCTTCTAGGCTAATAAACACTCTGAGCGGTGGTTACACTCCGAACTCCAGGACAGATTCCTGCCTTCCTGGAGCTCACAAGGAAGCGCTGTGCTGGAATATGTCCTGTTTGTCTCTATTAAAACATGAGCTCTGGGGGCCAACGCCACGATGACTCCGTTGGTAAAATGCGTGTTACAGAAGCATGAGGGTTTGAGTTCAGGTGTAAAAAGCCAGGTATGTGTTCCCAGCCCTGGGGTAGGAAAGCAGCGGATCCCAGGGTCTGTGGGCAGCCAGGCTGGCCTAAGCACTTAGCTGTATATTCAGGGAGATACCTCTCTTTTTTTTGGGGGGGGGGGTTCGAGACAGGATTTCTCTATGTAGCTTTGCACCTTTCCTGGAACTCGCTTTGTAGACCAGTCTGGCCTTGAACTCACAGAGATCCACCTGTTTCTGCCTCTCGAGTGCTGGGATTAAAGGCGTGGGTCACCACCTCCTGGCGCTCTCTTTCTCTCTCTCTCTCTCTCTCTCTCTCTCTCTCTCTCTCTCTCTGAGACAGGGTTTTTCAGTGTAGTTTTGATGCCTGTCCTGGATCTCGCTCTGTAGCTCAGGCTGGCCTCGAACTCACAGAGATCCGCCTGCCTCTGCCTCCCGAGTGCTGGGACTAAACGTGTGCGCCGCCGCCGCCGCCGCCGCCGCCGCCGCCGCCGCCACCACCACCCGGCCTGATACCTCCTTTGACCTCTGTGGGCTCCTGCATGCACATGGCCCACATATATACGTTCAGGTAAACACACATACACATCAGATTAAATAAATAAATACTTTAAAACAAACAAACCCATGTGCTTTGGGAGAACAGCCAGTGCTCTTAACTGCTGAGCCATCTCTCCAGCCCTAACCATTAGATTTTAATCTTTTTCTTTCTGTCTTGCTCTCTCTTGAGAAAAGGTCTCATGTAGCCCGGGATGACCCTAAATTCACTGTGTATCCTCCTGTCCTAACCTCCCAACTGTTGGGATTACAAGTGTACATTACCATATACTGCTCTCTGTACGTATGTGTATGTATATGTGTTGAACAAATACACAAATAGATATATAGAAATTTAAGGTTTGTTTTGAGAATCTTTTTTCCACTAGTGACTGGTAGCATGTTCTAAAACTCTACCTCTGGCAGTCATCTGTGACCAAACACAAAGAGCCACCTAAATAGATGTACCCCATCTTAAAATTCCTTAGTGTGCCTCAGGACCCACGGATGCACCAGGGGCCTAGTGTGGTAATGCATGCCTGTAATCCCAGCACTCAGGAAGCAGTGGCTGGGAGACTGCCAGTTCTAACCACAGGGAGACTGTCTCAAAATAAAACAAAAGCAAACAGAATAACAATAAAATAAGAGCTACAGACACCCACCTCTTATACTTAGGTTTCCTAGACATTCCCTGAGTGTATTAATCATGATAATCATGGTTTTTCTTTTCTTTCCATTCCCTTTTATCTTTTATTTTATTTTATTTTATTTTTTGGTTTTTTTGGTTTTTTGAGACAGGGTTTCTCTGCGTAGTTTTGCGCCTTTCCTGGAGCTCACTTGGTAGCCCAGGCTGGCCTCGAACTCACAGAGATCCGCCTGGCTCTGCCTCCCGAGTGCTGGGATTAAAGGCGTGCGCCACCACCGCCCGGCCCCTTTTATCTTTTAAATTATTATTAATATTATTTAGATTTAGCTTTTTTTTTTTTTTTTTTTTTTTTTTAGACAGGGTTTCTCTGTGTGGCCTTGGCTTTCCTAGAACTAGCTCTGTAGACCAGACTGGCCTCGAACTCAGAGATCCACCTGCCTCTGCCTCCCGAGTGCTGGGATTAAAAGCACAAACTACCACTGCCTGGATCCCTTGACATGTGGGCATCTGCTAACCCAGGAGAGGCTGCCACTCTGAGGGCTGGCTATTTTCAGAGACAGTGAATGACTTGCTCCTGAGTGTTGTCCACATCGTAACCTGACAACCACAGGCCTTTATCTCCAGCCAGGTTCTCTGTCTGACCTTCCCCTACCAACTCCTGCCTCTCCCTTCCCCGAGGTCGCCCCAGGCCAGATGCTTAGCACCTAGAGGCCGCCCACAGGATTCCGTGATGGTTATCGGCCCTAACCTTGTTCACACTTGCTGCCTGCCTTGCCTCGCTCCCACATTCCTTCCCACAGAAACCACATTCAAGGCTCTGGGCCACACTCTCCTCTCCTTCTCCTGCTGACCGGCCCTGTGCTTCCCCACAGAGTGCAGCCACCCCGGAGGCTGTGAGTAAAAAACTCCTTGGCACAGACCTCACTGCTATTACCTCTGCAAATTAAGTCCCAGGCACAAGTAAATTACTGAAGGAAAGGACCGGAGGAAGAGCTCAGCACTTGCCTGTCACGTGCAGGACCCTGGCTTGATCTTCAGCACCCCAAATGTTAATAGAGGATGTTGGTCATTTCAAGGTTTTCTGTGTTTCACTGATATTACAAGCAGAACCAACCAACTTTGTATATGTGTGAATAGTACTCTATTTTTTGGGAGGGTATTATTATTATTATTATTATTAGTTAGTTAGTTGGTGTTGAGATAGAGTCTCAAGTATCCTGGTCTAGCTTCAGATTTACCATGTAGCCAGGGATGACTTTGAACTTCTGGTCTCCCTGTCTCCATCTCACAAGTGCTGGTCTGATAAGCGTACATCATCATGCCCAGGTTTTATGTGGTGCTAGAGCTAAGTGAGCACTCTGCCGACTGAGCCAGTGTCCAGCCTGCAAGTCTTACCTGGAATAAGAATTGTCCAGTAAGACTGGAGAGATGGCTCGTGGCTAAGAGCACTTGCTTGCTCCTCCAGAGGGCCTGGATTCGATTCCTAGTGCCCAGATGGTAACTCACAACCATCTGTAACTCTAGTTCCAGAGGATTCAATACTCTTTTCTGGCGTCTGTGGTCATCAGGCTTGCAAGGGATACATAGACATACCAACAGGCAAAACACTCACACACATAAACAAATAAAATTTAAAAGAATAGTCAGATAATCATTACTTGTCCATCTCAAGGGACCATACCCCTCTCCAAGATGAGCCTCTGCTGTTATAGCCAAAGATGTTAGCTGTTGCTAAGAGCCCATTTCCCTTTCTAGATTGGTCCATCCTCAAAGCTGCCAGAAGGAGGTCCCTGGACTCAGGATGAACCCATCTTGGGAAACATCTCAAGAGCTGTGCAGTGAGATCACCGTTGAGATGAAGGGTCTGGAAGAGAAGCCGAGGAACTGCCTGCCCCACCTGAGCCCCACAGGGAGCATCCCTGCTGCTCCACCCCACCTGAACTTTGTAGGGTTGAGGTCTCACCTGCCCTCAACAGGCCAGGTGTCTGGTCTGGGACCCTCATTCATGGGAGTAAATCCATCCAAGACAAACCTGCCTGCCAAATGTTAAGAGAGAGAACACATTAGGGTTTTTTTGTTGTTTGTTTTTTGGGGGGATCAGTAATAACAATAGTTATTGACCAGACCACAAGTACGTACTATGTGTTGGACATTCTACTAGAATTTTCTTTCTTTCTTTCTTTCTTTCTTTCTTTCTTTCTTTCTTTCTTTCTTTCTTTCTTTCTTTCTTTCTTTCTTTCTTTCTTTCTTCCTTCCTTCCTTCCTTCCTTCCTTCCTTTCTCTCTCTCTCTCTCTCTTTCTTTCTTTCTTTCAGATTATTTATTTGTTTTATGTGCATTGGTGTTTTACCTCAATGTATGTCTGTGTGAGGGTGTCAGATCCCCTAGAACGGAGTTACAGACAGTTGTGAGCTGTGATGTGGGTGTTGGGACTTGAACCTGGGCCCTCTGGAAGAGCAGCCAGTGCTCTTAACCACTGAGCCATTTCTCCAGCACCCCCCCCCCCAGAATTTTCATTCATTCTCCCAAGCTTATTAAGGGTCTATAAGATGTTAGTATTGAGTGTCAGTTTGACAAGATCTAGAATCATGGGAGATATAGTTCTGGGCGTGTCTGTGAGTGAATTTCTAGATCTGATTAACGAAGATGGGGAGGCACACACTAACTGTAGGTGGGGTACCGTTCCATGGACTGGGGTCCCCGGCAGAATGAGGAGAATGTGGGTGAGCACCGGCATTCTCTGCTCCCTCACTATGGTCGCAGTGCGACCATTGCCTCATCCCTCCTGTGAGCTAAAATGAACCCCTCTCCCCTTAAGCGGCTCTTGTCAGGTATTCGCAGCCAGGGGAAAGTGACTAACACAGGCTTCTGTATGCGCTACCTCCCTAGATCCGGGTACAACCCTGAATGAAGCAGGCAAGGACACTGCCCTCTCGGAGCGGAGGTCCCAGCCACTTCTCCCATTTATCTGTTTTGGATTTTGTTTTTCTCTGAAGCAGGGTCTCTCTACATAGCCCAGGTTGGTCTGGAACTTGGCAGTCCCCCAGCTGCAGACCCTAAATGTTGAGATGACAGGCAAGCACCAACATGCTGGCCTCTGATTAGATAAAGATGCTGAGAACAGAAACTTGGACAGGGATGCCGAGGACCAGAAACTTGGATAGGGATGCTGAGGACCAGAAACTTGGATAGGGATGCTGAGGACCAGAAACTTGGATAAGGATGCTGAGGACCAGAGAGATGCCAAAGGCACCACCATGCAGAGACATGACTTGAATCCAGACCTACGAGGCCTCTCAGCTGGAGCATCAACTCAGGGAACTTCTGGAGGTGAAAAGAGCCACGTGGTTCTCAAGAGACCACCTGAGAGGAGGGCCCTGGAGCCCAGAGGAGGGGTACCAGGGTCCATCTGCATCCCAGATGCTGGCAGTGACTGAAGAGTGGAGTCAGGGGCTGGGGTGGCCACAGCTGTGGAAGGATAGTCTCTGGACTCAGGCTCTTCATTGTCCTTGTTTGGAATTCCTTCCTGACGTAGAAGTTGTGAGTCACAGTCTCAGCACTTGTCCCGATTGCACAACCCGCCGAGATGACTGCAGACACCGTCACGCCTCGCGGCAGCACAGTTTCAACAACAGTCATGACTCCCTTTCTCTGCCCTGGACCTGAGGGACTTCATCTGGAAGGCTGGAGAGAGCATTCCTACCGGAAAAGGTGAGCTGAAGACCTGATGTGTCTCTCAAGGGGCCGTCATACTAAGACCCTGGAATGGCTTGAATTGCCTGGTCAGCATTCCTCCAAAGCACAAGCCGACTTCATTTCACTTCATTCACCCTTGATGAGTCGATAGCCATCTAAAAAGTCAGCAACACTTAAATCTATGGCATCTGGATCCACAGAACTTAAGGTCAAGCTCTGCTGTGTTATCTCAGGAAAGACACTATACCTCTCTGAGCCTCAATTATTTTATCTGTAAAATGATGAATAGTGGTTAAAAAAAAAAGAAAGAAAGAAAAAGAAAAAATCAAACCCCTCAACACACAAAAGTTTGTCCTTTGACCTTTCCTTCTTGATTTATCTGATTGCTTATTTATTGGCCCCTCAAATGTCAATTTCCATGAGAGTGGGAGCCTGATAGTGTAGTTCCCAAAGCCTGGTGCACTCGGATTTGTTTTTTTTTTTTGGGTGGGGGGTTGTTTGTTTATTTTTTGTTTTGTTTTGTTTTCAAGACAGGGTTTCTCTGTGTAGTTTTGGTGCCTGTCTTGGAACTCGCTCTGTAGACCAGGCTGGCCTCGAACTCACAGAGATCCGCCTGGCTCTGCCTCCCGAGTGCTAGGATTAAAGGTGTGCGCCGCCATCGCTGGGCCCGTTGTTTTGCCCTTAAGGAGTGCCCACTCAGGTGACCACCTAGATCCTTTTTCCTGTCCTCCTTGGTCACAGAGAGTGTGTCTAGAGACCACAGCGGTAGTCCTTGCCTGGCAAACCTTGACAAAGGTAGCTAGGGTCGTCCACAGTTCAGGCAACCACAGCAGCTGTGGGGTCTCCTTGGGCTCCTGCAGGATAGTGTTCTTGGCCTTGTGCATGGAGAAGAGCGCCTCCTTCCTCAGGCAAGAAGGACTTGCGTGGTTTTGAGTCACAGAATAACTTAATGACATCATCAGAGATAGCCACGCTGGATGCCGTTTTTCAAGAGACCAAAAGGTGAACCACAAAAGACCAGAGCCACCACAGTGGCTGCCAGAAAGCCTGTATTTATTAATATTCACTTATTTTTATTACCATTCCACATGTGTGTGCATGGTGTGTGTTGGCATGTTATCACACATGTGGAAGCCGAGGGCAGCTTTGTAGAGTTGCTTCTCTCCTTGCACCTGTAAATGTGTTCTGGGACGGCGCTCAGCCTGTCATGCTTCCCTCCGGTACCCGCTGAGCCTGCCTCAAAGTAGTTCTTTAGATTTATTCATTCCACTTCATATGTGCAAGTCTTTTGCCTGCATGAATATTTATGCAGCACATGTGTGTCTGGTACCCATGGAAGTCAGAAGAGAGCATCAGATGCCCTGGGACTAGAGGTACCGATGATTGTGAGCCACCATGTGGGTGCTGGGAACCAAACCTGGGTCCTCTGCAAGAACAATATGTACTCTTAGCTGCTGATCCGTCCCTCCCACCCCTTGTTTTACTTGAACAAGATTTAATTTGTGTGGCATGTAAGATCGGAGGTTCTAGAACTTCCTTTTTGTCGCAGAATGTGTTATTTCCACATTAGGTTTCGTATGAAGATCCAATACCTGGACATAATGAGAGCAGAGTGCCCTGGATGCTGGAGGAAGCGGTCCAGAACGTGCCTGGGGGACCTGTTGCTCCCCCCAGCTCCAGTCTCCCTAGCATCACCAGCCCCACACTCTTCCACCGAACCCCTGGACCTGGAGGAACTCAGCTTAAAAAATCACTGGACAAAAGTTACTCTCTAGGTACTCCCAAAGTACAGAAGCCCTGGGGAGCGGAGAGGAACCCCTTGTTCTCCCAACTTACAGAGGAGGGTTGTCCACTGAGTCAGAGTCCAGCTGCCTCCTGAGGTCATGAGAAAGAAGAGGAGGGCACAGGAAGTGGAGCCGGCCAGCTGGGAGGCAGCAGCAGGCGTGGGTACTGTGGCCTCCTGGATGGGCCAGTGACATCACAACCCCAGGAAACAGCTGCCCTAGAGGCCCTCACTGTCCCTCGTCCCCCCGCTGGGAAAAGCCGCCCCCCAGCTGTTGCGGTACTCTTCTTACTCTGCCTCTTCCTGGATTGTCCCCCGGTGATGGTGATCCATCATCTTTAGCAGTGGCCCCGACTCGCTGTCTGATGGTCCGCCGTGTGTGTGTGTGTGTGTGTGTGTGTGTGTGTGTGTGTGTGTGTTTGCGTGCGTGCACATGTGTGCGTGCGTGCGTGCGTGCGTGTGTGTGTGTGTGTGTGTGTGTGTGTGTGTGTGGCAGAACCTCGTTTCCCTGTGCCGCACAGCTCACAATTGTATGCGTTCTCCTGCGCCGTGGCATCAATGGAGTACTATCTCCATTTCCCAAACGATGGGAGGCTTGAGACCAGTGGTTCTCAACCTGTGGGTCATGACCTCCCTGGTGTCGCATATCGGATATTTACATTATGATTCATAACAGTAGCAAGACTACAGTTATGTAGTAGCAACAAAAATAAATTTATGGTCGGAGGTCACCACCACACGGGGAACTGTATTAAAGGGTCGCAGCGTTAGGGAGGCTGAGCGCCCCTGGTTTAGAGGGACCAGTCATGTCACACAGATTCATCCAGCCTGGCTTTCCGACTCCAGGGTTTCCTCTCTTTCCATGAGCTATCACGTTTGGTTCAATGTGAATTGGTTTCTTCATGTATGGCAAAATGGGGCTGTGACTTGCAAACCCTGCGTCTTCATTGAGGGTGGCCCTGGGCCTGCCACCCAGTCTGTCTTAGGGCTCAGGAAAGGCCTGAGCCCTCTGCCTGGTGCTCTACAATGGCATCTATTGCTGTGACTGTCCTTACTGACCACGGAAGACACCGCGGCTCAGGAGAGCAGTGTCAAGTACTAAAGACTTGGAATAGGCCGGTACCAAGACTCATCCGCAGAGCCTCCAAGATGAAGCCACTTCCTTTCAGCCCTAAATGTCTCAGTCAGGATTCTCTTCGAGCTCTCTCCTCAGATTCACCTTCTGGAGCTATGGCTATAAACTACCACAGACTTGAAGGCTCACAGCAATACTTTCCCATAGTTCTCTGGAGGCTGGCAGTCCAAGACCAAGGTGCTTCAGCAAGGAAGTTCTCCTCAGGAACCACTGGGCGGGGCGGGGTGGTGGTGTCTTAATGTCCGCTCCTGCTCCCCCCCCCCACGCTCCCCCCCCCCCCCCCGCCACGCACCCCCCCAATGGTTGCCACAACTTTTAGCAGTCTGTGTTGTGGGGTTTTGTAACCTCAATTTCAGACTCCATCTTTACTAGTCCATATCCTCAGTATGTCTCCATCTTCAGTGTGTGTGTGTGTGTGTGTGTGTGTGTCTCGCTCCCACATGTCAGACAAGTGCTTGCTCTATTACTATTACCAGGCTATCCCCAGATCTCTCTTTTTTACATTTT
The DNA here is from genome assembly GCF_049852395.1 of Peromyscus maniculatus bairdii. Taxonomy (NCBI): domain Eukaryota; kingdom Metazoa; phylum Chordata; class Mammalia; order Rodentia; family Cricetidae; genus Peromyscus; species Peromyscus maniculatus. Next base: position 154,737,768 of record NC_134853.1, read on the forward strand.
GAGACAGGGTCTCACTAAATTGCCCAAGCTGGCCTCAAGCTTATTTCTGTCATCCATGTTGACCTTGGACTTTTGATTCTCCTGCCTCAGTGCCTTGAGTAGCTGGGATTAGAGGCCTGCACTGGGCCCGGCTTCTGTCTTCAGTCCTGCTCTTTTAAGGATGCCAGTCCTTGTATTTAGCACTAAGTGCAGGACGGACGATCTTATCTCAAGAGTCTTACTTGCATCTGTAAGTCGCCTGATTTCACATAAGATCATATTCTCGGGGTTGGACTTTTGAGGGGTGTGATTTCATTGACTGCTGCTGCCACCGGGTTCAGCGAGTCAGGCTTTCGCTGCGCATAATCAGCATATATTCCAGGGGCACCAACGTCTACAGCACAGTGCTGCCCACCGCTCCTGGGGAGGTGATCATGGGGTGGCTTTTGCGGACTCATTTATTTATTTTGCATATGTGTGCACGTCATTCGGAGGTCAGAGGACAACTTGCAGGGGTCAATTCTCTCCTTCCACGTGTGGATTCTGGGAATTGAGGTCAGGTCATCAAGCCCCTGGACTCACTGAATCATCTCATGGGCCCCATGTTTTTGTTATTTCGTGATAGGGTTTTGCTGTATAGCCTCAGCTGGCCTTGAACTTTTGATCCAGAAGGACAAGTGTGTGTGCTACTGTGCCTGGAAGAGGGGTTAGTTTTTAAACAAGCTACAGAAATAACGAACACAAACTCACGCAGGTGAACAAGCCGTGAGGCCTGGGATGGGACAAGCAGGAGCGTGTGTGCACACCATCATTGATTAATCAATAGCTATTTATTCAGCACTCATACGTTAGGAGAAAATGTATGTTGGTTAAAAAAAAAAAAAAAGCAGAAAGGAGCTGGGAGATGGTAAAGAGCCTGCGGCACAGGCAGGAGGAGTCAAGTTCAGATCACCAGCAAATATGAAAAATCCAGGCATAGGGAAAATGCATCTGTAATCCCCATTTGGTGTGGGAGGAGCAGGGTGTGGAGACAGGTGGATCCTAAGCTCTCGATGGCCAGCCAGGGTAGCCAATTGCTGAGCTGCGGTTCAGTGAGGCCCTGTATCAAAATATAAAGTGACAAAAACAGGCACCCAATGTCAAACTCTGGCCTCCAACACACATGTGCATACACGTGAGCATACATCTAAACGTATGTGCACACGGGAGCACATGCACAGACATAACAGACACGCAAGCTTTCAAGCCAGGAAGAGCTCACGTGCAGTCTACCTGTCAGTGCCTTAGTTTCCTCACCTGTCACGTGGCAGGGTTAATAATATTCACCCCACAGAACTGCTGGGTGTAAGGGAAGTTACTACCTATGATTTCACCCAGGAAACATTTGAACTCTCCCCATAAACAGGATCCACGATCTATAATAAGGAGCTAGTGCCTGGCTGTGGTGGCACATGCCTTTAATCCCAGCACTCAGGAGGCAGAGCCAGGAGGATCTCTGTGAGTTCGAGGCCAGCCTGGTCTACAGAGCGAGATCCAGGGCAGGCACCAAAACTACACAGAGAAACTCTGTCTCAAAGAGAAAAAAAAAAAAAAAAAGAAAGAAAGAAAAGAAAGATAAGAAGCAAGATATCGGGCACTGAGAAAGCACCAGGTGCTAGCAGGCCCTGTCCTCTGTCCCCTGATTCATAAGTTGGGTAACAGCTAGACATATGTATAAGCGAAGTCATGGGGCAGGGTGGCTTGAAGGCCAGGAGTTGTGCCTCCAGAGAACAGGGAGGGTATGGCCATGCCAGTCTGCTTCCTACAGGAATCAGGGTATAAATCAGACCCCAGAGGACCAGTAAAAAGAGAGTCTAACACAGTGCTGTGCACCTGCAAAAGTCCTAGCACTCAGAAGGCAGAGGCAGGAGGATTGCTATGAGTTTATGAGTTTGAGGCCAGCTAAGCTAGATAGCAAGACTGTCTCCAAACAAAACAAACAAGGAAGGGAAACGGGGTTGTTAGACAGAGAAATCCTGTCTTGGAAAAAAACAAGAAAAGAGAAAGAAAGAAAATAGGTTTGGGCCAGATGATGACCTTTTCTGAATGATTCTGGCTTCTGCAGAGCAATGAGCCTCTGTAAAAGTGAGAGGCTTTCTCAGTCTAAAGAGAGAAAAAGCCCCAGGGGTAAGTACAGACGAGAATTACTTAACTGTGTCATGAGTATTTGCATTTCTTTCAATTTTGCCAATTCTGGCATCGTGCTTTATGCAGGGAATTTCCTATAGTGGATAGTTTCATATATTCACATATATAATAATGTGATTAATTTTTGAGACAGGGTCTCACAATGCAGCCCTGTCTAACTTAGAACTCACAATGTAGATCAGGCTGGCCTCAAACTTCCAGCAATCCTCCTGCCTCTTCCTTCTGAGTGCTGGGATTACAGGTGTTCACCAGCACACCTTGGCCTCATACATTTCTAGCATATGTAGAAGTATGTGTCCAGTAAGGATTCAATGGGCATTGTGCTGAAAGAATATTTGTCATCATCATCACCATCATCATCATCACCATCATCACCACCACCACCACCATCATCATCATCACCATCATCACCACCACCACCACCACCATCATCATCATCATCACCACCACCATCATCATCACATCACCATCATCACCATCATCTTCACCACCACCACCACCATCATCACCATCATCATCATCACCACCACCATCATCATCACCATCATCACCATCATCATCACCACCACCACCACCACCATCAACATCATTATCACCACCACCATCATCATCACCATCATCACCACCACCATCATCACCATCACAATCACCACCACCAACACCACCAACACCATCATCATCATCACCATCACCATCAGCACCACACCATCATCACCACCACCACCATCATCATCACCATCATCACCATCATCATCATCATCAGGCAGTGGTAGGAATGGGACCCAGGGCCACCCATGTGCTAGGCAGGCACTCTACCCCTAAACTACACCCTCAGTTCAAAAATTACTTTTGTTTTTTGTTTTTGTTTTTCAAGACAGGGTTTCTCTGTATAGCCTTGGCTGTTCTGGAACTTGCTTTGTAGACCAGGCTGGCCTCAAACTCACAGAGAACCCCCTGCCTCTGCCTCTCGAGTGCTGGGATTAAAGGCATGTGCCACACCATGCTCAGCCATAAATTACTTTTATATTTTTGTTTTAAATAAAGCATTATGTCTTAAGCGGTATGCTAAAATTCACGCTTCCTTTCTGGAGTAAGAGGAATGTGGGTACCCACAGCCAAAGGCAGGCACTGGGCACAACCAGAAACAGCGGTTGGAATGTCCAGCCTCAGTTCTGTTAGGACAAAGGCACACAACGCCTCGCCTCAGTAACCTGAACCTGTGAAACCAAAGGCCACGAACCCACGGGCTGTGCAGCTCTGAACTCGGGTCATTGGAGGGAAGTGGGGGTACAAAGACTTCCTCCAAGTAAGCCTGCAATTTGAAGCCTGACACTAAAGAGAACGGGAATTCTCGGGGCCAACCTTGTTTTCTGCTGGGAGCCCTTGAGGTCTGCACACATTCTTCTTGCCTTGAGATAAGAAACCGGGCAGTCTCTTGAAGGTTTATTTTGTTTCTGGAGCCTCCAGATCTAGTGGGTGGATTGTGTCTTGAAATAGAAGCATCTCGAACGGCCTATGAATCATTCCTCCGTGCTGGCCTGCCTGAGAGGTTTCATATCCTGTTCTCAGCCATACCTTGATGGAGGTGTGTGTTTGTTTCAGGCCTGTTTGCTTGGGATCTGGTTTTGAAACTTTTACTTCCTTTTACTAGCTTTTTTTTTTTCCAAGCTGGAAGAATTTTTCAAATGGTTTTTTCGAGAAAGTTCAAACCCTAGAATGACTAAGGCCCAGGAGGAATTTGGACTTGGTGAGGGGAATTTGTATCTGCGTGAATCACCCAGTCACCCAGTTCCGCAGAGAGAAGACCTTTTGAAAGGCTTCTAGGTTAGCTCCTCATTATGCAAATGGGGAACCGGGGAGGGATGAGGCTGGGGAGGGAGAGGCATGCCACAGAGGGATGTCAGGGGCGGGGCAGCCATTAGGACTGACACACAGGCAAGTTTCGGAGCAGGGAGCTCCTGGGAATCCTGTGTCAAGTTAGTGAGCACATTTTCAAAATTCGCAGAGGACTGGTCAGGGCAGGTCCCAGGAGCGCAGCCATCAAGGGGCTGGGGAGAGGGAATGCACGGAGGGGCCACATGCGGGTGTCACCGTGTTAGATGGGTTAGTCCTCCCCAGGGTCCTGTGAGGTAGGGACATTTGACAAAGTCTGAGGGTGTTTTGCTTCCTCACCGCTTGGATGGGGCTTAGCTACTGGCATCTGGTAGAGGTGGAGCCAAGGATGCCATCCAGCACCGACAGAGCACAGGATAAACAGAAAGCATTACCTGGCTCCCAATGTCCATAGTGTCAGGGCGGAGGAGAGCTGTGTGGCGGACCGCCTCTCACAGCCCTGTCGGCAAGTGAGGCACATCTAGGTACTTCCTAGCGTCCTCCCCCTCCCCCAAAGTTTTTTTCCTTTTCAGACAGTCCGCCTTCAATTTCACTTTGTGTTTTAGGTTAAAGTGAAATGAACTTCCTCAGCGGTTGAACTCAGGCCACCCCTACCTGTCACTCATTTTCCAGCCCTGTCCTGACGCATAGACCACCTTAGGCTACAGTCAGGATGAAAGTAGGGCCCCGCTGGCCAGCTGAGCTGGGGTTCGGGAAACAGCCAAAGGCACCGCAGTCAGGTCTGCGGCTCCCAGGCTGTGCGTCCTCGTCCAGGTTCCTATTGCTGTATGAAACCCCATGACCAAAGGCGGCTTGGGGAGGGAAGGGTTCATTCGGCTCACACTTCCACATCACTGTTCATCATCGGAGGAAGTCAGGACAGGAACTCAAGCAAGGAAGGAACCTGGAGGCAGGAGCTGATGAAGAAGGTGATGGAAGGCTGCTGCTTACTGGCTTGCTTCCCCTGGCTTGCTCAGCCTGCTTTCTTATAGAACTCAGGACCGCCAGCACAGGGGGTGGGGTGGGGATGGGGTGGGGATGGGGTGGGGGGTGGGGTGGGGGTGGGGTGGGGTGGGGTGGGGGTGGGGTGGGGGTGGGGTGGGGGTGGGGTGGGGGAGTGGCTCCACCCACCATGGGCTGGGCCCTCCCCCATCAATGACTAATTAAGAAAATGACTTCCAGGCTTGCCTACAACCCTATCTTCTGGAAGCATTTTCTGAATTGAGGTTCCCTCCTCTCAGATGACTTTAGCTTGTGTCAAGGTGACACAAAGCCAAGACCAGCAGGCCCACATCAGTCCTGCCCTCAGCAGATAGCATGGCCTGAAAGAGGCCTTCAATCTGGGACGACTGCCCCCAAAGACAAGGCCTTGCACCTCCCTCAGGGCCCACATCTGATCCTCCCATCTTGAGCTTTGATGGCCTTTTACCCAGTCTGGGCGTGTTCCACACTGTCCACTTTAACCCTCTAATCCTGTCCTCAGCCAGAGGTGAAATTCCTGCACTGGCCGTCGCCGCCACCACCACCACGGCCTCCAAGGGCCCAGCTTACAGGGACGCTCCCCTGTGCCACCCCAGGTCTCACATCTCTGCAACACTCTCTCCGGCAGGCTCCTCTCTGCCCAGGAGTCCCTCCAAGCTTTCACTGAAATATTAGTTGGTTAAGTGGATAGAGCATTTGCTATGTGAGTGTGAGGACCAGAGTTCAGATCCGCAGCACCCATGTGAAGCCTAGGTGAGCATGTTGGCCAGCTGGTAATCTGGTGCCCAGGGTTGGAGACAGGAGATCCCGACAGTAAACAGCCTAGCCAGACTAGCTAAATCAGTGGGCTCTGTGTTCCTTTGAGAGAGCCTGCCTCAGTGAGTAAGGCAGAAGACTCCCAACAATCAACTGTGAACCTCCATATGCCTGTGCACACACATGCATCCATACCTGCGTACAATGTATGCAAACACACACATGCACACAAACTCACTTGCAAAAAAAAAAAAATTAGGTGTTGCTTCCAGAGCACTGGCAGCCAGGCGTGTTACTCAGGCAGCTCTCCCAGTTCCTCTCTCAGCTCTGGATACCTAAAGACTCTGTATTAATTGTATCCAGTTTTCTTTGCTACTCTGACAAATGACTCCAAGAGGGATGGCTTGAGACAATGCTAATGTTATGCGAAGGCCCTGTCAGTTAGAGCACTGACCTGACCCCACTGGGGTGGAATCAAAATGCCGCGGGACCACGCCCCTTTCTGGAGGCTTACTTCAATTCTTTTCTGGCTTCTCAGTTAGCCCCCAAGCCTTGGCCGCTGGCTCCTTCTCTATCATCAAACTCAAACACATGGCACCCTTTCAACTCTTCCCACTGCCATACCTCTCTCCCTGGCTCCCTTCTGCTCCTGGGTCACATTAAAGACCCTTCCTTGTGCATTGTGCCGAACATCCCCATCCCTGATAAACTCCGTAATTGAGACGAAGGGCCTTAATTCTTTTTTCTTTCTGGTTTTTGAAACAGGGTTTCTCTGTGTGGCCCTGGCTGCCCTGGAACTCACTCTGTAGACCAGGATGACCTGGAATTCAGCAATCCTCCTGTCCCCTGCCTCTGTCTCCCAAGTGCTGGGATTAAAGGCGTGCACCACCACTGTCCAGCTACTTAATTTTATTTTATTTTTTGAATGGCCTTAATTCTATCTGCAAACTAATTCCCACTTGCAGTGTAAAGTATACGCCATGAGTTTCATGGCAGGGCCTCCGTAGGCATTGGTGGAGGGTTACTCTCTAGTCCACCACACTAACCCACGGGAGGGATGAAGACCATGCCAACCCAGAGAGTCCACACTCCTCCTAAAGGGAGCAACGCAGTTCACTTAGTGTGCTCTCACTGGGCCCGAAAGCACACTGTGACCAGGTGTGCCAGTATTTCAGATAAATATAGAAAATCGGATTCTTAGGCGAAACATTCTAATTTTGAAATCACTGTGCAGATAAGAAAAGAAAAGAAAAAAAAAAACCCACATCAAACCAACTCAGGTGCTATATCTGATCCGCAGCCACTCAGGTGTATTTTAGGGGCCTCTTCTGTCCCATCAGCCTAGGTCAGAAGATAAGAATCACGCAGGACAGGCCCTGGGGATGAGGCACCATTGGGGCCTGGAGGTGGGAGGGGAAACTGAGCAGAAGCACCATGGGTACCTGTGAGGATGCCTCAGGGGAAGGCTCTGAGGGAGAAGGGACCAACCATCTCCCTGAGGGACCAGCCATCACCTGCAGGAAGCAGCGGTGCATCAAAGAGAACAGGAAACCAGGCTGCGGCTGACCTGCAGAGATCCTGCCGAGCAAGGTGCTCTGTGCCTCGTGGCTTCAGAACAAACCAAGCAGGACCCTTCATGACTGCAAGACGCTAGGTCCTTTTCTTCTGAAACCTTAGCAGCTCTACAGCTGGGGGATGGCAGGCATGGACAGGAAATAAAAAGTCTTCCCGCCCTATTTTTTTCATTTCTTTAGTTATTTGTGTGTGTCCACGTTAGCATCTGCACGTGGAGGCAGGAAGCCAATGTTGGGGTGTCCTTAACTGCTTTCTCTTTTTTTTTGGTTTTTCGAGACAGGGTTTCTCTATGTAGCTTTGTGCCTTTCCTGGAACTCACTCTGTAGACCAGGCTGGCCTCCAACTCACAGGGATCTGCCTGCCTCTGCCTCCCAAGTGCTGGGATTAAAGGCGTGCGCCACCACCACCCTGCTCTTTTAATATTTTCAAAAAATTGAACCCAACAACATTATTGCTTACTTAAACAGTCGTTGAAATCCTTTTATTTATTTAAAAATATTGTTTATTTATTTTGAGACAGGGTCTTACTATGTAGCACTGGTTAGCCTGGAACTCACTATGTAGACCAGGCTGGCTTTGAACTCACCAAGATCCACTTAATTCTTCCTCCCCAGTGCTGGGATTAAAGGCATAAATCACTACTATACCTGAACCCAACATATTTTAAATGCCATGGTTTGCATTAGAAATAAAAACAAGTGGGTGTGGGAGTGGCAATGAGTTCGAGGCCAGCCTCATCTACAAAGTAAGCTCCAGGACTGCCAGGGCTACAAAGAGAAACCCTGTCTCAAAGAGAGAGAGAGAGAGAGAGAGAGGGAGAGAGAGAACCGAGATTGTTGTCACGATGACTACTATCCTTCCATGAAATGGTGTGTGTCACATTGCAGTACAGCTTAGGAGGGAGAAACTGTCAGTCATTTGCTCTGGACCAATCACGTGTCATCTAAACCCATGACTGTTCTCTTTTCATCCTCTCTAATGGTCCAGGCTCATGCTTCCCTAGTTCCAGTCTCATGCATTCTGAATGAAACAGAGCTAAGACTCCAGAGTCAGCTGGCTTGCCCCTACCACGCTATAAGTCACATACTTAGCCCCCCTGAGCCTCAGTTTCCTCATCTGTTAAATGGGAGGGATAATGGCACCCTACTTCACAGTGCTGTCATGGAGATGAGTGAGTCAATGTGTGTCAAACGCTTGACATGGCACTGAGATCAGGGCCTGTAAACACTGACTTCATGTGTCAGTCACTCTGTCTTGTCATGCAGGACAAAAGCTACTGTTCTGGTGGAAGATCCACCTCGACTCCCCTCCCCTATTTCTATCCCTAAACCTGCCCCTTCAAGCCTGCCAAACAGCTCCTCCCCCAGAGAGACTCAAGACCACTCCCACAGGGTATATGAGCTGCATCCCAGAAAACAGACAGGTGGGTCTTCCTGTCTCTTGTCCCTGTCTCCTCTCTGAGAGGCCAAGAATCACCCGGGAATGCTTTACCCATTAAACCTGGGCTTTTCCTATTCAGCCTGATTCGGTTTAAATTGAATTGCTGCATTGGTGGATAAGGCCTTCAGGGTGCAAAGACTCATCAGCCACCTCAGAGAGAAAGGGTCGATGTGGGCTCACAGTTCTAGAGGGATGCAATCCATCATGGCAGTGAGACCTCACTCGAAGCAACCGACCTTATCAAATCCGCAGTGGATAAAGAGAAAGAAGTGAATGGAGCTAGCACTTAGCATGTTTTGCCTGCAGGCTAGAAGAGGGCATCTCTGAGCCATCTCTCGAGCCCACATCAAAATCTTTACTAGCAATCTAAGGGGAGTGTTAATGTTGAGGGTTCTTTGCTTTGTTTTTTAGTTGTCTCATGTGTGGGTATGTTCATGAGTCTGTGTGCCATGTGTGTGCAGTGCCTAAGGAGGCCAGAAGAGGGCATCAGCTCCCCTGGAACTAGAGTTAAGAGACTGAGTTGCTGCATGGGTGCTGGGAATAGAGCCTGTATCCTCTGAAGATCACCCAGTGCTCTTAACTGCTGAGCCATCTCTCCAGCCCCCAATGCTGATGTTTTATAAGCAGGGAAACAAGGCTTGAAATAGATCAGCAAGTTGCTCATTGACAGTGAGTTTGGAGATGGAGACCACTAGGTTTGCAAGGCATAGTCCTGTGGTCCCAGAACTCAGGAGGATGAGAGAGGGAGATTATAGCAAGTTCCAGGCAGCCTGGGCTACAAAGGGAACTGGAGTCCAGCCTGGGCTTCATGAGACCTGAGGGGAGTAATGTCAGGAGCAGAAAAGAAGGAAATTCGGGCTTGAATTAGGTTTCCAGGGCTTTCCACTTGAGGGTGTCCTACAGAAGTAGTCACAAGGCAGAGGAAGGGTTGTTAGCTCTGGTTTGTTGGTTTTGTTAGAGGTCAGACCTCTGCCTTCATGCTCCCAGATCTAGGAGGCTCCAAGGGTAGGGATCAGGTCAAGGCTCTGGCTCAGATTCTAGCCTCAGTTTTGGAGCCAAGTTCCTCCCTCCCTTGGGAGAGGAGCGTGCTAGGGAGGGGGAGTACGGAACTGGCTACACATGACCGGACCAGCTGCCACCAAAGTGTTCTTAGGAGGAGGCTTTCCCAGCAAGTCAAACTTACCCCAGGACTGCTACCGCTCCCAGACCTTCAGTATCTAAGGAACAGTCAGTACAACTTGAAAACCTGGCTAGTACCAGATGTGTGGGTTCTATCCTGAGCACCAAATAAACTGGCTGTGGTAGCAGTCGCTTGGAAACCCAGTACAGGAGGTAGAGGCAAGAGGATCAGGAATTCAAGGTTGCCTTTTGCTACCTAAGGAATCTGAGGGCAGCCAGGGCTACATGAGACCTTATCTCAAAAAAAAAAAAAAAAAAAGTAACTAAAAAGTTTAAATGAGCCAAGCATGGTGGCGCAAACCTTTAACCCCAGCACTCAGGAGACAGAGGCAGGTGGATCTCTGTGAGTTTGAGGCCAGCCTGGTCTTTAGAGTAAGTGCCAGGACAGCCAGGGCTGTTACACAGTGAAATTCTGTCTCGAAAAACCAATAAATAGATGAATGAATAAATAAAGTTTAAATGTGTAAGTTAAAGGGCCCGGAGGGATAGAGGAACCGGCCCAGGCAGCGCCCAGGAAGTGAGATGTTAGGAGCCCGGCAGTTTGTGACAGGCACTGTCTCCTTTCTGAGCAAACTATGACTAAGGATAATAATGCCATATATGCCAAAAGGTGCTAGGAAATTCTTTCTTTTTTCTCAGAGTCAAGATCTTGACCAGGTTGGATGAGAACTTGTGGACACAGATGATCCTCCTGCCTCAGCCTGTTTTTGGATGATAGGTCTGCATTACTATGAACAGCTTTTTCTTTTATTTCCTAAGTCCTTTATGGAGCTGTAATTTACATACCATAAAATTCATCTCCTTGGCCAGGCGGTGGTGGCGCACGCCTTTAATCCCAGCACTCGGGAGGCAGAGGCAGGCGGATCTCTGTGAGTTCAAGGCCAGCCTGGGCTACCAAGTGAGTTCCAGGACAGGCGCAAAGCTACACAGAGAAACCCTGTCTCGAAAAACCAAAAAAAAAAAAAAAAAAAAAAAAAAAAAATTCATCTCCTTTAAGTATATACTGATTTTTTTTTTGCATATTTACAGAGCTATGCGACCACCACTACAGCAATCTGGTAATATTTTCATCATGCCCCATGAACTCGGTTCCCATTAGCAATCCCTCCCCTTCCTTTCCCAGCCCCAGACAACCACTCATCTACTTGTCTCTCTAGATTTGCCTTTTATGGGAATTTCACATAAACGGAATCATATACTGTGGGGCCCTGGGAGTATTGTTTCTTTTACTTAGCACAATTTTGGAAGTCTGTCCATGATGCTACATGTTTCGGTAGTTTTTTAATGGTTGAATAATATTCCATGTGTGACTGCCTCATACTTTGGTGATGTTGTCATCCATTATGAACAGTTGAGTCATTATTGCTTATTGGTGATTATGGAAAACGTGGCTGTGAGCATCTCTTACGAGTCTTTCCATTTCCCTTGGGTATCAGATATCTGAGAGGAGATTGCTGGGTCATATATAGTAAACTTGGGTTTAACTTTAAAAAAAAAAAAAAGAACTGTCTATCTTTTCAAAAAGTGTGTGTGTGTATCCACGCTCAAGTTCAAGCATGCTCATACACAAGTTTATATGTACTATATGTATGCAGGAACTGGAGCTACAGGTAGTTGTGAGCTTCCTGATGTGGATGCTGGGAATGGAACCCAGTCCCCTGGGGGAGTAGTGAGCACCCTTAGCGGCTGAGCCATCTCTCTAGCCCCCTGCCAAGGTTGGATATTCTGTTCAGCAATGTGTGAGGTTTGTTGAGAAAATCAGTACAAAGAGTTTAGGATGGCATCTGGTTATGGGAGATCTTAAAAAATGGGCAGCTAGAGCAGGAGAGACGGCTCAGCAGTTAAGGGCACTGGCTGTTCTTCCAGAGGACCTGAGTTCAATTCCCAGCAACCACAGGGTGGCTCACAGCCACCTATAATTGCAGTCCCATGAAATATGATGCCCTCAAACGAAACACCCGTATACATAAAGTACATAAATAAAAGTTTTTTTAAGGGTGGCTAACATTAATAGGCTTTTCCTTTTTTTTTTTTTCTCTTCTTTCTGTCCCCCCCTCCCCCCAGAAAAAATAGGGATTCTGAAGCCTAAACTCAGGAATTCCAGCAGGGCCTAGGTGAGCTTCTGCTCCATCCCTAGGAGGGGGTCTCACAGAATTAGACAGAGTACCCAGAATACTAGTGCTTTCTTCCCTGAACAAAGCAGCTCTCTCCTCCCCTCCCCCCTCCTCTCCCCTTCTCTCCTCTCCTCCCCTCCCTTTTCCTCTCTGGTCCCCTTTCTTCTCTTTCTTCTCCTTTCCTTTCTTTCCTTCCCCTCCTCTCCCCTTCTTTCTTCTCTCCTCCCCTCCCCTCCCCCCCCACTCCTCCCTCTCCCCTCTTTACCTCCCCTCTACCTCACTCTCTGGGTTTCTTTTTTCCACTGATGAACACTGAATCTAAGGTCTTGTACACTCTAGGCAAGGGCTCTACCACTGAGCTTCACCCCAGCCCAACAAAGTGGAGCCCATCCAGACATTCACTCTGACCTGCTGGGACCCCTTCTCTTTATCTGTTTGCACGCCCCGTAGGCCTCTTAGCGGGGATCCCAAAGTTCTCCAGATACCCCACCTCTGTCTATTTACCCAATCATGGCTAGTCTGTTCCTCCCCTTGACCTCTGTCCGTTCTCTCTAATGAACTTTCCCTCACAGCATTCTGTGCCCACCTTCCCTCTCTTCTTGTGACTTTTAATGCCCACTTGGACTTTATGTCAGCCCTGTCCAATCACTAGCCATAGTCTTAGGTGGCCATTCAGCCCCTGAAATGTGGTTGACCCAAACTGAGACAGGCTGAACTGTAAAACATTTACCACATCTTAATGACTTACTGTGAAAAATAGTGTAAAAAGAATAGATTTTTTTAAAATACCAATTACGTTTTGGGATAATAAGGTCAGATGATTATATTATTGAAACCAGTTCCACTGTCTTTCTGAGATTATTTATTTGTTTACCTATTCATTTATTTTTTGTTTTCTTGAAGCAGTCACGTGTAACCCAGGCTGACCTTGAACACCAGTAGCCAAGAATGACCCTGAATTCCTGATCCTCCTGCCTCTGCATCCCACACGCTGGGATTAGGCATGTGCCACCATACTAAGCTGTCCTTTTTTAAAATTTATTTTTATTTCATATGCATTGATGTTTTGCCTTCATGTATGCCTGTGTCAGGGTGTTGGATCCTGGAGTTACAGACAGTTGTGAGCTGCCATGTGGGTGTTGGGAATTGAACCCAGGTCCTCTGGAAAAGAGTCAGTGCTCCTAACTACTGAGCCATCTTTCCAGGTCCCCTTCCTTTTTAAAAGACAATCAAAATTCCTTTTTAATCTTCAATTTGCTGAGAATGGAGCACAGGACCTTGGACAAGTACTCTGCCCTGAGGGACACCTCCCTCACCCTCCCGATTGTTTTCTATGTGGCTAGTAAACAGTGTGTAGAGTTATTTATGTGGCTCATATTTCTTGTTCATATGTGGACAGAAATGTTTACTGTGCCGTCGTGGAGGTCAGAGGACAACTTTTGGGAATCGGTTCTCTTTTTCCACCGTTTGGGTCCTGAAAACAGAACTCACCCACTTGGCCATGTCATCAGCCCTGTCTCTTACATTTTAGTGTCTGTTCTCTCACATGCTTGGATCTGATTACAAGGCTCAGTACACTCGTGTGGGGTGCATGTTGTGACTATCTTTTCTTTACAAAGAAGTAAATCCAAGGGAGAGAGTGACCTGCCCAAGGTCATAGCTGGGCACTCACAGATTCCAGTTTCCAACCAAAATTGTCTGACCCAAAGTCTATCTTCTGTGGGACCTTGCTGCCCAGGTTACTGTCCAGGGTGTCTAGAGGCAGAGTGTACTTGATTAGACCGGCTACGAGTGATAATGAACCACTCTAATCAGAACTCAGACTGAATGCTTGTCTTTCATAAAGACGAAACGAAGAAACAGATTAACATAAGCAACACATTGCCATCTATTGACTCTCGGGATATGTGGGTGAAATTAAGGCTGAGGACCACTGATCTGATCCAGCTTCTCATTTTACAAGTGTGGAAACTGAGGCTCAGGGAGGAGGGTGGATTTGCCAAGGGCTCCTCTGTGCTGGCAATCTTGGAGCTGCGTTCGCAGGAATCCGGGGGTGAGATTCCTTGGGGACTTCAGTCTTGACTAGGAAGGGTTCTTTCCACCTGAAGCCCTTGTTTTGAGCCAGTCTCTTGCTGCCCCACGACTGTCCAAAAGACTACAGCAAGGAGGGAGACAACCCACTTCCCACCAGAGTCCCAGGACCACTATCCGGTCCTGAGCCAGGAATTCCTTTCAGAGACTTAAACCGAGGCGAAAATAATTGTGACCCTTTGGAGGTCTCCAAGGGCTCTCTGCTCCATTTCTCTCCTGACTTAGCTGACTCAGTCTCCCTAAGTGTCTTCCCCGAGGCGGGCCTAGATCTCCCTGCTCTGCCCCCATCCGCTCTCACACGCGGTGGGGAGGTGTTGAAACCACCTACGTGCCCGGTGCCCTCTTCCCAGCCCTGTCCCGAAACGGGGACAGAGGCAACGCTGAACCCATCCAACCCCCGATCCCAGGAAGCCACAGGCAGAGGCTGAGAAGGCGCCCCTGAAAGAGAGGCGCCGAAACAAAGGCCCAGAAAGAATGCCCTGGACAAAGAGGGCGACTCGGAAAAAGGCCTCGGGAGGGAGAGGAAGGGGCCAGAAATGAGGGGAAGAGATGGGGGCACCAGAACAGAGAGAGCGAAGACGGGGAAGAGGGAGAAGTTAGAGTTTGAGAAAAGGGGCGGAGGATGGAGGCAGCGCTGGCAGGAGACTCGGGCGCGCGGGGCCGGGCGGGCGCGGGGCCCGGGTCCCCGGGGGCGGACCCTGCTGGCGGCGCCTGGCCCCGCTGCGGCCGTCGGAGCAGCCGCATTCCTCCGGGTTTCCCACACATTCGCCATCAAAGCGTCCCCAAAGCCCCAGCTTTTCCCGCGCCCCTCCCCCGCCACTGGCTGGAGAAGCTATTTTTCACCCCCTCCTGGTCTTTAATCTGTTGTGGGAAAAGAAAGCGGCTTTTGTTGAACGAGGGGCTGCGCGGGGGGGCGGGGAGGAGGCGCGGGCGATTGTGTGTCCCGCAGCTGCGCGCCAACGCTGGGGTGGGGGCTGCCGGGGTGCTGGCCGAGCTGAGGCTGCCCGGGAAGGTGGGCCAGGGCGGTAGGGACAGCCTGATCGCGGGGTGCAGGCCAAGCTGGGGCTTCCCATGAAGGTGGGTTGGAGCTATAGGGTGTAAGATCAGGCTTTGTGCGGGGTGCAGGCAGGGAGGATGGCAATGGAGAGGAAATGGAGAAAAAGGCCACCAGAGTCCTCTCCCCATGGTTCTCTTGGCCAGGAGATTTCAGGAAGAAGGACTCATCCTGGGCTGAGCACATAGAAGTTTGCCCAGGCTGGGACTGCAGCCCTGCGAAGGACTGAGCGAGATGAATGTTTGCGTTTTATGGGCTGGGGATAGAGCCCAGGGTCTCTCGTATGCTAGACAAGCACTCTACCAATGAGCTACATCCTCAGCCAGACAGCTTGCATTTAAATCCGGCTGTATGCAATCCTCACCTGGGGCCCAGACACACAGCACACGCTCATATTCAAAGACACACACACGCTGCCTGACCCCAGAAGTTCTGTGGGCTTCAAAGGTGTTTCCTTCGATTTCCACGCCCAAAGCCTAAGTTTGCAACCCTCGCTTTTCTGGCTCCCAGCAGCTAGCTGTGTGACCTTGGGTAGATGACCTCACCTCTTCCAGCCTCAGTCAATGTGAGGATTTAGGGTGAGGATACATGTAAAATGCCTGCTCAGTTAGGTTTGGTGGGACACAGCCTATAATCAGGAAGGCTGGGTAGGACAGGAGGATGGAGAATTTGAGGACAGCCTGGGCTACATAGCAAGACACTGTCCCATAAAACCTAAAGAAACAAATGAAATGTCAAACTTGTGGCGGACACTCAGCACACGCTATCGCTGCCACACAGTGGGCTTGGTGACTCACGACTCCATACTCGGAGCAGTGTGGCCTGCAGGAGGCTCCCTAAGAGCTGCAGTCCAGCTCTTCTGCCTTCTGGCATCCCAGCCTTTCCAGCTCTCTGCAGGGCTGTGGCCCAGTTAGGGGTGGGAGATCCCTTTCCTCTCTGGCAGGGTCAACCCTGTGGCCAGGCCCATCCCTCCCTCCCCTCCCCTCCCCTTCCCCTGGCAGCTTTTGAACTGCTGCTGGGCCCCAGGCCAAAGCAGGACAATGTCTGGGCAGGGTGGACACTGTTCTTCAAGGTCTTTTTTGTCTTCATCTTTCCTTGCATGGACTCTGGACCTCACCATCCTTCCGGGCCCTTTCCTGAAGCCCAAAACTCAACTATCTGCTGGAGAGAGAGAGAGAGAATCACACCCCGGGAGTCACAGGACCAAAAGACAACCTGAATTTGAACTTTCACATTCTCATTTTGTCTGCAGTGCTGGACATCAAACCCCAGGGCCGCTTCACCTCTGCACCACATTCCCACCTCCCAGGCTCAGCGTTTCTAATTTAAATCCTGCGGACCAGAGCCTGGTGGTATATACTTATGCTCTCGGCACTCAGGAGGCAGAGGCAGGAGGATCTTCACAAGTTATAGGTTAGGCTGGTCTACCTATGAGTTCCAGGCCAGCCAGGGGTACAAAGACTTGACTCAAAAGAAAACACCAAAGCCGGGCAGTGGTGGTGCACACTTTTTATCTCAGCACTCCAGAGGCAGAGCCAGGAAGATCTTTGTGAGTTCGAAGCCAGCCTGGTCTACAGAGTGAGTTCTAGGACAGCCAGAACTGTTTCACAGAGAAACTCTGTCTCGAAAAAACCAATAAATAAATAAATAAATAAAAATGAAAACAAATATAAATCTTATCTTGAAGCGTTGATATCTCAAAAGTGTTAATGATTACTGGGGTAGAACTGAACTTAGTTGTCGCTATTTATTTTTTTAATGTGTGCGTCTGCTCACTTAAGCAGCACATATACTAAAGTTGGAATAATACAGAGAAGATTAGCATGGCCTCTGAGCAAGACCCGAAGATTAGTGAAGTATGCTGTATTAAAAATTCTTGCTGCAGCTGGGCGGTGGTGGTGGTACATGCCTTTAATCCCAGCACTTGGGAGGCAGAGGCAGTCAGATCTCTGAGTTCAAGGCCAGCCTGGTCTGCGCAGCGAGTTCCAGGACAACCAGGGCTATACAAAGAAACCTTGTCTCAAAAAAAAAAAAAAAAAAAAAATTTGTTTGGCTGGGGGGGAGTCTGGTGGTGGTAGTACGTGTATGCCTTTAATCCCAGCACTTGGGAGGCAGAGGCAGGCAGATGTCTGAGTTCAAGGCCAGCCTGGTCTACAGATAAGAGTTCTAGGACAGCCAGGGCTACAGAGAGAAACCTTGTCTCAAAAAACAAACAAAAATTCTTTTTTTTTTTTTTTTTTTTTTTTTTTTTTTTTGAGACAGGGTTTTTCTGTGTAGCTTTGTGCCTTTCCTGGAACTCACTTGGTAGCCCAGGCTGGCCTCGAACTCACAGAGATCCACCTGGCTCTGCCTCCCGAGTGCTGGGATTAAAGGCGTGTGCCACCACCGCCCGGCCAAAAATTCTTTTTATTATTAAAGTGTAGGGGTATATGTGATGTGTTTAAGGTTCTGCAAGCCACAGCCCCAGTGTGGAGGTCAGAGGACAACTTCGAGGAACTGATTCTCTCAGTCTACCTTTGCACGGACTCTAGATTGAACTCAGTTCTTCCTCAGGTTTGCTCAGCAAGTGCCTCTATCCATTGAGGCATTGCACTACACTAACTTGTGAAGATCCTCCTGCCTCTGCTTCCTGAGTGCTGAAATTATAAGTATATACCACCAGGCTCTGGCCTGCAAGATTTAAAGTTATCTGTACCAGTACTTACAAGGGACACAGATGAATTCAAGGTCTTCTTGGGCGACATAGTTAGACCCTGTCTCCAAAAAACCCTACAGCTTCCCCTCAATGAAGTGTCTCAGTAGAGTATCTCACACAGGATAGGCGCTCAGAAAATACCTCCCCTTTGGCTTACTCCGTGCCTGGGGGTAGAGCCAGCCTTGGGACATCCCATGGTCAATGATCGTTTGGTGAAATAAGGGGTCAGTTAGTTTTAGGATGGTGTGGCTGGACTAAGCGTGGCTGAAAGATGGAGAAGAAGGCAGTGAGCTCCAAAGTTGACCCCTAAATTTAGCAGTAGCCGCTGTGTGACTTCAGAGGAAGTGTCACACTGCAAGGAGAACTGGAACGGTGACAGTGTGCTTACCACTGCAGGACTCTGAAGCTCTATCCATGGCATTGAAACAAATGCACCTTACTATTTGTCACCCTACCCAATGGGTCCAATTTACTTTTCTCTATCTGGTGGAACACAACCTTCTCAGGGGCTGGTGACATGGCTCATATAGTAAAGCCACTTGTCACAAAGTCTGAGGACCTGAGCTTGATCCGCTGGAGTCACACAGTGGAGGGAGAGAAGCAACCTTTATAAACTGTCCTCCGGCCACCACACATTCACCATGTCGTGCACACACACAAATATATGAATACATGTAATAACTATAATTCCCGAGAGGTCCTTTGGAAGGGTAGAAGCTTTGGAGACAGGATGAAAATCTTGGGTTTACCACGGAATGGCTATGTGACCTAGTAGAAAGCACATTCACCTCGCTGAGCCTCTTTCTACGCATCCACAAAATGGGTCAGTGAAGCCAGGCATGGGGGAGCATATTCGTCCCAGTCCTCGGAAGGCTGAGGTGAGAGAATCTTAAGCTTGAGGACAGACAGCTCAGGCTACATGGTGAGACTCTCTCAGAACAAAAAGTCAATGAGAAAATGCAGGGCCAGGGCTGAGGCTGTGAGTAGACTGCCCACCTAGCACTAACAAGGCCCCAGGTTCCATCCCCAGCTCTGTAAAAACCAAACCAAACCAAACCAAACCAAACCAACAAAGGGTAGGTAAGCCGTTCTTGGCAAACAGGACTCAACAAAACCATGATGAAGTGGTGGTGACAGCTGAGTGTTCCTGAAGTGTAGGAGAGTCCATCTCAAAATCCCCTAAAAGCTCTGCCTTTTTAAGGACTTAGGTCCCCATGTTCCTATACTGCCTCTCTTAGTATTGCCCACATTTCTGGGAACTGCCTCTAGGGGAAGCACTAACTTAGAGGGACACCTTGGATCCCCAGCCACACATCATATCACATAAAAGTAACTACTTCCCATCCTCTGGCCCCTCTGGCCCTCCCAGCTGTCAGGTGGGTAAATATTATTTCCCCCCCAATTTTACAGAGGTGGTAAGGGAGGAGCGAAGGTGGACAGCCTAGGCAGTACTAGAATATGCCTTCCTTGTAGCCTCTGGAGCTGGGGTTGTACTTTGGGGTTCAGATTTGCTGAGGGGAGCAGAGATAAGCTCTCAGTGTATGGCTGGAAAGCACTCAGCACATCTTTATGGCTACTTTCTGAACAAATAGGTAGACTCCAGAAAATGCATGGGCTGGCAAGATGGTTCCGTGGATAAAGGTGCTTGTCCTGCAAGCCTGAATGACGGTCAGAGTTTGGTCCCTGAACCCACAGTAGAAGGAAAGAACTGGATTCCCAAAGTTGTACTCTGACTTCCTCAATTATGTTGTGGCATGCAGACATCGTGGCACATGACCGCTTAGATATACATATATCACTTGCACAAAAAAATTTTAAATACAACTTCTGGGAACCTTAAACTGACATAGAGTACTTAACGTTTATGAGAACCAGGGCCAGAGCGGTCAGGGAGTCAGGGAGCAGAAGGATTGGATCTTGGCCACAGGTCAGTCACAGACATTCGCCATAACCTTGGACAAGGTTCTAAGGTCCCTGGATCCCCGAGTCTACACACGGAGAAAAGATAGCTAGCTAGCTTGACAGAAGCCCAGTTTAAGCAAGACATCTGCAATCCTCATCATCATGACATTGACTTTGAAATTCACAGCCCAGAGACCCCACTGCCGCCACGTCTTAAATTTCTAAAGACGAAACAGTAATAGCTTACAGTTCTGCCAGCTCCTCAACAAAAAAAATCAGAGAGCACAACATTGATTTTTTTTTTTCTTTTTATAATTTTGGCAGAGGAAGATGCAGTTCCTGGAAATGCTTACAAAATGATTCCTGACACTAGGAGGAGAGAGTTAAGAGGGGGAAAGGAAGAAGAAAATTTATCTACATACAGATAGAAAGGAGAAAGGTGGAAAGAAAGGGGGTAAACAAAAGAACTAAGAGAGAAAGGGGGACTTTAAAGGGCCCCAATTCAGGGGACGTTATCAAGGTCTCAGAATCTGCGATTTACAAGCCGCTCGCCGGCTAGGGTGGCGCAGGCCCCGCCCCTATCTCGGGTGTCGGGCGTTGATTGGTGGGAGAGGCAGTCGCCGGCCGGTGACTGCCCGAGGAAAGGTTGCCTGGGACACGCATCCCTGTGTGAACGCATGACGTCCCACCCTGGCGCCAGGCTGTCTGGGGCTGAGTCTTAGATCAACACAGCTGTGGGACCCGGACCCACAGCTGGGCAAAGGAGCGGATTCCTCAACAAAAAATAGGATTGTGGGAAAAGTTCTGAAACAAAAACAGCGCAGACAAAAGCCTTAATGACATCCTTTCATAAAAATAAAAAATGCAAGAGGGGGGGAAAAAGCTGGTAAAAGGAGCAGAACTGGGAACAGAAAGTTCAGAGGCGTTTGGAGTAAGAGGCTGAGGCCCCGCCACCGCTAAACAAGTTGCAGAAGGCCGGGGCGAGCCGGCCAGTCTGCTGTGCAGGGCAGAGAGGAGTCTTTGGGGTTTAAACTCTATTCAGTGTTCGCAACCCAATCGAAAACCACTCCTTTCAGACTTAGATTCTTAAGTCAGAAAAGATCCTTAAAGGTCAAGCCCCCTTCTCTTCCCCTCCCCCAAAGTAAGGTCCGGGGAGAAAGGATTTGCGTCCAAAGGTGAATTCTTGGCATGAAAAGGACAGAATATGGCTAGATAACCCCACTGCACCCTTCTGCCCTATCCCACACAGCCTATGGCCATTTCAGCCTCGGAGCATCAGGAGGAAATAATAAATGCTTTGAAGGTACTTTGCAAGCCGTAAACCCAGCAAACCCGCTATCCAAGCCTGAGGCAACAGAGGTAGAACTGGAGGACTCCAGAGGAGAGAGGAGAGAGCAGACACTGGATGGGCTGAGCTGAAGCCCACATGCTTGGCCTTATGAAGAATTAACGCTGTTGGAGAGAGCATGCTGGATGCGTCTTAGATAAACGGTGTTTCACGGTCTTTTCTTTTTTGAGACAAGGTCTCACTGTTTAGTTCCTGGCTGTCCTAAAACGCTATGTAGACCAGGCTGGCCTTGAACTCACAGAGACCTGCCTGCTTCTGCCTCCTGAGTGCTGAGATTAAAGGCCCTTTTTTTTTTTTTTTTTAAATAAACGAGGTCAGAGCTGGGTGTAATGACACACCCCTTTAATGCCAGCACTAGGGACGCAAAGAATCTCTGCATTTGAGAGCAGCCTGAGTGAGTTCCAGGACAACCAAGGCTACACAGAGAACTGTCTCAAAAAAAGGGGGGAAGGTAAACAAATAAACACACACACAAACAAACAAGGTCAGTTTCATGAGCTCCACTTAACAGGCAGGAAAACTGAGGCACAGAGAATAATTTGGTCTAAGTTCACACTGTAAAAGCGTTTGAACATAGGTCTGCCAGGTACTGAAGGCCATGATTTTTCCAGAAGCTCTTGGCTTGACTATTTTGAACAAACATACAGAAGTCTTCAAGACAGCTAAAGAAAGGGTCCTCTGTTTAGTTATTCAGGAGTCTTCACAGCGACGGAGATTTCCCTTCCCGTGACCAAATGGCTGCCAGTCGACTTCTTCGGCATATAGAGACTGATTTGTGTTTTTACAGGTTAGATTCCCTCTTTCTGAGCCTGAAAGAGCTGTCCTTGAGAACCTTAATATTCTCTGGAGAAAACTTTCAGAGGCTTTTATTGGGACCCAGGGCCGGGTAGCGTGATGGAAAAGGCTTTACCTGTGATGTGATACTGGACATGTTTTCTATGTCCTCTCTCAGCCTTTTGGACATCTCACACGCCCTGTCCAACTGTCACCCAAGCATAGAGTTCTCAAGTCAGAAAGTATTTATAACAATCCTGAAGTGCCATCTCTCTCTCTCTCTCTCTCTCTCTCTCTCTCTCTCTCTCTCTCTTTCTCTCTCTCTCTCTCCCTCTCACAAGACAATCAAAGCCAGGGTATCTTGGGTTTGCTGAAGATTCTACATAGATGACCAATGGCTAGCAGAGATGGCTGATTGAACCCAGGGTCCTGGCTTCCTAGTGTCCTTCCCACTATTGGAACTGTCCCAGCTCAGAGGTCCCATTGTCTTGTGGATCAGTACCACACACTACTGAACACTTAATTGTTCCCTGTGTCAATCTCGCCCCTGGACACTGTGAGATTCTTGAGAGCAGGAACCTGTTTCATGTGAAGCAACTCTGTAAATATTCAGTAGGCTGATTAAGAAAGCAATCGTGGATGGGACAGCCTCACCTGGTCTTTTCCAAGATGGAAACCAGAATTTGGAGCTACAGGGTTTTCAGAGCCTGGGAAGTGGAGAGAAGACAGGCAAGGAATCCGGGGTGCACTGTCCTTTTGCAATACGGGAGTGTAGTATGTCCTTTTGCCTGCCTGCCGGCCGGCCCTTCCTGGTCTCTCAGGAGGTGATGGAGCTACTTCAGCAGGACCAGGAATAATCGTGTCCAGGTGGCTGCCCTGCCACCACAGAAGGGGACAGACAACAGGGCGATGAAATTGCTATTGTCTTCTGCACAGAACGTGGAGAGTGGGGAGGGAGGGAGGCTGTGCAAAATGAGGAAGCAAGAGTCAGAAGAGATCTGCTGTCCCACTGGTGTGTGTGTGTGTGTGTGTGTGTGTGTGTGTGTGTGTGTGTGTGTGTAGGGGGGCTTCTAAAGAGTTCATATAGAAATCATTGCTTCTAGTCCTCCCTAGCCGAAACCTTGTCCAAAATCATAATCAAATTCACTCCCAAAGCACAACTGGGCGTATATTTAGTTCTTTAAGGGGTCCATGGGACAACGGCCCGTGCTTTTCTTTCTCCATGGAAAAGGCTTGGGTTTAGGCTGCTTTTCTCTCTCTTACCCCCCTTTCCCCTGTTGCTCAAATAAATAGTGTTCTTTGCTCAAACCTCCCCTCCCCTCCTCCTTCTGCAATCTCAGCGCCTAGCCCAAATCTGTTTTCTTCATTGTAACCTCAGCTTCACCGCAATTAATTTTTTTCCCCTCTGGTCACAAGATAATTCCCGACGCCAGTGAGTCTGGAGGTCAGACGAGCAGCAAATTGGGGAACAAGGCGGCACTAATTCCTTACAAGTTTCCCTTGAAAATTCGAGAGAGAGAGGAGAGAGAGAGAGAGAGAGAGAGAGAGAGAGAGAGGGAGGGGGAAAGAGGGGGGAGAGAGAGAGAGAAAGAGCGAGTCCTTTGGGGATTTATGATGACCTCAAAGCTGTGGGTTCGAACCAGTGTTGGGCAGAGGGCAGGGGAGCTCAAAGATCTTGTACGCCGCCAGAAAAGGCAAATTCTTAAAGTTAATGGTTTTAAGTGATTTTTCAAATCTCTACTGGCTGAAAAGCCCCGCCTCCCCTCAGTATCAGCGCTTCCTCATTCTTCGCATCCGCGGCTCAGCGGTCCTCGGCGTCAGACCAGCGGAGGAAGCCTGTTAGCAATTTAAACCCACTGTGAACGCCCAGGGCCGGGGAGGCGGTGCCCAGGGCGGGCGGGGGTGGAGCCTGGGCAGGCTATTTTGAATAAGGGGGTGTGTCCTAGCGCTGACTCTATAAGAGCCCGCTGCAGCAGGCGTGCGCGGACTGTTTGCTGCTTTAGTCTTCCCTTCGGCTCCTCCAGCTACACTCTCCAACATGAAGGCGCTGAGCCCGGTGCGCGGCTGCTACGAGGCGGTGTGCTGTCTGTCGGAACGCAGCCTGGCCATCGCGCGGGGCCGCGGCAAGAGCCCGGCGGCCGAGGAGCCGCTTAGCCTCCTGGACGACATGAACCACTGCTACTCGCGCCTGCGGGAACTGGTGCCGGGAGTCCCGCGAGGCACTCAGCTTAGCCAGGTGGAAATCCTGCAGCGTGTCATAGACTACATCCTCGACCTGCAGGTGGTCCTGGCAGAGCCGGCGCCTGGACCCCCGGACGGTCCGCATCTCCCGATCCAGGTGCGCGAGGGAGCCAGGCGGGGGCTGAACAGAGCTGATCGTGCGGGCTGGGGGATGCTGCAGGTCTCTCCCACCGAGTCCCCGAATGCCTTGGCTAACTGCTCTCTTATCCTCCTTTGACAGACATCTGAGCTCACTCCGGAACTTGTGATCTCCAACGACAAGAGGAGCTTTTGCCACTGACCCGGCGGTCCTGTCACCTCCCGGTAAGTTTTCTTCTGACCGGGACGAGAGGGAGGCTTGTTTGGGAAATCCCGTGGTTGACAGAACATTGCAAGGCTTAGAGTTTCCTCGGTTTAGGGAAATCCAAACCAGAGAGAGGCAAGAGGCTTATCCGTGGTCACTTAAAGGACAGTACCAATGTCAATATCACGTGCATTCCTAAAGCACGCTGCCTCTGCTCACCCCGGGTGGCCAAAGCCCTGGGCGAGTGGGCGCGCGGATCCCACCAAACAGTCTTTCAGTAAAGGGGAGCCCCCTTTCCACTGGTGTCATTTCCAAGCGGGAGGGGGAGTGGTGGCTCCGCCTGTGGTCCTTTGGCGCCAACTGGGTGGAGGCTGTGTGGGGCGCGGAGTTATCAGCTGGAGGTAGAGACCGAGTTTCCTCCCTGGCGCCGGCCAGTCTGCGGCGGCCTCCGCCTGGGCGCGCTCGGCGGAAACTGGCGGCTCCCTCACTCTTCTCTTCTCCCCCGCCCAGAATGCAGGTGCTGGCGCCCGTTCCGCTTGGGACCCTGGGACTCTGGGACCCTCTCTCCGGCCGGAAGCCCGAGGGCATGGATGAGCCTCGATCTCGCCCAGCCTTCTTCACTTCCCCTAAACCCCTGCCTCGAGGCTGGACCGGGAGCCGGAGAGCGAAGGACTGAACTTGGGTGGCCTGAAGAGCTAGCTAGCGCTGGTCAGCAGCTGGGCAACGTCACCCTGTCCCCACCCTGACTCCTAAGTCTTAAAAGACTGGCTTTTCCGAGAATGGGGGTGTTGAGAAGGGGGGCCGTGGCTGCCCTGCGACTGCCAAGGCAGCCTAAGAGCTGGTTTTCTGACCTTGGAGAACGGCTCTGCTGCCCTGATTATGAACTCTATAATAGAGTATATAGCTTTTGTACCTTTTTTACAGGAAGGTGACTTTCTGTAATCATGTGATGTGTATTAAACTTTTTATAAAAGTTAACATTTTGCATAATAAACAATTTTTGAACACTTTGTGTATGACATCATGCGCCCGTCTCCCCATTTCTTAAGTCTTATGTGGCTGTCTTTAGGAAATATCCTGGGATCTCGGGAGGAACAAATTTGCATGCCCTCTTAGGATTGAAAAAGTTTCCCAGCTGAAGCTGAGAGGTAGGGTGGATATTTGAAAGGGCTAAGAATGGGAATCCCCAAATCCATTGGGGGCTGAGAGCAAGGAACCGCAACCCTACCCTATCAATCACAGAAAGCTGCTGCAAGCCACCCAGCAAGTTGGGAGGCTGAGTTTCTTTCAGTCCCTTGAAACCTGGCAGTGGCCATTAGATGCTACAAACTATTGGTGATACCTTCCTGGGGGTGTAGTAAAAGTGAGCCCATTTCAGGGATGAATAAACTGACTGCCAGGCCTGGTCTCAGTTCCCTCATGCTTTCTGGTCTGGCTTCCTCCCAGACTTCTAAACTTGAAAAAAGAAACCTCAGGGTTGCTGGGCATAGTGATGCACACCTCTAATTCAACCACTTGAGAAGCTGAGGGGCATTTCTGAGTTTGGAACCATCCGCATAGGTGGTAAGTTCCAGAGAAGCCAGAGCTACATAGTAAGACTATTGGAAACTAAATCTAAAACCAAGGCCTTTCCTCAATCTGCAGCCACTCGGGAATGCAGCCTGGCTATAAAGCAATGCTACAAGTGCCCTTAATGCTCAGTAAGCTTTAACCTTGACTTGGGAGTTGGACAAGAGTGACCAGTCTTTTGGTGGACGCGATTGATTAGGACCTTAGACTGGCCGTTTTCTGGGGTCAGGCCTGGGAGTAGAGCGAAAGGCAAGACATCCACTCATGTCCCATCTATCTACCCCCAACACGGTGCCTCCCCAGGTGGGATACAGCCGGCTCCTGGCCTCACTGAATTCCTGTTTACATGATCGCATCTGTGTGCTGGGCCTTGGCAAGGTGTTTCTTCTATTTCACAACAGGTCATGGCATTACCCTTGATGCTTTGACCCTAGTAAGCTTTTTGGGGTGAACCAGGGTCAAGGAGGGGGTGCAACCTCTGTCTTTGCCAATCATCCTACAGTCTGATGAGTAGTTTTTAACCTCTTCTGGGTCCTGGTTTCCTCTGAGTTGATGGAAGATAGGCGACTCCTTTAGAAAGCACACATACATTTTTGCAGAGTGATAGCAGACCTCCACCCTTCTGGAGGCCCTCGGTTCCCACGTGAGAAACCCTTGCCCCAAATAAACCTAAGACTCGGTACATCCACCTTTGATCCTGTGCTAGGCTGTGCTGTGTTCTCTGGATACAGCCCATCGAGGGTGAAAATCTTGAATTTGCTGAAGACTGTGCCTCCTGTGAGCCTCAGTTTCCACATCTGTACCAGGCAACGGTTCTGAGGGGCCTTTACTCTGTAGCACAGTAGTTTGCCTTCTGTTCCCTTAGAAGTGAAGACCAGGGGAAGTGCAGGCTCATGTGACCTGGAGCAAGCCACTTCTCTGGGAGCCCAGCTGCCTCCCAGGACGGAAGATAATGATGGGAAAGTTCTTTGAAATGCATCACACACCTACGAGGCATTATTAAGCTAATTCCAAGGAAATTGCTTGTCAAGACTCCCAGGGCTGAGCAGTTCAGGTGGCCAGGACAAAAGCTGGGACCATCCCGCCAATCCATTAGTCATTAGAGAGTGAAAGCAATTTAGCCCTAGGTCAGAAACCTCTGAGATAGTCTTCTGTTGTAATCGTTAAGGGGAGTGCCTACCAGGTGCGCTGAGTCCATTTCATCTTAATCTTTTTTCTAATCAGCAAGGTGGGTATCTTGAATAGGTTTATCAAGGTCACAGCATGGAAGTGGGAGATGGTATGTAAGAAGGCCAGCTTCCTCTAGCCTCAAAGCCCATGTTCTCATTTCTACTTCAGACGGCTCTTTCCCCTGCCACTCCGTGAGTGGGGCACAAATTGGGAGCCCAGTAAGAGCTTGTCGGAAAAGCAACAAACAAAACATGAACCCTAGTTCTGTATGAAATGGGATGATGGTACCTCCCTGGAAGTTTTATGGTTCACATGAAAGACCACACATAAACCATCCCCCTGGATCCTTGAGCTATACCATTGAGGGTCTTGAGACGATCTCGAATGTCACAGCTCTGAAGCACCGACATTTGGGCTGAATGTATATAAATATATATATATTCGAAATACTCGATTAGCTCGTGGCCACACCGTTCCTAAGTGACAAAGCAGGGATTCAAACTCATGTCCGTGACACTTGGTGGCCTTCCAGGAACAACCAACCACTCTAGCACACAGCGTGGGACACTCTTCAATTTTAAGACTTCCGAATCGTTACCGCTGTCCCTGGCCGCCATTCTCCCCCAGGTCCCCAGGCTGCACCCTTAAAACTTCTATCCCCCGCATTCCCGCAAATCTGCCCCTACCCCATGGCCGGCCTCCAGGCAAGAAGCGGCTCGCCGGCGCCTGGGCAGGGCAAGAGTCTCGGCCCACGTGGCCCAGGGCCCGGGAGGGCGGGGCTCCGGGCCCCGCCCCCAGCCCGGCCCCACCCCCGGCCGGGCGCCCGCGCTCTCCCGCCCCCCGCGGGCCCTGGGGGCCGCTCGCAGGTGTTCGCTGGCGCCCGGATGTCTGAGCTCTGGCTCCACTCTGGCTCCGGCTCCCTCCGCAGCCTGCGGGCGGGGCTCGCAGCCCATCCGGAGCCTCGCGGCGCCCCCGCCGCTTCTGCCAGCAGCGCGGCCTGCAGCTCCCAACCTCCCGGCCTGGGTGAGCAGCCCCCCCCCCCTGCCCGGCCGAGTCGCTGACCCCACTGCTCTCGCGCTGCCCCCATCGGCGCTCGGGCCGCTGCAGCCTGGCCGCGCCCCCCCACCCCGCTTCCTGACTCGGCCCGGCGGCCGCCTGCATCGCACCCTGCTCCTTCCTTCCTTCATTCTTTCAGGCACCGCGCATTCCTCGGGCGCCTGCGACATGCCCTGCACAAGGCCTCGCCGACCTTCCGAGAGTGGCCTCGAGTCACTAGGCTTCCCTGCCCTCCCTCCCCACCCAGCCCGAAGCAGGCGGTGACGCCCTACTTCACTCCCGAGTTCTCTGATTATTCTCCCGCCAGTTAGGGTTCAGACCCAGGCAAGGCTAGGGGGGTCTCTGTGTAATTATTGATGGGGTCGATCTGCAAGCCCACTGATGGGTCAGAGTGGCCTGAACTGGGGTTCCAAGGAGCTTTGGTAACAGTTTGTGGCCTGGCCTCATGGGCTAGGTGTGGGGTCAGGATAAGGGAACTTAGAGACCAAGATTGGGGGGGTTGTCTTTGACAAGCTTCTTAAGGAGGGGCCGCTTTCTGTATGCCCCTCCCCCAGCTCACACTTGCGTCCCTCCCGGGTGGAGGGCTCACCATCACCTTAGCCTTCCTGCTGGAGACACCCATTCTCCTCACCGTCACTGCTCTTCTGAGCCAGATGTCTTGGGCATCAACCTCATTGGGCCTGAGACCCTATTGTGAATGGAAAGCCGCGTTGGCCGGGGGAGGGAGGGCAGCACCCCAGAACCGAGTGTGTTTAGCAGCAAGCTGTTGTTCCTCACAGCACCTTTTCCCATTTGTTCACAAATCCAAAGCCTGTCAGGAGTGGGAGGACCCTCAGAACTCACACATGTGGCCTGTTCAGAGACACCCACCAAGTTAGCGGTTAAGACAAGACTCGTAAGTAGGTTGTGGTGGCATATACTCGCACTCAGGAGGTTGAGGCAGGAGGATCCTGAGTTTGAGGCCAGCCCAGGATACACAGCAAGAACCAGTCTTAAAAATAGATAAGGAGTTGAAGAGGTGGCTCAGAGGTTAGGCGCACCCGTGGCTCTTCCAGAGGACCAGAGTTTGGTTCCCAGCACCCACTCCAGATCCAGGGCATCCAGCGCCCTCTTCTGGCCTCCATAATAATAAAAATAATGAAAATAAATCTCTAAAAGAAATGAATGGGCCAGGTGGTAGTGGCAAATGTCTGTAATCCCAGCACTCAGGAGGCAGAGGCAGGGGGATCTCTGTGAGTTTGAGGCCAGCCTGGTCTACAGAACAAGTTCTAGGACTACGCAGAGAAACCCTGTTTCCAAAAAAATGAAAATAGGTAAGTAATGGAGTCAGGTGGGATGGCAAATACCTGGAATTCCTGTACTTGAAAGAGAGAAGCAGAAAGATCAAGAATTCGAAGGCCATGTTCTACTACATTGAGAATTGGAGGCCAGGGTCAGCAGGTTAACAGAGCTAGCTGCCAAGCCTAATGACCTGAGTTTGATCCCCAGAACCTACATAGTGGAGAGAACGGACTTCCACAGTTGCCCTCTGACCTTACATGCAGGATGCAGCATGCACGATGCAGCATGCATGCACCCCACCCCCATACACACACATACACATAATAAACTTTACAAAGTCGGAGGCCAATCCGAGCAACATAAGACTCCATCTCAAAAATTTAAAAAAGAACAGTGGATAAACAAACAGAAAAACTGAAATATCTCAACATAAAAGACTAAGTTTGAGCCTAAACCTCCTGGATTCCCATCCAGTCCTGCCTTCACCCACTGGGCTCTCCCTGAGCCAGCAGGGGTTATTATTCCTGCTTTGGGGACGGGGTGGGCTGGAGCCTTGCCAGTCCACGGACCTCACCCACTGCTCTTGCAGAGAGGCTGCCAAGGGCTGCTGCACAGCCCTACCCAGAGCCTCTGGAAAAGGGCAATGGGATGGCACCTCCCAGAAGCCTTGTCTCTTGTCCCTGCCCAGCCCCTTCTCTGCCACCCTTGCCAGGAACAAATGGAGGAAGGGTGACCCACATGAGCTGAAAGCTGGGAGGGAGAGAAGGCTATGAGAGCGGCGGGCCGGCCGGATCAGCTTAGCTGGCTTCTTACAGACGCACACGGAACTCATTACGCTACATCAAGGTGGTCGCTGGCCAGCTGGCAGTGGATGGGGTTGGGGCTAACAGAGTGTGTTCTGTGGCAGGAGGTACTTAAGGCCCAGCTGACTCCCCGGGATAAGTCTCCCACTCCACGACCCTGGTTCCTCCTAAGCCTTGTTCAGTTTTCAGCCCATGCCCTCTCTAGCATCCAAACAAACAGTTTCAAGATACAGGCCCCTGTACCCTCTACTGAGCCCCTGTATGTTAATTCGGGATTCTTGGGGGCCACCAATACAGATGACCGCATTCTCCCCAACTTGCCTCCCATCCTCATGGGGCCAGAGGTCCTGTAGGTCTGCCAGTGGGTCCAGATGTGTGACAAGCTGCACTATTCATGATCTCTTGGTATTCTCCCAAGACTTATCCTGGTGGGGGGTCCTGCAACCTGTCAATCACCTCTTCCACTGCAGATCCATCTGCCTGGACAAGAGCAGCAAGATCTGTTTCAGAAGAGGCGGTTAGGACTGCTCAGCACCTACACAGCGGCACAGTCTGGAAGGGTGGGGTGTCCTCGATCTCAGTCCTGTGACCCTAAGCTGTGAGGGGTCCTGACAAAAGTTAACTTGGGGTGACCAGTGGGTTTGCCGTCTGCCCTGCTCTGGAACCTCTGCACAGCTTGGGGACACAGCTGAGCACTAGCCTGCGAGGCCCTGGACGCCGTTCCCAGCAACTTCAAGCAAAAAGAAAAGAATTTTTTGCTTAAGACTTTGAGACTAGGAAGGCAGCTCCGTTAGGAAAGAGCCTGTCGGACAAGCATGAGGACCCGAGAGGAGCTGGGTGCAGGAGCACATGTCTGGGTGCAGGAGCACATGTCTGTAATCCCAGTTCTGGGGGTGCGGGGAGACAGGAGGATCCCCGGGTATTACTGGCAAGTCATTTTAGCGCAATCCATGAGCTCCAGGTTCAGTGAGAAACCCTGTCCCAAAACATAAGGAGAACAATCATAGAAGACACCCGCCATCAACCTCCAGCTTCTTGCAATACACGCACACCTGTGTACACGCACATACAGACATTAAACCCCTCCAACTTGATGCCACTCTTATACAGCCTACAAAGCATCCCAGCCACAGCAGTCTCCGGGAGCTGAGAGTCTGGGAAGCAGATACAGCTGGCTGGGATCCTAGCTTTGTCATTTATCAGCTATGCCACCCCAGGTAAAGCCATTTATCCTCTGGGAGCCTCGCGGGATTGACGCGATGATTACAGTAGATGACACGTGTAAAGCTCCTGGCACTCGGTCAGTCCCGGTGACCCCCACCAGGGAGTCTGCTGGGTGTAGTGTCCCGTTCCTTCTCCGGGTTCCTTCCCAGTTGGTAGGCTTTGCAGTTGGCAGTACACAGCACCTCAGGACCACCTA
Organism: Peromyscus maniculatus bairdii; assembly: GCF_049852395.1. NCBI lineage: Eukaryota > Metazoa > Chordata > Mammalia > Rodentia > Cricetidae > Peromyscus > Peromyscus maniculatus. Next base: position 154,769,538 of record NC_134853.1, read on the forward strand.
CCCGGTGTCTGTCTTCTTCCCAGCCCGCAGACCATCCGGGAGGGCTCAGGGAATGAGCAGTGCGGGGAAGCCACAGGCTGGACTCCACTCCTGAGCTCTGCCGCCTTGGAAAATAACTTAACCCCTCTGTGTCCAAGGTCCCTCTCTCCCATCCTGCAAGAAGAAACTGAGTCCCTGGGTAGAGAAGTGACTCACAGAAGGTCATATGGAAAAGAAATACTCACAGACCTAGCAAAAAAAGCCAGGCTCTAGGGGTCAGGCAGAGGTAGGGTGCCTGGTCTAGGTGAGCTGTTCACGGTGGACAGCCGTTATCCATCTAGCCAAAGGGAGGCCGGGAGAGGACACTTGTCCCCGCTCCCTGCCTTGATCCCCCCTCCTGTCCTTCCTACCCGCCCCCTTTTTCCTTCTAGGATGCTCTCCAACTTTCTATGTAGCCAAAAGTGACCTTGAACTTTTCATTTTGTTTGGTTTTTGTTTTCCGAGACAGAGTTTCCGAGACAGAGACCTGGCTGTCCTGGAATTCATTTTGTAAACCAGGCTGGCCTCAAACTCACAGAGATCCGCCTGCCTCTGTCTCCCTAGTACTGGGATTAAGGGCATGCACCACCACCTCCTGGTGACCTTGAACTTTTTAGAAAAGATTTATTGATTTTTACTTCACGTGTATGACTGTTTTGTCACATGTAAGTCTGTGCAACACATGCATGCAGTGTCTGAGGAGGCCAGAAGAGGGCGTCGGATCCCCTAGAACTGGAGTTACAGATGGTTTTAAGCTGTCACATGCTGGAAATTGAACCTGAGTGCTCTGGAGGAGCAGGCAGTGCTCTTAAGGGATGAACCATCTTTCTAGCCTGACCTTTAACTTCTGACCCTCCTGCCTGTACCCCCTAAGTGCTGGAATCACAATCATATACCACCCAGCTTCAATTCCATTATTTATCATCATCATCATCATCAATTAGAGTTTTGTGTGTGTTTAGGCACATGTAGGCCACAGCCTGTGGATGACCATCAGAGGACAACTTGCAGAAGTCAGTTCTCTTCCACCAAGTGAGGCCTAGGGATGGACTAAGGACTTGGTCTTGGTGGCAGGCACCTTTACCTGGTGAGCCAACATCTTACCGGCCAGTGCTTGGTATACAGTGTTGGGTTTTGCTAGGCAAGCATGCTACCAGCTGAGTTCCATCCCTGTCTGCTTTAGATGACCACCCTCACACATGACTGGTGCAGCTTCTGTTTGAGCAGTGTTGGCTAATCCAGATATTCTCATATTTGCGTATTAAATGCCTAGTGAGTTGTAGGCTTTCCCACTTACTGGCTGTGTGGATTTGGACAGAGGACTTCACTGTTTCTGTCCTCAACATCTACATCTGTGCAATGGGAGCAATGGTAGTCTCTCCCACTGACAGTAGCGTGTGGTACCTAGAACTGTCTTTCCTCCACCTGGCTGTCACCCATCACCTCAGCATGCCACAAGAAGTCCCTGTTCTCGTACATTCGGCAGCCAGCAGCCATCAGTGCCTTCTGTAAAAACGTGGCATCTCTGTTCTGCTTTGTTATTTAAGTGAAATTGACATCTCAGGAAGATGTACCAGATTTTTATCACATGGTTTTGTGAGACCAGGCACCGGGCCAGCTTCACACAGCCACACATGTGCTTACATGAACACACAAGCCTGCGGACACACACGCGCCCTGAGAAGCCCGAGCCACACAGTGCTCCTTTCCAAATGGGCTGGGAAGGGCCGTGAGGAGCTGGAGGCAGCTCTCAGCTCTACCCAGCCGGCTCTGAGTGAGGCCCGCCGCACCCAGCCTGGCTCTGTCCCCTCCTTGCCCTGAAACTCTGCAGAGAGCGTCACCTCCCTCAGACTCAGCTTTCTCAACTCTCCTGTGAAAGGGGGTTCGTCATCTCGACATTTTGGGGTTCTTTTGTGTAGTGTTGGGGATTGAACCCACAGTCTTGTGCATGCTAAGCAAGTGTTCTTCCACTCAGCCACATCTCCAGTCCTTTCCGGGCTCTTGCAAGGTCTACAGAAAGTGTAGAACGTTCCTGAAAGAGTCATTGCCAACTGTCCAGGAATGAGCGTTCTTAGACACCTGGCTGGCTTTCGGTTGAGTAAAAATCATTTTAAAGAAACAGGGCTAAGGTCTATGTGCCTTACATAAATATATTTACTTACCACCTTTGAACACCCCAGTTAAGCCAATGAAAGGTTTTCCCATTAGCTTATTTTATTTCATCCTCAAATATGAATAAGAGATTAAGTATGTTTGGGCGAGAGAGACTGAAGGACAAACACCAATAAGGCCAGGTTTTTAACTCTAAAATGGGACTGAAAGAAAAAGGACCTTTCTCCTGAGGCCTGGTGTGTGTGTGTGTGTGTGTGTGTGTGTGTGTGTGTGTGTGTGTGTGTTTAAATCTATTCACTGGTTTTTTGTTTTGTTGTCTATGGTATGGGGAAGTGAACCCAGAGACTCTGATATGCCGGGAAGCCCTCTGCCACTAGGCTATCACCCCAGTGGCCCCCTCCCAGGAATTCTGAACCCAGGCACTGACGTGCCCTCCTGTAATCCTATCACTCAGGAGTCCGAGGCAGGAAGATCAGTAAAAGGTTTAGCCTGAGCTACATCGCAAGAGTCTGTCTCAACCCACCAGGGCAAAGCAAAACCAAGATTATTTTGGGAACTCACTGAGGTGGTGTATGTAAAGCTGTGAGACAAGCCAGAGATCAGGTTTTGCTGCCCCTCCACACATCGAGGTTCTCAGAGGTCGGACGTGGTTACCTTGGGCCTCAGCACTGGTGACGTAGTAATAACTGAGTAACGCTAATGGCGATAATGTTCATTGTTGAACATTTGGTGTGTGCCAGGCTCTGTGCTCACACAGACGGGGTTGGCGACTTGGTTCGTTATAAAGGTGCCTGCTGTGCCGGCCTGATGGCCTGAGTTGGGTCCCTGGAACCTGAAGTGAAAGGACAGAAGTGACTCCTAGAATTTGTCCTCTGCCCTTCATGTGTGCCTTGGTATGACAGCACACAAATGTCATAAAATAAGATTGCATAAGGAACACTGAAAGCATTTTCTTGAAAGTTTTTTTTATCTTTGTTTGTTTTGTTTTTTTTGTTTGTTTGTTTTTTTGAGACAGAGTTTCTCTGTAGCTTTGGTGCCTATCCTGGATCTCACTCTGTAGACCAGGCTGGCCTTGAACTCACAGAGATCCATCTGCCTCTGCCTCCCAAGTGCTGGATTAAAGGCGTGTGCCACCACCGCCTGGTGAAAGTTTTTGATCTTTAGTTGGAAGCATTTAAATTTTCTTTGTTGCAGCTGGAGAGATGGCTCAGAGGTTAAGAGCATGGACTGCTCTTCCAGAGGTCCTGAGTTCAATTCCCAGCACCCACATGGTGGCTCACAGCCATCCATAATGAGATCTGGCGCCCTCTTCTGTGTACATAATAAATAAATAAATTTTCTTTGTTGATTCCATATCCAAAATGTTTTTGTGTATTTTTTGTTGTTGTTTTGTTTTGTTGAGACAGGGTTCTCTGTGTAACAGTTTCGGCTGTCCTGGAACTCACTCTGTAGACCAGGCTGGCCTCCTGCCTGCTTCTGCCTCCCAAGTGCTGGGGTTACAGGGATGTTTCACCACCATGGGCTGTTTTGGTTCTGTTGAGACAGGTTCTCACTCTCGTCTGAGCTAGCCTGGAGCTTATTACGTGGCCCAGCGCAGCCTCGGACTCCGCCGACTCCCAGATGGGGGATTGGAGGTCAGAGCCAGCACAGGTCCCACATTCTGCAGTGGTTTTATTTGTTTGTTTTCTCCAGAGCCTCACATAGCCTAGTCTATCCTTGAATTTAGCACGTGGTCAAGGATGACCTTGAACTTCTAATCCTCCTGCCGTTTTCTCTGGAGTGCTGGGATTGGAGGAGTGTAACAGCACAGGGTTTATGAAGTGCTGGGGATCAAACCTAGGACTTCATCCATGCTCCTTAAGCACTCTACCAATGGAGCTCCATTTGTAGCCCATTTATTTTGTTGGTTTTTAAAAAAATAGCTGGGGGTGGTGGGGGTGGTGGGGGTGGCGGCGGCGGCGGCGGCGGCAGCAGCAGCAGCAGCAGCAGCGCACGTCTTTAATCCCAGCACTTGGGAGGGAGAGCCAGGCTGATCTCTGCTGGTCTACAGAATAAGATCCAGAAAAAAAAAAAAAGTTTATTTTTATGTGCATTGGTATTTTGCCTGCAAGTATGTCTGTGTGAGGGTCTTAGATCTCCGAGTTACAGACAGTTGTGAGCAGCTATGTGGGTACTGAGAATTGACCCCGGGTCCTCTAGAAGAGCAGTTAGTGCTCTTAGCCGCTGAACCATCTCTCCAGCCCCTGTATTGGTTTTTTAAATACAAAGAAACTGTGTTACATTTCCCTATGTGTTTCCCACATGCAGAGGAGGTAATTTTAATTTTGAGCCTTATGCATCTGGGGCCAAATCAGTAGGTGAGCACAGATGGCAATCCTGGGTTGAGGGTGTAGTATGAGGGTGTTTGCTCAGCTTGGAAGAGGCCTTGGGCGCCAGCTCCTCCACGGATATTTCTATGCATCCTTACTATACTTGGATCGATGATCAACTGGCCTCATAAAGGAGTCCCAGAAACGGGACATAGTGAGAATAGTTTCCCCGAACACCTTCCTCCCCTCCTCTTCTGCCCACCCTCCACTGAAGAGGGCAGCAGTGACTAGAAATCCAGTCAGCTAGGTGACAAAGTCCCTTGAGCTGCTGTTCCTCACTCCCGCGGTGTTGCAGCTCCTTCTGGAACAATCCCCCATCTGAGACCTTTGGCCTGCTGCTCAAGTCCCACCTTCTTTAGAAAAAGGCCCTGTAACTTCCATGTCACCAAAGATTTGACCACTACAAACGTCTCTTGGTGCCCTGACCATGTGCTGTATCTCCCAATGCCACCTAAAGCTTGTAGTGGCAAGCAGGAGAGAGGCAGAGACAGAGACAGAAATGTGGAGAGATCACTCAGTGGTCAAGAGCACCATACTGCTCTTGCAGAGGACTTGAGTTCAGTTCCCAGTATTCATAGGCAATTCATGACTACCTGTAACTCAGCAGACAACCTCTGGCCTCTGTGGACACACACAGACACATACATGTGATTTAAAACAATCCACACACACATTTTAAGAGACCAGAGCGTGGTGGTTCTTGCCTTTAATCCCAGCACTCAGGAAGCAGATCAAGATGGATGTCTGTGAGTGTGAGGTCAATCTGGTCTACAAGTGAGTTTCAAGCCAGCCAGGCTACATAGTGATACCCTGTTGGAGGAGGAGGAGAAGAAGAAATAAAAGAAAACAGACTTGGACTGGCAAGATGGCTCCCTTGGGAAAGCACCTGCTGGGCAAGCATGAGGATGGAGTTCAAACCCTCACACCAGGTAAAAGGCCAGGGCAGCACCCTTGTCCCAGCACTGGGGACCTGGAGAGAGAAAGATCCCTGGAGCTTGTTGGCTACCTCGTCTGGCTGAGTCAGCGAGCTCCGGATCCAATGAGAGACTCACTCCAAATAATAATAATAATAATAATAATAATAATAATAATAATAATAATAATAATAATGGGGGGTCGGTGGGTGGAGAGATGGCTCAGTGGTTCAGAGTGCTTGCTGCTCTTGGAAAGGACCTGGTTCTGTTTCTAGTACCTAGATGGCAATTCACAATTGTTTAGGGGATTTCATGCTCTCTTCTGACCTCTGCAGGCGTTCATGTTACATACATTCATAAAGATAAAACACATCAAATACATTTTTAAAATCTAAAACTTAAAAAAAATGTTAATGGCAACCACTGGCCTACACACACACACACACACACACACACACACACACACACGGTGGGGGGGTAGTCAGGGGAGAAATTAACTGGTGGTGCATGCCTGTCTTTAATCCCAGCACTCAGGAGGCAGAGGCAGGTAGATCTCTGAGTTCCAGGCCAGCCTGGTCTACAGAGTGAGTTCCAGGACAGCCACAGCTACACAGAGAAACCCTGTCTCAAAGAAAACAAATATTGTTGCTATTATTTTGGTGCTGGATATCAAAGTAAGACCTTGTGCTTGGAGCTGGAGGGATGGTTCAGTGGTTAATAACACTGGCTGCTCTTCCAGAGGTCCTGAGTTCAATTCCCAGCAACCACATGGTGGCTCACAACCTCTGTAATGAGATCTGGTGCCCTCTTCTGGCAGAACCCTGTATACCTAATAAATAAACAAATCTTTAAAGAAAGACAGACCTCGTGCTTTTAGGCAGTCTAAGACTTAACTACGCCCTCAATTTCCTAAGAATGTTTTATAAGTTCATCATTGCATTTCATCCTTTAAACCTTTCCAAGTCTGCAAATCATAGATGGGCACCTGAGACCCAGAAGGAGAGAACTTTGACCAATGCTATGTTCCAAGGCATGCCTCAACCTCTCTGAACTCACGCACCCTGAGTACCTTCTGGTATATAGGCTTTTGGCCTGACATCTTCCTCAGAATTTAATAAGACCGGTGTTGTCTTCATGTGTTAAGGACCTTGAGACTAAGGTAAGTAAAAGAACTTGCCCAAGTCACACAGACAGGGAGGGACAATATCATGACTTTATCAAAGCTAGTCCCTTCCAGTATGTGTCTTCTATTTAGTGCCTGGAGGCCTCTGGGCTTTGCTGTTAGGGAGCCTCAGTGTGGTACCCCAAAGCAAGGCTGACTACCAAGACTGCCCCCTCACCCACCTCCCTCAGCCTCAGCATCTGGGGTCAGGGGGCTCACAGAGAGGGCGCAGAAGGCCCTGCTGCAGCCATGATCTATACATACAGCCAGGCACCCCCCAGGCCCATTGTCTACCCCGGAGACAATATAGATAAAGGACCCAGCCTAGTGGGCTGCTTGCTTCAATCTGTAGCCATGGAAACCCCTAGGGAGACAATTCCAGAGCCCTCCCTGTCATTCCCCACCCCACACACACACCCTGCAGCTGTGTCCCAGCCCCCAGCGGGAGAGGAACTGCTGGTAATTGCCACCACCACCACCGCCCCCCAGCTACTGCCACCTCCAAATGGGACACAGCTGGATCACTCTTAAGCCCCCTCCTCCAGCAGAACTGACACTGCTAAAGGGTCTTTAGGCCTTAAGGTCTAAACCTTGTAGGTCAGCTTAAGGTCACACGGTGGTGAGAAATGCCCTTGATCCCAGGGTCAAACTGAGGAAAGGTTCAATAGAATCCGCCACCGTAGAAACTTTGACAGCGCAGGTTTTTGGCATGTGACTGCCCTCTGGTGGCCAGTGGCTGCAACTGTCAACTGCTGCACTGGAGGAGAGAACCATGGCTATGTAACCGCTGTGTTCCCGATGCCCACGCATGTCAGGTCTACTCCTCACCCTGTGGGGTGGGCGTTCTTAACCCACTCACCCATGCTTAAGCCTAGGCTCCCAGAGAACATGGAAAGGTAAAAAAGCAGGCGGTTAGGAAGGCCAACATGGCAGCATCAGTTCAAATACCTGCCACCGCCGCTACCTGCCTCAAGGTAATTTTTTCAGCTTACAACTCCAGGTGAGACCGTTACTTTGGGGAAGTCAAGGCAGGAACTTGAAGCATCATACCCACAGTCAAGAGCAGAGAGAGAATAAATGCATGGTTCTTTGCTTGCGTTCAGCTCGCCTTCTCCCCTTAGGCCACCGAGGACCCCCCCCCTAAGGCCTAGGGAATGGTGCTGCCCACAGTAGGCTGGGTCTCCCTGCAAGCAAGACAATCCCTGACAGACATGCCACAGGCAACCTGATCTAGATAATTCCTCATTAATATTCTCTTCCCAAGTGATTGACAGTTAAGTCTAGCCAGCACACCCTCTAATCTGTTTCTCCATTTGCAAAGTGATGGTGTTATAAGGATCAGGAAGCTCACAGGTATAACATTTCTAAGCCTTCAGGAAGGTGATCCACATATAGAGGATACATAGAATTCCGGGTACATCATTGAACTTTCCCTGGCTTTGGTTTCTGCCTCAAGTCACAGGAGTGTTTTGTTAATGAAAGCTTCTGGGGTGGGTCACAGGTAGAGCATCCTGTTGGGAAATACTATTTTAAGGTGTGTTACTTTTGTTTATGTTGCATTTGTTTAACTCTGTGAAGCTGTGTTACTGTGCCTGTCTGAAACACCTGATGATCTAATAAGAGCTGAACGGCCAACAGCAAGGCAGAAGAGAGGATAGACGGGGCTGACAGGCAGAGAGAATAAATAGAAGGAGAAATCTGAGAGAGGAGAGAGAATCTAGGAGCAAGAGAAGGAAGAGGACATCAGGGGCCAGCCACTCAGCTACACAGCCATCTATGGAGAAAGAGTAAGATTTACAGACGTAAGAGAACAGGAAAAGCCCAGAGGCAAAAGGTAGACAAGGTAATTTAAGTTAAGAAAAGCTGACTAGAAACAAGCCAAGCTAAAGCCAGGCATTCATAAGTAATAATAATAAGCCTCTGTGTGTGAATTTGTTTGGGAGCTGGGTGGTGGCCCCCCAAAGAGCAAAAGAGTAAAAAAACAAACAACAATAGCAACCCTTATCCAAAATGCTTGTTCCCAGATGGGTTTTGGATAACACACTTAAGTAAGAATATTTGCATACGCATAATGATATATCATGCCACTGGGAGCCAAGTCTAAAACACAAAGTTCATTGGTGTAACAGGACTTACCTGTTAGGCAAGGGAGGTGTCACTGAGCTAGCCTCCCTTCCCCCAGCTCAGCCCTTGGGCCTTCATTTTGATTGCCCCTTATCACATGCGGTCCGGTGTTAAGGTTCCTGGTAAGCAGGGGTTCTCAACATGTGGGTCATGACCCCTCTATGGGTTAAAACAACCCTTTCACAGGGGCTGCATATCAGATACCCTGCATAGATATTCATGTTACAATTCGTAACAGTAACAAAATTACAGTTATGAAGTAGCAATGAAAATAATTTTATAGCTGGGGGTCATCACAACATGAGGAACTGTATTAAAGGGTTAGGAAGGTTGAGAAACACTGGGATAATGGTTCATGTCAACGTTCAAAGAGCTTTGCACTTTCCTGGTGGTCGAGCAGTTACCCAGCATGCCTGAGGCTCCCACTTCCGTCTCCCATACTGATTAAAAATAAAAGTTTCTGATCTGCTGGGTAAGGGGAAATGGCCACGGTGGGTGGAGGGGAACCGGGGGAGTGGGTAGGAGGGAGACGCTATGCTTCTTTCCCTGGGGGCCTGGAGAAAGGGAACGCCGGAAACGTTTAGCCTCTAAGGTGACGTGTCCTCTCTGACCTCCCAGGGTCCTGAGAGTATTTCCCCAGGTACAAAGTTCCAGAGACTGTGTCAGTGGCCTGAGACTGTTCCTGGGAAGGGGCTGAGTGACCTGTCAACTACTTTCCATACTTCTCATGGCGGCTGAGCCCGTCAGGGGCCACTGGGCTGGACAAGGAGCAGGCAGAGCGTGAAAACAGCCATAATTACCATGGAGTTGGTGTTGGACTGAGATAGTAACAGTACGGTGGGAACTGGGGTCATAGTCGGCATCTGAGGATGGACACTCACCATCATCACCCAACACCAGCAAGATTCCCAAGACTGGCTGTCCTGGAACTCACTCTGTAGACCAGGCTGGCCTCAAAGTCACGGAGATCTGCCTGCCTCTGCCTCCCCCTCCAAGGGCTGGGATTAAAGATGTTGGGAATCTCCAATTTGGGGGGGGGGGTCCAAATCCCGCCCAGATGTTCAGCTGGGAACTTGGCCTCACTCCTCCCATTCCAAACCCTGCCCACAGAAACCCCGCCAAGTTCCTCCCCCAGTTCCTCCCCCAGAGCTCCTCAAGACCGAACCTACAGGGTATTTAAGGTCCGGTCCATAGACCTATGTAGTTTCTCCTCTTCTACTGATCAAAAAATGTGCGGCACCATGCCTGGTGTAAGACTGACTGTCTTCATTCCAAAGCGTTTGGGCTTGTTTTCCCGTTTTAACAATTGATCTAATCCCTTCTGAGCCCTTTGCCAACTGAGGTCCCCTTTGGTTTTGTGCTGGAGACTGAACTCAAAGATCTGCCGTGGCGGCAGTAGCAGCTGCTTGCCTCATCATGGCCTCCAGCAGGTCACGTGCCCCCTTTAAAAGACCCCCCCCCCCTCCGTCTCTGTTTCTGACTCTCGTTCCCTCTTTCCCTTACTCTCTGTTTCCTGGTCTCTCTCTCTCTCTCTCTCTCATGTCCCCGCTCTGAGATGGCCTTTCGCTCTCCTCCCTCCGGGTCGGGTGAAACCTCTTTCCTTAGATCTGTTTCGTGGAGTGATCTCTTCGCAGCCCCCCCACACACACACACAAGGTACCCTCCTGCCGCCTTAGCCTTCCAAGGGCTCTACCACTCAGCTTGGTCTGAATTCCTGATCTTGCTTCAAAGTTTCACTTCTATTATCTGAAGCATTAAGGCACACCTTTCTTTTTCTTTTCTTTTTTTTTTTTAATTGGGAGTTTTTGAATCAGGAATGAATATAGAATGCATAACATTCTCAGAAACTTAACTGGTTAAAAGAAAGGGAGGGGGCCTGGTGAAGCACACCTGTAATCCCGATATCCTATATCTCAAGGAAGAGAGGGATTGAGTTTGAGGCCAGCCTGGGCTATACAGTGAGGCCTTATCCAAAAGCCAAGAAACGGCCTGGTGATAAACGCCTGTAATTCCCACACTCCGGAGGTCAAGGCAGAGGATTAAGAGCTCAAAGCTATTCTTGGCTACATAGAAAGCTGGAAGCCAGCCTGGGCTACTTGAGACCCTATTTCAAAATGAGAGAAAGACAGAGGGACAGAGACAGAGGGACAGAGATGGAGAGACAGGGTGTTGGGGTGGGGGTGGGGGTGGGGGAGCAAGCAGGGTGGTCTCCCTGAGGCAGGGAGGTGAAGAAAGACATCTCCAGCAGAACACCTCGGGTCCTTGGGGAGCAGAGGTGTCAGGCATTTGGGAGAGGCATGTTGATCAGAACTCAAGGTCCATGTGTGGAGATTAGAGGTGGGTAAGCATGGCCCAGCCATGATGGGGTACAACTTGGGGCACCCTTGGGGAGAGGAGGAGAAAACTGATTGTGGGTCGTCCTCCCCCAAACTGCTCTAAACACCTCCAGTGTTTCTCTGTCTTCTTCTAGGCTGGTCTTGAGCTACTGGCAATGCTCCTGCCTCATCCTCCCAAGTGCTGGGATTATAGGCATGAGCCACTAAGTCCAGTGGGGGGAAAAATGTGCTAGACCAACAGTAAACTTATTTTTTTTTTTTTGCTTGTTTGTTTATTTATTTATTTATTTATTTTTGAGACAGGGTTTCTCTGTGTAACAGCTCTGGCTGTCCTGAAACTTGCTCTGTAGACCAGGCTGTCCTCAAACTCACAGAGATCTACCTGCCTCTGCCTCCCAAGAGGTGGGATTACAGGTGTGCGCCACCACAGCCAGGCATCCCCCGCCCCCAGACGGGTTCTCTGCATAGTTTTGGTGCCTGTCCTGGATATGGCTCTGTAGACCAGGCTGGCCTCGAACTCAGAGATCCGCCTGGCTCCGCCTCCCAAGTGCTGCCATTAAAGAAGTGTGCCTCCAACGCCCGGGGGCTTTGCCTTTCCTTTCCTTTCCTTCCTTCCTTCCTTCCTTCCTTCTTTCCTTCCTTCCTTCCTTCCTTCCTTCCTTCCTTCCTTCCTTCCTTCCTTCCTTCCTTCCTTCCTTCCTTCCTTTTTCTTTCTTTCTCTTTCTTTTGCTAATGTTTAAGTTAAATTTATTCGTTGACAATTTTATGCATGTATGTAATGTATTCTGATTACTCTCACTCCCATCCTTTATCACTTCCACCCCTGCCCCTGCCCCCCACAACAGCATTTCCCCCCCTTCAATTTTGGAGATTGTAGCCAACCAACGCCTCATCAAGTCCTCCATGACTGAGCTACATCCGCAGATGGATGGCCCCCGTTTCATGTGGGGTCACCTTCACAAGTCCCAACATCTGTGAAAAACATCTTCAGTGTCTGCAAACATCTGGAAAGAATCTGGCCAAACTGGTAGCCTGGGCTTTCCCACCAGGGCTGCATCCTGCGCTCCCTGTCTTAGCACGCACGCGCCAAGGGGATCGGTGAGACGCTCCGCGGCAGGTGCGCCAGTCGGCCTCTAGATGGCACCCTCTCCCTTTCGCCCCCGGCAGCCTTTCAGAGGCCGAGAGAAGGGAGCCCGGCTAGCCAGAAGGCATGTATCGCCCACTGGTGAGCAAGTTCAGCAGAGCATTGCCTTTGCCCCTGAGAAAACAAAGACTTAAAATCCCGCAGGAAGGTGGGCACAGGGTTAGCTGCCTTTTATGCGGTCCACTTCCCTCATCTGTCATGGAGACTGATCCATCCCCAGCCAACGCTAGGCTGTTTCCTGCAGCTACAGACTTGCCCATTCCCAGACTTTCCGGGTATTTCATATAAACTGGATTTTATAATATGTGGCCTTTAGTGTCCAGTTTCTTCCACTTGGCTACATGTTTTCAAGGCTCACCCATGTTGGGGTATAATTGATAATTGGTTCTTCTTTTCTTTTTATGGCAAAAAATATAGGCTGGACATGGGGACCCACACCCATAATCCTAGCCCTCGAAGGCAGATGCAGGGACACGCAGACCTCTGTGAGTTCAAGGCCAGCCTGGTCTACAGAGTGAGTTCCAGGGGAGCCAGGGAGCCAGGGAGGTATAGAGAGATGCTGTCTTGACAAAACAAAAACAAACAAACAAACAAACAACCATATGCCCCAACGGTATGGCTACAGTTTATTTATCCATTTATCGGTTTATGACACCTGGGTTATTTTTACTCTGGAGCCATTAAAAACCCCATGGATATGAACACTATGTACACATGTGTTGCGTTGTTTGTTTGACAGCTGGCTTGGAACTTATAGAGACCTGCCTGCCTCTGCCCCCTGAGTGCTAGAATCAGAGGCTAGAATCAAGGGCATGTGCCACAATGCCTAGTTTGTGTACACACTTTTATGCTTGCTTGCTTCCTTCCTTCCTTCCTTCCTTCTTTCCTTCCTTTCTTTCTTTTTTTTTTTTTTTTTTCTGAGACAGAGTTTCTCTATGAAGCTCTATAGACCAGGCTGGCCTTGAACTCAGAGATCCTCCTGCCACCCAAGTGCCGTGATTAAAGGTGTGTGTCACCATTGCCTAGTACACATCACAATCTTAACAGGGTTGTCAGTTCTCTTAAGTTTATAGCCAGGATTACTATTACTAAATCATACTATAGTTGTTTGCCTTTATATATATGTATGTGTATATATATTTATATATATTTATTTATTGTTTTTTTGTTTTTGTTTTTGAGACAAGTTCTCATTATGTAGCCTGGACTGGCCTGAATCTCACTATGTAGACAAGGATGACCTTGAACCCGTGGAGATCTATGCCACCATGCCTAGACTTTGTTTTATTTATCTGTGTATTGATTTAGTGGAGGAAGGGGTCCGTTGAGGCATGGCCACACTGTGTAGCCTGAGTCCTGAGATTACAGGCCTTCTCTATTTGTGTGTGGCTTTTTGAAAACCCGCCAAATAGTTTGCAGCGCAGCTGTACTAACTCATTTCTTCCAGCAACACGGGAGGCTCGGATTTCTCCACATCCTGGCCAACACTTGCTAGTGTCCATCTCTCTCAATATGGCCATGCCAGTGGGAAGCAGAATCTCACAGTGGTTTTGCTGTCTCCCAAGTGACTAACAATTTTTTTTTTTTTTTTTTTTTTTTTTTTTTTTTGAGGCAGGGTTTCTCTGTGTAGCCCTGGCTGTTCTAGAACTCACTCTGTAGACCAGGCAGGCCTCAAACACACAGAGATCCACCTGGCTCTGCCTCCCGAGGGTTTTTTTTTTTTTCTTTTTAAATGTGTGTGTGTGTGTGTGTGTGTGTGTGTGTGTGAGAGAGAGAGAGAGAGAGAGAGAGAGAGAGAGAGAGAGAGAGAGAGTTGTTCTGTAGCCCTGCCTGGTTTGGTATTTGCTATGTAGCCCAGGGTGACCTTGACTCAAGGCAATCCTCCTGTTTTAGCCTGCTTGATGCCAGGATTACAGGTGTGAATCGTGAATCACCACATCTGGCTCTCTGGGAAACCTGTACCAAATATTTTAGGCTTTGATAAACAGGGTTTTGAGCAGAGGCATCTGTTGAGATATTTGTCAGAAGACACACCAGGGATGACAGACAGGAGGATGGAAGTTTGCATTGGCTTGGGGAATCTCCCAAGGCTCTTTGCGCCTGGCTGGGACAAGGGCTTTGTTATATCAGGTGTGTACCTCAAGCAGGTCCTTAGTGCCCCAAGTCACCCTTTCATCATCTGGAAAATGGTTGGAAGCATCCCTAACTTACCCAGTTGTGAGCATATTTTTATTTGTTTGTTTGTTTGTTTTTAGACAGGGTCTCATATAGTCCAGGCTGGCCTAAAACTATGTAGTTGAGGCTAACCCGGAACCACTGCTCTTGCCTCCACCTTCCAAGTGCCGGGACTGCAGGTGTGAAACACCACTTCCAGCCTGGGCCCACTCTGTCCACTGCCGGCAATGTCTGCAGCCCAGGGACCCTGGCTCATTGGCAAGGCAAGGATTTCTGAGACCCTGAGACGGGTCCTTCATTCAGTGTCCTTAGTGTATGGCTCTGGAGAGATGGCTCAGTAGTCTAGAGCACTGTTACTCTTGCAAAGGACCTGGGTTCAATTCCCAGCACCCTCATGGAGGCTCACAACCATCAATAACTCTGGTTGCAGGGGACCAGACACCCTCTTCTGACCTCCTTGGGCACCAAGCATGCATGTGGCACACAAACATATATGCAAGCAAAGCAATCATACACATAAAGTAAATGTATTTTTAAAAATATATCTTAGTGCCTTGGGAGACAGAGATCCAAGTTTGATCCTGACTTCATCTTCAAGCAACCTTTAGTCGAATCTTTTGACGTTAGCGGTTCTCAACCTTTGAGTTGTAGCCCTCTGGGTGGGGGTTAAACGACCCTTTCTCACGGGTCGCCTAAGACCATTGAAAACCACAGATATTTCCAGTATGATTCATAACAATAGCAAGATTACAGTTTTGAAGTAGTATCGAAAATAATTTTATGGCTGGGGGTCACCACAATCCGAGGAACTGTATTAAAGGGTCCCAGCGTTAGGAAGGTTGAGAACCCCTGGTTTACATGGGTCACCCTCAGTTTCTTGTGCTCATGTTGTACCTGTTCTAAGGTAATTGGGAGGCTTCAACAAAATAAGCATTGCAGCACGTGCTTTTTTGTTTGTTTTTGTTTTTGTTTTTTGAAACAGGGTCTCACTATATAGTCCCGGCTGTCCTGGAACTCACTAGATAGACCAAGCTGGCCTCGAACTCACCGAGATCCATCTGCCTCTGCCTGCCAACTGTTGAGGTTAAAGGCGTTCACCACTCTGCCTGGCTGATGGCACATGCTTTTAATCCCAGGACTTGGGAGGCAGAGGCAGGCATATCTGTGTGAGTGAAAGGCCAGCCTGGTCTATCTAGCGAGTCAGAGGCTAGCCAGGGCTACATAGCAAGACCTTATCTCAAAAGCACCACCACAACCAAACAACAAAATAAGCATGTAAGCGCACAGCTGGGTGTTTACCTCAAGTACCTACTATGCGCCGGGCACCCTTCTATAGATCCCTTATTCAACACATAGTGCATCCCAGATACTGAATGGAAGGGCCACTTTGTGGTCCAGCTTCAAAGGTGTAAGAACCAACGCTTCGATCCCAACCTGAAGCATGGATAGGGTAAGGATTCAAGCTGAGGGAGGCCTGCCCCAGCGCCCACACCTCCCGCAGGAATCCATCCGTTCCCAGGCAGTGAAACTCCAAAGCCAGCCCCAACTACCCGAAACTCAACCACAGAGAACTGGCTCTGGGCCCCCTCGCTGGCTGCTGGTTCCCTTCTTCTCTCCCAGCCCCACCCAGCCACCCCCATTTCCCTCCCTGGCCCTGGGGCTCTGCTTCTGCTGCAAACCTGCTCAGCCACAATTCCTTCCCGGCTCCCTCGTCTGTAGAATGGGGATAATAACAGTGCGGTGTGTTGTGGGGATCAGAGAGGCTGGAGGTGCAGCGCATGAAGAGGACTCTCGATACAGACCAGTGGCCATCGTTCCCACTGTCACAGGAATGATGCCTTGGAAGATCTTGGTCACAAGCTGAGGGGCAGCTTTATCTGTATCGGGTGGCTGGGGAAATGGAAGTTCCAAGAGGTCGGGCAACCGCTGCCCAAGGTTGTCCGGCTAGGATGTAGGACTTTGTGAGGGACCCCCCCCCCCACTTTCTGATTTCAAATCTTACTCATTGCTGCCTCTCTTTGCTGGACACACGAACAAGTCATAATCAATATTTATTAGCCACTTTCTGCATGCCAAGCCAAGCCCCATTCAAGGGGAGATTTGATAGAGATCATTGAAGGAGCTTAGAATGCAGTGATTTACAAGGCAAGAAAGCCAAGTCTTGCTTGAGGCAGGGCACAATAAATATTCAAAGAGAGTAAAAGGCCTTCGGGATGAAAGAGGGGAAGTAGGCAGGGAAGGCTTCCTGGAGGAGGAGAGGTTTAAACTGGGCTTGAAGGACCAGTAAGCAATTTTATTGTTGGTATTATTATTGGTCTTTCTCTGTGTAGCCCTGGCTGTCCTGGAACTCACTCTGTAGACCACGCTGGCCTCCATCTCAGAGATCCGCCTGCCTCTGCCTCCCGAGTGCTGGGATTAAAGACATGGGCTGCCACTGCCTGGTGAGATGCCGGAGACTAAAGACATCTGTGTTCCAGAGACAATGTCTGATGTGGCCACAGCTGCCAGTTCTCGAGGCTCTGTTCAGAAAAGTTTGCACGCATGATCTCATGAGATTTCTCTGTGATCCTATGAGGTGTTATTAGCGATGAGAAAAACAAGACCCAGAGAACTGAGAAATCTTGTCAAACGGCTTTGGTAAAAGGGTTAAGGTATGGAATTAGGAATGCTGGTGAGCAAAGCCTCGACTGCCTGATTCCTCACGACCTAAGGAGGTTTTAAGCTGGAGACTCACTCTGGAGGGCTTTGAGTGCCAAGGCCCAAACCTGAAAAGAAAAACCAAAAAACCAAAACCACCCAGCTGATCTTGAACAGGCCAGCACCTGCTGATGGCCCCGCCAGCCAACACTCTTCCAGCCTCTTTAAACTCGAGAGATGTGACTGTACTCGGATGATCAGCAAGGGAAGTTTATGAAGTAATTGTTTAGGAGAAACCTGGAGGTGTTTAACTCGCGAGAGTGCTGGGTCCTGGGGAAAAGAGTGTCCCTGACAGACTCTGGACCCCATCCTGCTGTGCCTGCCAAGGGCAGGACAGAGCTTGGGAGAGTCCGGGAGGAGTCTTTACTAGAACAAACAAGGACACCGAGCTGGACTGTCCTAGATTTGACTGCCAACTCTCAGATCAGCAAATCTGTGAATGACCCTGGGCGAATTACCCCACCCCTCCGACTCTCTAGCTTTACCCATCCCGCTTCTCAGGATTGGTGGGGTAAATTAAACAACATAACACATGTTATGGTCTGATCTCGGTGTACTGTACTGGGATACAGTAGGCTCTCAATAGATGTTAATTAGTTCTTCCTGAAGAAGAAATGTAAATGGGAGGCTCCACCCTTTCCTGACCCTCTGCCAATTAAAGGAACAGGTGCCCGGGCTTTCGTTTGAAGAGAAAGGAGGATATATTGGTTATATTAATTAATATATTAATAAATGGATATAATCTACCTAAGCAACAATGCAAATGAGCAAAAGCTCTTGTGGCCTGGGAAATGCACTGAGGGTCAAGGCTCAGATCCAGACTCTGATTTTCCTCAAGGGTTTGGCCCCCACCTTCAAAGAACCGGGGCCCATTCCTCAGCGCTATTCGCTGTTCTGTAGGTCGCGATACTGGGAGTCCCAGGTGCCCCTCCTGCCTCAACTTCGCTGGCTGTGAGAGCCAAGAGGACGCTGAAGTCGGCAGATGTTGCGGCCCCTTTAAGCCACGAAGCTCCTGTTGTAATCGTTGTTTCTTAGACTAAGCTTTTCCGGGGGCGGGTAGGAGGGTGGAGCCTGTATATGTTGTGGAAGCCAATCGAAGCGCGGCATTTTCCGCGGGAGATCCGAATTTGGCGGCACGTAGTTTGGCGCTAAAAAAAAAAAAAAGAAAGAAAAGAAAGGGAAAAAAAAAAGAAAGAAAAGAAAAAGGAGACCGAGCAAGGGCTGGGGACTAGAGGGCAAGCAGAGAGCTCAGCGGGGCGTGCAAGACACCCCTCGCGGGTCAGAGCACACGCGTGTCCGCGGGGTCCGTGGGCATCCGGGGACGCTCTCCCGCGCCGGCGCCCAGACATTCGGGGCGCAGGCCCGGCCGGGCCAGCCCCTGGCAGTGGCACCGCGCCTCGCGATCTCCGAGCGGTGATCTCCGAGCTCGGCAGCTCTGGGCGGCGGGCCAGGAGGGGAGGGTCCGGCCTTGCCCCGCGGGCGTCCATTGGCGGCTGCTCCCGGCGTCCGCGGCGCAGCCGGCTGCAAAGCCCGCAGGTGCCCCGCGCGCGCGCGCCAGACCCGGGTGGGTAGGGGGCACCGCACTCGCCATGCTGCGCGCGCCGCGGACCCTGGCTCCGGCCACAGCGCAGCCCACAAAGAGCTCGCCCGCGTTGAACCCCACCGAGCCGCTGTGGCCTGCCGGTCTCAGCAGCCCCCAGCTCTGTCCGGCCACCGCCACCACCAGCACCACCACCTACTACACTTCGCTTTACACGCAGACGGTGCCCTCCGCTGCGGCGCTGGGCACCTGCCTCGACGCCACTCCCCACGGACCCGAGGGCCAGATTGTGCGATGTGTGCCCGCAGGCCGGCTGCCGGTAATGCTGGGGACCCCCGGTACTTCCCATATGCGTGTCTGGGTGGGGGAAAAGGAAGGCGGCCGCTTGGGGTTCAGTTTTGAGTACAGCTGGTTGAGGTGGGCAAGTGGGGAGAACCCCTTCGTTTTCCTACTGCATGAAATAACCATCTCACCTGCTGTTGGGGAGTGTGATGAGCACTGGACTGGGAGCCTGGAGACCCAGACCAATGCTCAGAGAGCCAGTGTGACCTTGACAGAGTCCACAAGGCATAGACATTGCTACAGTTCATTCATTCCTTCATTGTTTACACCAGAAACCAGCACCTGCCATTTCAGGCCAGGGGCTTGGCCTGTGGGATTTCCTGGTGACAGGAGGGTAGGTCTCTGGTCCAGCCTGGTATGACAAAAAGTGGTCTAGCCAGCTCCTTCTCAAGTGTTGTCCCCAGGCCCTCCCCACAGCCTGGTCATCCTCCGAAATAGCCAGCAGCAGATGCAAATGTAGTTAGTGTCTTGGAGTTCCTGTTCAGTTGGACTGTGTCCTCCTGGGTCCTGCAGATCTGTTGTGAAGGAAGACCTGGTGTGGTGGCTTTGGGCTGTAGCTCAGGGTGTGTGCTGTAGGAGTAGCAGCAACCCGAGAGTGGAAGTGAACCGGGAAAAGGCCTGGGGAGGTGGCGTGAGGGTCGGGGAGCTGCATTTCAGCTCCTGATCATCACTGGATACTAGGATAAGTCAGGGCCTCTGTTTCCTCTTTTAGAAAGTTTTAAAATTACATTTATGTGGGGGAGGGGACTGTTTGTGCCGCATTGTGTGGAGGTCAGAGACGACTTTCAGAGCTGGTTATTTTCTTCCGAGTGGGTCCTGGGGATCCAACGCAAGGTGTCCAGCTTGGTGGCTCCTTTACCCACTGAACCATCTGACAGCTTTAGTTCCTCTTCTAGAAAATGCACCTTTCTTGGCTTATCTCCTCTGTCACTTCCAGCTCAGGTTTGGGAAGTGGGTGCCTGGGAGGGGAGAGGGTATTTGTAGAGTCTGGTCCGTCTGGGGACAGGGATAGGAGCATCCCATTTCCCCTGGACATTCTGGATGGCCTGTGCCTCTGTCTGTTCTACCCTCCCAGGGCGAGCTCGGGGCTCAGTGATCTTGGGGGCTACAAGGATCAACTCTCTGGCTACTCACTTTCTGCCTTTGGAGTCAAGCTGTGTTTTATCTTCCCAGATCCCTTTCCTGGAAGGGCAGGAAGGCAGGAAGGGCTGGCTGCATGTCATCCCTATTTTACAGGTCAGGATGACGAGGGTAACTGTCTCTTGCCTTCTCTGGTGTGGAGCATTCATGTAGCTTGTGAAGTAGATTGAACAGACGTTTCATGTCACAGAGGTGGGAAAACTGAGTGACCACAGGTCACACAGGGAAATGGGTCCAGTGACCTGACTACAAGTCAGCTCTCTCCATGCAGCCTTGGAGCTAGGTGGCCCCAGGAAAGGGGACTCTGTGGCAGGCTAATCTCTCCTTTGGCCACCTGCTTTTGGATGTAGAGTGTCAGTAGCAGCTGGGCTTTTGACCCGCTTTGGACCTCCCCACCAACCCCGCATCTGTCTGTTCTGCCCTCCCAGGGCGGGCTCAGGGATCTTAGCCAGAGCAGCCCTTGCATGCCAGGCCCTGCTTGGCACTCTTCGCCAGTTATCTCAGTTAAGATGCTCAGGATGGGGCGCTCTGCAGGTGAGGAAACTGAGCAGAGGTGAGGTCACATGCCCAAGTCACAAGCCAAGAAGTGGGGGTGTCCTTGCGTCAGACTCCCTAAAGGCCTGCCAGGCCCAGAGCCCATCTCTGGTCCGTCTCCAGATGCTGGGGCCCCAGCACCCCATGGGCAGGCCTAACCCCCTGCTTACTCATTTTACAAGGGTGTGACCTGGAGCTGCTCCAACCCAACCTTGGGTGTGGCTTTCTGCTTTGTGGCTGCAAAGTGTGGGGTGAGCAAGATTTGTTGGGGAGCTGGCCTTTAAAGGGATGGTAACCAAGCTGAGTTGCAGAAGTAAGGCCAGGACCCGGGTCTCCTTGCTTCCTGCCCATCATTCTTGCTATCCTCTAGAAAAGACCGAGGACCACTCCTTGTGGAGTCTCACCTCTGGCCAGGTTCATAGCATTTTTCTATCAGCCCCACAAGCTGGTTTCTGGGAGGACAATGGGGCTCTTTGGTGTTTTTCTTTGCCTCTTCATTTGTCTATACTGCTCACATTGCTGTCCTGGAACTCACTATGTAGACCAGGCTGGCCTCGGAGATCTGTCTGCTTCTGCCTCCTGGATGCTGGGATCAAAGGCATGCACCGCCACGCCTGGCTTTTGTTGTTGTTGAGATAGGATCTCACTATTGCCAGGCTGGTCCTGAATGCCTAGGCTCAAATGATCCAGCTAAGCTGGGCACACATACACTCCTGTAGTCCTAGCACTGGAGAAACTGAGGCAGGAAGATTGTTGAAAGTTACAGATATCCAGCAGGTCCTGGTGGCTCGGGTCTTTAATTCCAGTACTCCGGAGGCAGAGTGGATCTCTGTGAGTTTGAGGTCAGCCTGGTCTACACAGAGTTCTAGGACAGCCAGGGGTACACAATGAGACCTTGTCTCAAGATAAACAAAAAAGATCCTGCCTCAGCCTTTCCAATGTAAGCTGAACACACACACACACACACACACACACACACACACACACACTCACTCACTCACTCACTCACTCCTCACTCACTCATTTTTAACTCTGCTGACACCAGGCTAGAGGATGACAAATAGGCTCCGGGGTAGGGTGACCAGCCCCAGGCCGTCCTGCTGTCATGGAACTTTGGAGCCGACAGCAAAGTGATCCTTAAATTTGCTCCCACCCCAGTGCCTGACGAGGCTGGAAAGGAGACCCAGGTCCCTGCTGTGTGACCTTGGGCAAGTCCCTTCCCTCTCTGACCCGATTGCTCCCTTGCTTGGCCTTGCCAGTTCCTCTGGGGCTGCCTGAGCAAGGGGTGTGTCCTACCCTTGAGGGCTTGGCGCCTGGAGTTAAATCCTAACCAGGGGCTGTTTCCGAGGGTCCAGATCAGAGCCACACTGGCCTCTGGGTGTGGTCACAGATCTTTAGCCCCTGATGCCTCGGCTTTGTTCACCCTTGATCTTCACTCACGGTGATACCCCTGCCTGAGGGAGGGTGACACCCCTGCCTGAGGGAGGGTGACACCCCTGTCTGAGGGAGGGAGGCCTCGGCAGCACTGCACTGCCGGGGCAGAGTACACTTTCTGACTCTCAGCAGGAGCAGACTGGCCCAACTCTATAGGTGGGTCAAGGTCACCTGACCTCCCAGCTCATCGAGCTAAGGAGGGAGAAGACTAGCTTTGACCCCATCTGACCCCAAGGCCTGTGGTCTCAGCCTCTCCTGGAGCTTGTCTTCTGCCAACAGGCCTCTGCAGGCTCAACCCAGCCACACGGTGACTTCTTTGGGTAGCACCCAAGGGTGTTGGGCTGGTGTCCTTAAGTGGGGACACTCTGCTACTTAGGGACCCTGGGAGTGCAGTCATGTGGGATATAGGGAGGGAGGGGGACAGAAGGGGAAACAGTCTGAAGTGATGGGAGCAGATGACACAGCCAGACCTTGGCCCACATTCCAGCAATTCCCGAGGGAGTGGGTACGGCTGGCTCTTGGAGCCTGGCACAGGGCGTTGGAGTTGGTCAGACCTGGGTTCGAACCCCGGCCCGGCTTTTGTCTGTGTGACTTTAGGCCTGCCTTGTAACTTAACCTGTATCCACTTGTCTGCCAAGACAGATTGCCAGTGCAGACCCACCTCAGGACTGGGAGATGTGCTAGGCTGGCTGCTCAGGGTCCTCTCCTGCCGCCTGCCTTGCAGGAGGCCAGTGACCTTCGGATGGGGGCTTGGGAGTATGGGATGAGCTGGGACTTGGCTTGTCCCCCTGTCCTTGTCTGGTGGGAGGGGGTTGGAGCGAACCGTTTTGCTGAAGACCAAGTCTGTGGAGCCCACCTGGCCTTGATTACAACAGCTGTACAGTGGGTACCCGCGGTGCTGGGAGCTCGGTTAGAGCCAAGTGCTGGAACTTAGCTTAGACTCTAGCAGGGCTCAGCGGGTGACCGACAGGGCCCATCTCTGATGACAAGATGGGGCTAGCCCCCCTGGAGTCTAGGATTGTTGGTCAGCTGACGGGCAGGTGACAAGCAGGGGTTTGGATTCTGTCTGAGCCTTGGCATGGGGTGGGGGGAGAGACGCTCAGGCTCCTGGGAGCAGTGAACGGAACTCTTGTACCAGTCCAGGGAGACTTCCTGGAGGGGGCAGGAGTCGGGGAGGGGAGCTGACACCTGTCAAGACAGCTGTGCGCAGCAGCAGTTAGAAGGCTCAGCCCTGCGGAGCGTGACCTCACCACTAAGTGTTAAAACAGACCTCTCAAGTGAGTGGGGGTGTCTGGGGGACAGGGAAGGAAGGAAGCCGGCTCAATGGCCCCGGAGGGTGTGTCCAGGAAGATGTTGAGATCGTGTTTGGGGAAGGGACTGTGCATTTCCTGAGCCCCTACTGTATCTAGTCCTAAGAACTCCACAGAAGTCACTCCCAAGTCCTTGCGGTAGCCTTCCAGGTCGTGATGTTCTGCCCATTTTACGGAGCAGGAAACTGAGGCTCTTAGCTATGGCGGGACATGTCCCTAGGTCATACAGTGAGCCTTCAAAGGTGCTGGAGAGTCCAGCTGGCTCTTTGCCCAGTGCCCCAGTGCCCCAGTGCCCCTGCCCCACCCCTGCCCAGCCCTAACCATCAGGGAGGCCCTTTCCGGGCAATGCAGCTAGAAGAAGCCTCATTGTGGCCCTGTGGTGGTGGTAGTGGGTGGTGTCTGGGTAGGAAGGAGCAGATGGGCTGTGGTTTGGTTTCCCCAGCAGGTGTTTCCCAAGCTTGGCGGGAATGGGGAGGGGCAGCAGGGCCTCAGCTGCTTGTCCTTAAGACACGGGGCGGGGGGAGGACTCATTGTGTCTCCGCAAAGAGAATGACAAGCCGCCCATTCAGGAGGCCCTGGACCCTCAAGCTGGAGCCCAAATGGGGAAGGGGGAGTGTTTGCACTGTTTCTCAATGTGGGCACCTCCCTGGGGTGTGGCACTGAGCCAGGAAGTCCCCTGGGCCTGGGCGGATGCTGGTCCCACCCTGATAAGGGCCAGCTGTGGGGCTGTGATGGGCACCAGGTCTGTCTGAGCCAGCTGCTTCTGAAAGGCAGCCTGATGTGGTTTAGGTCCCGCCCACTGCTCCCTCCAAGTGTGTGTTTCATTGGTAGATGCCTCCAGGGGCCGGGACACAAGAGATGGGGATTTTATTTGCCACTCAGAAAATATGGCACTCACTTCGCTGGGCATTGACATTTCCTCACCAAGTTCAGCCAGCCACGCTGTCCCGAGGGCTGAGGGCAAACACACGGGAGGTGGCTGCTGGTGGGCTCCTTGGCCTCGCTGCAGTTCAGGGAAGAGGCGAAGGAAGACCCAGTTCTCTAATTCTCCCTCCTCCCCTCTTTCCTGTCTGTCAAAGGCCAAGAGGAAGCTGGACCTGGAGGGCATTGGGAGGCCTGCGATCCCTGAATTCCGGACTCCCAAGGGGAAGTGCATCCGAGTGGATGGTTTACCAAGCCCCAAAAGTAAGAGTTTCTGAAGGGCACCTACAGCAGGGTGGCATGGGGCAGGAGGCAACAGCCGTATCCAAGTCATCAGCACAGAAGTCTGTTTCAGACTGTTTCCTTTCCCAGGGTTTCTGGTGTATTCTCACACTTGATTCTGTCCAGTAGGTAGGACTGTGTCCCATTTACTGATGAGGCAACTTGGAGGAACTCAGGACTTGGCCAAGGTCACACAGCTAGTCAGTGGAATCAGGACTAGTGTCCCAGACTACTTGTACACTAGGTACCTGCTCCTCAGAGCTAACCACAATCACCAGTGTTGATCTAAGAACTTATTTTTTTTTTTAAGTTTTCATAGTTGGGTTAATCTGACCTTTTCTTCAAGAGAGCTCTGGGAGGATTAGCGGCTCACTTGCAGACAGTGCTAATTGATTCGCAGGGAACTGAAGCTTGGACTAATCCAGCCTGTGCCACCTGAAGGTCTCGGGGCTGTCTGGCTAGTGCCTCCCTAAAGCTGAGTCAGGAGGAATTCCTACCGTTGAGATTTTCAGTCAATATTCTGGTTAAACTGGGAATTAAAGCCAGTGTGTCCAGGAGTTATATGAATTTCCCCAGAGGTCTAATGAGCGCATACAACTAGGTAGACTGCATGAAGGTCAGGAATTGGGGATCCAGGTAAGGGATCCCACGTGACTTGACTGGTTCACCCTTTTCTGTGAACCCTCCTTATCTCATGTAGACGAGGCACAGGATTCCAAAACTCTGTAGGACTACAGAGCATAGTACACTGATCAACTATTAATGTCTGCCATGGACACAAAACTGCACTAAGCAGCCTGTGTGCCAAATGCTTGGCCTCGGTGTGTTCAGAGATTCTCAAGTCCCCCTTTTGAGGGATCTGAGACTAAAACTTAGTTCCCATGATTAGTGTGGCCACTAACTTCTATGTGACTTAAAGTCATTTGATTGCAAAAGTTCCCTTGTGGTTTAATTCGCTGCAGCTGAGATGTGGTGTTGCAACCTCAGCCTTATTGAGAAAGGGACCTTTTCCATGAACCTGGCCCATTTGATGTTTGATGTTAGATGATTCCCCTCAGATAATTATTGGGCTACACCTGGAAAGAAAAGGCAAGTGTGGATCTATAAAACTGTTCTCACATCCAGGCTTGTCCTACCCTCCCAACCACAATTCCTAATTCCTGGTATAATTGGTAGGAGAGGATAATGGTTTAGGGGGAAGGCTGGAGCCAAACTGCCCGCATTTGAATCCTGGTTTGCCACTTGCTGGGTGAAGCGAACCAAGTACTCAGCCAGTCTGGGCTTCTGTACAACCCCGTAGGGTATTCGCTTAAGGGAAGTGCCCAGAACGGTGACCCTCCCAACAGTTGTTGGAGTTGTGGCTGTGTCTCCTCTGAGCTAGGGTGGAAAGGTACTCTGAACCCGGAGTGGCCACCCTTCGCTTCCGGTCTCTGCAGCGCCCCCTGGCGGTGAGACCTGGAGCAAGTCTCTTTCCTCCGAGGTTACAGGTCCCGGGTCTGTGCGGCCGTGGAGAAGCCCCTGCCTGGGTGCTCCGCGCGCTGGACAGTTCTCGGTGAAGGGGGGTAGAAGGTGTTGCTTCATGGAGCTGAACGCCTGGAGCGAACCCACGCTGGCTCCCCCAGAGCGGCGTGTGAGTGGGACCTTTGCTTCCTCAGCCCCCAAGTCTCCTGGGGAGAAGACACGCTATGACACGTCGCTGGGACTGCTCACCAAGAAATTCATTTACCTCCTGAGCGAGTCGGAGGATGGGGTCCTGGACCTGAACTGGGCAGCCGAAGTGCTGGATGTGCAGAAGCGACGCATCTATGACATCACCAACGTGCTGGAGGGCATCCAGCTCATCCGCAAGAAGTCCAAAAACAACATCCAGTGGGTGTGAGTGCCTGGGCCAGGCCATGGCGCCATCCAATGGGTGCATGTGTCGGGGGCGGGGCCAGGAACAGTAGCCAATGAGTGTGACTTTTAGAGTGCCCTCCCCAGCAACAGGCAATGTACAAGTACAGGGTGGTGGTGGTAGGTGGCCAAAGCCAACCAATAGGTCTCTGAGGAGGGGCATAGCCAGTGTGTTTGAGTGGGATGGGACAGGAGTTAAATGCTGGAGTAATCGCAGCCAGAGCAAAGGGACCTAGTGGAGGAGTTTTGGGGGTTGTAAAGGCCTGAGAGGACCCCGGCTCCGTGTGTCCGGGTCCCTAGGATCCCCCCTCTTAGGAAAGCCTCTTGGGAGCTGCACAGGTGTGGGTCAGACTCCTCCCTACAGCTACAAGGTCTGAAAGAGCCCTGGCATGAACCCTAAAGGAAACTCCGAAGCGGGGCCAGGGCTAAAGTCAATAGTTCCTTTCCATCTCGTGGAGGCGGTGGCATAAGGCTAGACCCTGGGGCTCAGGCTTCTTATCGCTAACCAAACTTCAAGTGCTGATCCATGACAGTTCCCAGGGAGCTAGGCACCACCACTGACATGCACGACGTGGCATGGGCACCACTGGAGACTCACCCTGGCTTGGAGTTTCACGAGCTCCGTCATTGCAGCTGTGCCGGGCAACCCTGAGGGTAGGGACGGTGAATGTGGACGGGCACTGACATCGGGGGCTGCTGTGTTCCCAGAGGCAGGGGAATATTTGAAGACCCCACCCGACCTGCGAAGCAGCAGCAGCTAGGCCAGGAGCTGAAGGAACTGATGAACGCGGAGCAGGCCTTGGACCAGCTCATCCAGAGCTGCTCCCAGACCTTCAAGCACCTGACGGAAGATAACGCCAACAAGAAATATCCTTTCTGCAGGGAGCTGGGAAAGGGGGAGGGGGCGGGGCTGCTGGCTGTTGAAATCTACACTCAGTTGATTTCTTACCTCCTTTCTTACCCCTCCTCCAGGGAATTGTCCTATCTGTATCTCCCTCTCAAGCTTAGGGGAATTTGGGTGTTTTCCTTCCTTCCTTCCTTCCTTCCTTCCTTCCTTCCTTCCTTCCTTCCTTCCTTCCTCCCTCCCTCCCTCCCTCCCTCCCTCCCTCCCTTCCTTCCTTCGTTTTTTTACTTTTTAAAGATTTATTAGTTTGTTTTATATATGAGTGCTCTGTCTGCATGTGCAACTTTATGCCCGAAGCAGGCATCAGATCTCATTACAGATGGTTGTGAGCCACCATGTGGATGCTGGGAATTGAACTCGGGTCCTCTGGAAGAGCAGCCAGTGCTCCTAACCATCTCTCCAGCCCGTTTTGTTTTTTCTTTTGTGAGATCCTGCCCAAAGATTTAGGTGCCATGCCTGGTGCCCACTGTGTTGTGTTGATAAGGGCTAGAATGGCTTTTGGAGCCAGCTGAGATTTCCAGTCTTAATTTATTGTTTAGTTTTAACGTCTTTTCTTTTTTTAATTACATGTATTTATTGGGGAGGCACATTGTGCTGTGGCACATGTGTGGAGGTCAGGACAAGTGGAAGTCGGTTCTTTCTTCCATCGAGGTCCCAAAGATCAAATTGTCATGCTTGAGGGCAAGTGTCTTTACTCTGAGGCATCCCACCAACCCATAGATTCTGTTTTATATTTTTTCTTTTCCTCTCCTTTTATGTAGTCTTTGACAATTTCATGCATGTATACATTGATCATATCTACTTCCAGTTTCCCTCTCTGACCTCACTCCCCACCAACACAGCCACTGCTTCTACTTCCTGAGTGCTGGAGTTATAGGTGTACACCACCATGCCCAGTTTATGTGGTCCTGGGGTTCGAACCCATGGCTTCATGCATGCTAAGCAAGCAGTCTACAAACTGAGCTGCATCCCCAGCCCTAGAGTTCCATTTTTTTGTCTTATACTGTAGCATAGACTGGCCTTGAACTCATGGCAATCCTCCTGACTCAGCCTCTTTAGGAAAGTGTTGGGATTCCAGCTGTGAACTGCAATGCCTGGCTATGTGTGTGTGTGTGTGTGTGTGTGTGTGTGTGTGTGTGTGTGTGTGTAGTTGTTATTGTTGCTGGAGACAGGGTTTCTTTGTGTAGCCCTGACTGTCCTGAAATTTGTTCTGTAGACCGTGCTGGCCTTGAATTCAGAGATCTGCCTGCCTCTGCCTTACAAGTGCTAGGATTAAAGGCATACATCACCACTGTCTGGCCAGTGTTTGTCTTTCCAAGCCTGGGTTACCTGGCTTCATGTAATATTTTCCTATTTTCATTTCCCTTTATGCTGAATCATTTTGTTGAGTCTATACCATATTTTCAGCTTCCATTCATCTGTTGATGGGTACCTAAGCCGATCTGATTTCCTGGTGGTTGCAAACAGCCACACTAGACATGGGTATGCAATCTGTTGGTTTTCCATCGGATTGGAAGATGGCTTGTGCTATTCAAAGAACAGGTTATGGCTATTTGCAGTTTTTTCTGAACTGTATCACGTGTGAGGATGTGATATTCAGAGGCTTAGGAGAGGAGATAAAAGCCCCTTGGCAGGCCAGGGGTGTGCATTTTGACAAGGCAGTTGCTCTTCTTAACTTTCCTGCCCCTACACTGGCCTATGTGACTTACCAGGACATCCGTGCTGTGGGCAACTTCAAGGAGCAGACAGTGATCGCTGTCAAGGCCCCTCCACAGACAAGATTGGAAGTGCCGGACAGGGCGGAGGTGAGTTGGGAGACATTAGATGGAGAAGAGTGTGGGGAGGCCCTGGGTAGCTCTGCAGCGTCTGCTTGGCACTGCCAGCCCCAGCTCTGCTAGTCCATCCTGGGGTCTAGGGCACAAGTGGCAGAAACTGAGAAGAGAAATAGAGACTGCTCTGGTTTTTTTTTTTTTTTTTTCGAGACAGGGTTTCTCTGTGTAGCTTTGCGCTTTTCCTGGATCTCGCTCTGTAGACCAGGCTGGCCTCGAACTCACAGAGATCCGCCTGGCTCTGCCTCCCGAGTGCTGGGATTAAAGGCGTGCACCACCACTGCCCGGCCGAAGGCTCTGGTTTTGCAGAAATTTTCTTCTCATTCCCTCTTCGTGGGTTCCTGTGCGCATGACCTGTGTCCCCACAGAAGCAGATTGGGCCTCACAAGACCCCTCACCTGCTGACCATGTTCTCACAGGCTCAAGATGGAAACAGTTTTTCTTCAGTGCTGAGGGTGGAACCCGGGGCCTTGCATGTCATGTGCTAGCACTTTCTCCACGACCGAGCTGTACCTGTACCCTCGGCTTTTTGAGACAGGGCCTCTCTGTGTGGAATGGGTTGACGTTAAACTCACTGTGTAGTGCAGCCTAGTCCCAAATTCATGATCTTCTTGCCTCTGCCTCCTAAATGCTGGTGTTGGGAGAGACAGGCATCACCGTTTCTCGTACAAGAGCAAGTTGTTTTTTTTAAGTTTTAAAATTTTATTTGTCTAGTTAGTCGTCCCCTCCAGTGTGTGTGTGTGCGTGCCACAGCACATGTGTGGAGGTCAGGGACAAGCAGTGGGAGTCACTTTTCTCCCGAGTGCCATCAGGCTTGGCAGCAGGGGCTTTTCCTGCTGATCGACCTCCCTATTCCGAGAACAAAATTAATTTTTTTTTATATTGATGTATATTTTTATTTATATGTTTGGGTGTCTCGTCTGCATATGTTGTTGTCTGTATACTATGCATGCAGTGCCTGTGGGGGCCGGAAGAGGGTGTGGGATCTCCTTGGAACTAGAGTTACAGGCTGTTGTGAGCTGCCCTATGGGTGCTGGGGGTCAAATCTGGGTCCTCCGGAAGAGCAGCCAGTGTTCTTAACCACTGAGCCGTGTCTCCAACGCCAAACCAAAATCCTCCAAACTCTTTAAGAAGGCTTTGGTGCTCTGAGCCCAAAGGGCTCCACCCAGTCCCTCTCCTAAGCCAGTTTCGGCTACACTGAGTCCTTCCTCAGTGCAGGGCCTTTGCGCATGCTGGCCCCTCTGAAAGGTACTTCCTCCTCCCTGCCTGGTGCGCTGCTAGCCATCCTCAGGTTTCAGCTTGAGACTGAGTCATTTCCTTCCTCATCAACCCCAGACTAGATCTTCCCTTTTTTTTTTTTTTTTTTTTTTAAGCGTACCAAATCTCTGCTCTCTGGCCCATCTTTGACACGATTCCTTGCAAACTTACTGTGTAACCAGAGATGACCTTGAAACTTTTACCCTCTGCCTCTGCCTCCAGAATACTGGGATTATAGGCATGCATGACATCACTCGTTTAGGTGATGCCAGGGTGGAACCCGGGGCCTCAGACCTGCTAGCGAGCATTCCACCAGCTGGGCTAGATGCCAGCCCCTGTGAGGGGTTTAAGCTTTACAGAAGAATGGACTGCTCAGCTTCTGTCAGGGTGTGGCACATATGGAGGAATCCAGAGATGATGTGTTTGAAGGAACCCATACTACAGAGGTAATGAAAGTCCCGCCTCTCGGCTCAGGACCCAGGCAATAGGTCTGTTACTTGGCTGAAAATGTGCTTAAAAAGGACAGAGGAAGCATCCTTGGGGTGACGGGTAAACTGAGTCTCAGAGACTATAAGAATTCCTGCCAGGTAAAGTGATCCATGGAGACCTGAACTTGTGTGTGTATGGTGTAGTGTGTGGTGTGTTTGGTGTGTCTGTGTCTCTGTGTCTGTGTGTGACTGTGTCTGTGGTGTGTGTCCGTGTGTGTGTGTGAGTGGTGTGTCCGTGTGTGGTCACTGTGGCCTATGTAGGGATACGGTGGGAAGGGGCGGGGTAGAGAAACCAAGTACAACTTGTTTAAGCCTGTGGTGAGGAGACTGAGTGACAAGCCCAGTGTTTTGGAGATTGGAGACAAAGTTTAATTCGGAGGCTCAAATCACGGTTCCCATCTGTCCAGTGCTCTCTTTCCCTGCCCACCTCTCTGTGCTGTTCCCAAGAGGGCTCCCCACCTGTGGTAGAGCGCATGTGTCAACAGCTTAGCCGCTGCACATGCGCGGTTGGGAGGGGCCGAATGCTGGTTGGGTTGACTTCAGCCATGTGACACCCTGAGGGGGCCACACACGCACCCCTGGACTCCAGGAGTTGGAAGGCCGCTTCCACAAACTTCATGGCAGGGCCCAGCGGAGGCTTATTCCCCAAGGGAAAATCAGGGTGTCCTCCCTCCAAGGGGACTTGCAGGTTCTCCCTGCTGGGTAGGGAGGACAGTGTGAGGTTCAGGGGTTGAGCTTGCTCACCCGGGTGGTCCTACCTGTGTCCGTTCATACCGGCTGACTGGAGGGTCTGTGTCCAGCATTGTGAGATGGTTTCTCTCCCTCCTACAGGACAACCTGCAGATTTATCTCAAGAGTACCCAAGGGCCCATCGAAGTCTACCTGTGCCCGGAGGAGGTGCAGGAGCCAGACAGTCCTGCCAAGGAGGCCCTCCCCTCCACCTCTACCCTCAGCCCCGTCCCTGACTTCGCCGAGCCCAGCTGCAGCCCCGACCCTGGGATCGCAGAGGCCGTAACGTCTTCAGGTAGGCACCGCGCTCCTCGGGAGGGGAGGTGGGCAGGGGCTCTGCTCTTCCCTGTCCGCATCTGTGGAGTACCCAGCGTGCCCAGTGACCCCACATGTGATCACCGCACTTCGTGCATCCCCTCTGCTGTGTGGCCTTCGATGGTTTCGGCTTTCGGCCTCCTCGTCTGTAGGTTGGGCGAGAGTCGTTAATATTTAACTCTCAGCTTGTTACAAGGATTAGTGAACTAATGAGAGCCGAGTGTCTGACCCGGCAGTGACTGGCAAGTGTCATTTCTCCTGCCACAGTCGCTGCCAGGCTGGTTCACAGCCAAGCACGAGGCGCTCAGTAAGCCGCAGTAAGTGGGGGCCATGTGTGTGGTGTGGGAGTTGAACCCAGGACATCATGCTTCCCAGGGAAGTGAGCACTTCACCACCGAGCCACATCCTCAGCCTGTGTTTTGTTTTTTAACATTTTTAGTTTTTAATTAAAACTTTTATTATACAGAGTTTGTTAATTAAAAAAAAAATCACACTGAAAGGAACCAGATCCCAAGTCTGTAGTCTCAGTATATTTTATACTGTTAGATCAGCTGAGGCCGCTGGGCGGTGGTGGGTCGATGGCTGAGAGAACAAAAGGGCCCAGGTTCGGTTCCCGGCACCCACGTGGTGGCTCACAACCATCCATAACTGCAGTTCAGAGGAGCCAAGGCGTTCTTTGGGCATCCCCCAAGCACTATGAGCTCAAGCGCATGTGAACACACTCCCCACGTGATGCACGCACATCCATGCAGGCAAAATTTCAGATACGGGGCTGGAGAGGTGGCTCAGAGGTTAAGAGCACTGGCTGTTCTTCCAGAGGTCCCGAGTTCAATTCCCGGCGACCATATGGTGGCTCCCAACCATCTGTAATGAGACCTGGTGCCCTCTTCTGGCGTGCAGATATGCCAGAAGATTTGGTGCACAGTCTGCACGCACACTACCAACTGAGCCACATCCCTAACCTCAGTCTTTGTTGCCGCTTTACAAACGATTTATTTGTATATTTATTTTACATTTATTTATTGTTGTATGTGGATTCGTGGATATGTATGCACGTGCATGCCGAGACACGGTGTGGAGGTCAGAAGACAACTTGCAGGAATTGTTTCTCTCCTACCATGTGGGTCCCAGGGATCGAACTCAGGTCGTCAGACTTAGTGGCAAGCGCCTTTACCTGCAAAGCCATATCACTGGCCCCGGGTCCCCGGGTCTTTTTCATTGTTTGAGACAAGGTCTCTAGCCCAAGCTGACCTGGAAGTTGAGGTCCTCTGTCTTCACCTCCCTGGTGATGGGATTACTAAGTGTGTGCCGCCACACCTGGT
Organism: Peromyscus maniculatus bairdii; assembly: GCF_049852395.1. Lineage (NCBI taxonomy): Eukaryota > Metazoa > Chordata > Mammalia > Rodentia > Cricetidae > Peromyscus > Peromyscus maniculatus. Next base: position 154,802,829 of record NC_134853.1, read on the forward strand.
TAACTCTGGATTTCCAGAGGAAGGCTCAAAACTTTTTCTGGTGACAGTAGCTAGGTTTATTGTGGGTTTTTTTTTGGGGGGGGGGGGCGGGTTGCACCAGGACTCCATATTGGAGACTCCATATAGAGGGTCCACCTTCCCATTCCATAGCGCATCTTGGAGGAGATCTCACTACTCCTGGTTTACTGCTAGAAAACCAAGATGGCGAGATGCCGTAGTTTGGCCTAGGACAGACGGCGGGAGGCAGCACAGCGCTCTGTCGACCCTTGGTCCACAGGGGCCCAGTGCTGTGTCCTCAGGCACAGGATCCAGCAGGAAGGGCTCCTGGCTGGAGGGCCCACACCTGGCCGGGGGTGGGGGAGTGGGGGGTGGGTGCAGCTGATGAGTCTGTGGAGCCAGAAGCCACCTCTGCGGAATGGCCTTGCCTTCTACTGGGATTCTGCCCCAGGTCACATGAACACGGTCTTCAGAGTCATGTGGACCCGCATTCCATCTTGGTTTTTTTGGGTCAGGATTTCCTTAAGTAGAACCCTAGTCGGCTTTTGTTTGATTTTTGTTACATTTGTTTGTTGGTGGTGGCAGCGCATGTACCATCCACAGCTTGCCAGGATTGTCTTTCTCCTTCCATTATGTGGGTCTTGGGATTGAACTCAAGTCACTAGGTTCTGCTGTAAGCACCTTGTCTCAGTGAGCCATCTTGGAAACCCTAGTGTCTAAAGAAAGACAGAGCAGGGATTGGCCTGGCGGGAAAGGCCTGGTGTGATGCTCTACAGGACATAGGTTGCTTCTGTTTCTTTAACACAACGGTTGACGCACTCCAGCCTTGCGGGTTAAAAAACTGGCTTGTTTTCCTATGGCCAACGAGCTAATGATGGCTTTGAACTTCTGTTTTTCTTTGTCTTTAGTGGTTACGCTGGGAGCTGAGCCCAGGACTTTGCACATGCTAGGCAAACACCCCATCACAAGCTGCACCCCACTGCCTTGGTCTTTACATTTTTCAAGAGTTGGGGAAGGGCCTAGAGAGATGGCTCAGCTGTTAGCAGCATCTGCTGTTCTTGCAGAGGACCTGAGTTCCAGTCCCAGCACCCACGTGGTGACTCTGTAACTCCAGTTCTAGGTGCTCTGACGCCCTCTTCTGACCACTGATGGCTCTGCATGCACATGGTGCCATACATGCATGCAGGCAAAATGCTCGTATGCATAAAATGAGTAAATCTAAAAAATAGTAAGTAAGTAAGTAAATAAGTAAATAAATAAATAAATAAGTAAATAAGTAAATAAGTAAGTAAATAAATAAATAAATAAATAAATAAATAAATAAATAAATAAATAAATAAATAAATAAATAAAAGAGTTGGGTAGAGGGCAACTGTGTTACAGAGGCCACATGTGTCCCACAAAACCTAAAATACCGTCCAGCCCTTTACAGAAGTTGATTGACTCTGATCTCATTCTACATGATTGAACTAAAGCTCAGAGAGAGCAAGTGGCTTCTTTCAGGTCTCACAGCAAGCTGATGGTGGAGCTGGACAAGAGCCCAGACTCCTAACTCTTCTCTCGGGCTCCCTCCTGTATGTGTCGTTCAGGGATCAGGGCTTCTCTGTGTGCCAGCCATCTGTCCCTTTGGGCACCTCCCCAGTCCCCTATCTTTCTTGCCAGACCTGTGCCCCACCCTGTCATGCCTCCTGTTACTCTGCCCCCTTTGCTCAGCTGTCAACATGTACACAGCTCTCCAGAGTTAGACCTACCCGCGCATTAGCCGTCCTCCGAGACATTTCATGGAGACAGTGGTAAAAGCTTCGCATCAGCTCTCTAGCGTTAGACCTGAAGCCCGGAGGCTGGGGTGGAGGTCAGGGATAGGGCCTAGCCACTGAGGCTCTGGGTTCAATCCCCAATACCCAGGGCAGGCAAGGGTGGAGTCAGTTTGCTTGCTACTTTATGTCCACTGAAGGGAGGAAATGGAAGTTGTTCTGAAGGTGTACATTACACACTTACATGCACACTCACTCACAAAGGCGCAAACATGGGCCCCATGTAGCAGCTTGAAGTAGAGGTTTTTGTTTGTGATTCTTTTAACTTTTTTTTTTCTTTTCTTTTTTTTTTGTTTTTCGAGACAGGGTTTCTCTGTGTAGCTTTGCGTCTTTCCTGGAACTCGCTTTGGAAACCAGGCTGGCCTTGAACTCACAGAGATCCGCCTGCCTCTGCCTCCCGAGTGCTGGGATTAAAGACGTGCGCCACCACCGCCCGGCTTGTGGTTCTTTTTAAAGATTTTTTAATTTGTGTTTTAATTGTGTATTTACCTCTATGTATATACATATGCACCACATATATGCAGTGCTCTGCAGAGGCCAGAAGAGGGCACCAGATCCCTGGTACTGGAGTTATAGACAGTGGTGAGCCCCCTTGTGGGTTCTGGGAACCAAACTTGGGTCCTCTTCAAGGACAGTAAGTGTTCTTAACAGGGGAGCCATCTCTCTAGCCCCAAAGTAGAATCATTTCTGAGGTGTGAGTGCCAGAGGCCAGGCCCAGAGTGGAGAGTCTAACAGTCTTGGCTTTAAGGTTCTGGCTTCTCCAGAGGAATTGCTAACCCTTTGTGATCTCATTTTCCTCGTGATAGAAGGAGCTTGAATAAGAGTTGCTTCTACTACCTGTCCAGGCTCTGGCATTCTGAGATACAGGATCTGAAATTGTGAGGCTTGGGTTGGTTGTGAGCCACCATGTGGTTGGTGGGAATTGAACTCCGGACCTCTGGAAGAGCAGCCAGTGCTCTTAACCGTTGAGCCATCTCTCCAGCCCCTATTTTATCTTTCATTACTTGTATGAGGGCATGTGTGTATGAATGAATACAAGTGCCCACAGAGGCCAGAGGAAGGCATCGGATCTCCTGGATCTGGAGCTACCCTTTACAAGCCGCCAGGTGTGGACACTGGGAACTCAGCTCCTCTGCAAACACAGCACACTGAGCCACCTCTTTAGCCCAGACCGGCCCGGGAGGATGCTTTTTTTTTTTTTTTTTTTTTTTTTTTGCCTGTCCAGGATCTCGCACTGTAGACCAGGCTGGCCTCGAACTCACAGAGATCCGCCTGGCTCTGCCTTCCGAGTGCTGAGATTAAAGGCGTGCGCCACCGCTGAGAGGATGCTTTTTAAACATAGGAGTTCTCGGGTGTTGTGTACCGTGATGATGTAGGAGGGTCAGGGAAGCTGGAAATGCAGGAACTAGCAAATGGCTTCGGCAGCAGCCTTTCAATGTAGCAGGGTAGGCTGGGTGCAGAAGCCCAGGGTAGGTTTTGGGAGCAGACCTCTGCACCCAGCGGAGGGGAGGGGAGAGTGGAAAATGAGGCTTTGGTGCCTGAAGAGACAGGGCATCACCATGCTATTGTGTGGAAAGATGGAGGAGGGGCCAGCCAGCCAGAGAGCTGGAAGATGACCCTGTGTGCTCAGGGCCAGACATGACTCTTGTCTGTTTGTCTCCCAAACCAGTGCTGATGCCCCAGCCGGTCCCGCCACCACCAGCACCATCCCTTGTCCCCTTGGAAACCACTGACAACATGCTGGAGCTGTCTCACCCACTTCTGCAACAGACTGAGGACCAGTTCCTGTCCCCAATCCTGGCCGCCAGCTCCCCGCTGATCAACTTCTCCCCACCCTTGGACCAGGACGAATACCTGTGGGGCATGGATGAGGGTGAGGGCATCAGCGACCTCTTTGACTCCTATGACCTTGGGGACCTGTTGATTAATTGAAGAGCCCTGCCTCTGTCTCTACCTCCTCACAGACAGATTAACAGGCTCGCGGCCCATGTGGGGGACACTGGCCACTAGGTGTCACCCCTGTGTGTAAGTGGCTCCGTTCCAGCCTGCCTTCCGTGGAGGCCAGCTAGGGAGACGGAGGACGTGAGTGAGGAGTGTGTCAGGGGCGAGGCCCTGGTCCTCCTCCTCTGACCTCTGACCCCTTCATGAAGGACAACAGGTGCAGGTGGCCATGTTCAGGGAAAGGGTCTGCTGCCTCCTGCTGAGGGGCAGTTTGACCCTGGCTTTTTCAAGAAGCACTTAATGCCTTTGTATTTATTTCAGGTTTGTTTGTTTGTTTGTTTGTTCACCCTGAGTTTTAGCAGGGAGATTTGTTCTAGTTTCTCCTCAGACAGGCCCTCCCATGCCCACTGTCTAAGGGAACATCTGGATTTCCAGGGGCCCGGGGCCAACTCCTTGGCTCTCCTTCCACAGTGGTACCTGGGTCTCGAGGAGACTATCCAGTTTGCTTGAATGTTAATTGCACTTAGGCCTTGTAATTCTAGTAAAGTGCAGGGCCCAGGGCAGGGTCCAGGCGTCCGCTTAGGATTCTTCATCTCTTCCATCCCAGAGAAGGTTCCAGTAGCTATGTTGGGGGAGGTAGCATTGAGGTACAGGAGCAGGTAGCCAAGAAGATTCCCTTCCTGTTGGATCTCTTATCTCTCCCGAGCCTCAAAATGTAAATACAAGCCTTCAGGAATTAGGCCAGAAGAGCCCCTGGGAAAATCAGGAGGCACGTGTCATACATACTGGATCAGAGCGTCTGCCTCGTCCTGGTCAGAGACCTGGGAGGTGGAGGCAGAGACAAGTGTGAGGAAGAAGACCAGAAGCACCCCACGGGCTACCCGTGCTTCCCTGGGAGAATTGTTTGGTTTCTTGGTCACAGTTGTTGAAGGACCGGCCTTCCCAAGCCCTCACTCCATTTCCAAGGTCCCCAGGGACAGGAGCTTGGGGCAGGTTTGCACCTTTTCCCCACTGGCGTGCTGAGGGGATGATGGAGCGGAGGGTCAGATGCTCTTCACCGCAGAGTAGGTCTCAGCAGCTCATGAGGAGATGGAGTGGGCATCTGGGAAGAGCCGTGGGCTTATTTCCCCATAGGCCGACCATCCAGGGTCTCTGTGGTCCTGATGGGGACAGGAGTCTACTAGTCTCCCTTGTCCTTCCTGGGATGGAGGATGCTGGGCTGAACCAAGGCCATGTGTTCTGGACAACACATGGTGCGCCCAGGGGAAAGAGATCTTCCACCCATCTTCAGGGAGCTCGGGTTTCTCAGGGGCTCAGCAGGACAGCACTTTTTTTTTTTTTTTTTTTTTTTTTTTTTGTAAGTTTGTAGCATTAAATTGATTTAAAAGATGAAGTTGGCTATGCCAGGTTGCTCCTAGCTGGCTGACTGGCATTTGAAGTTTAGATGTTGGGCTAATATAAATTGATGCCCATTTGGGGATAATTTGTCTTATCCTTAGCTCAACTTCTTGGGCCCCCAAGTTAGTCCCCTCCGAGGAGTGGTCAGTGTCCCACAGCTGCCCCACTTGGAATTTGTTTACTTTGACATCGAGTGTCTAACCTTTTGACATGGTGATGTGAAGTTCACCCTTAAGAACTGCACAGTTAAGCTACCAAAAACAAAGAAACAAACAAACAAAAAAAAAAAACTTATGTTTTAAGGACGTTTACAACCTTGTGTTGGGCTGTGTCTGTAGCTATCTGTGGCCTGTGCTGCAGGTTGGACGCACCTGCATCCAAACACAGGGGCTTATCGGACCACGTGGAAGCCCACCATGCTCTAGACCTACAGGTGACCCTCGAGTGGTGAGGGTGCTCCCTGGACTCGAGTGTGGTGCTCCCGAGACGGGAGGCAGCATCGCTGTTCTCAGATCTCTGTTGTTTAGCTATGTGCCAACTCCAAGAATGGAGATGCCGGACCCCCATGCCTTGGCCTCTGCATGGAGAGCTAAGGTTTAGGGGAAGAGGGCTGTAGTTCCTGTCTGGAGTGAGGTTAATAATCCAGAATTCAAATTCAGTTGCCAAAGGCCCAGCCCAGGGATGGACGGAGGCCTTCCCAGCAGCTGCCCCCTGCTGCCCTGGCTGCCTCTTTTTCAACCCCGCTTGGTCAAGGGGCTAGACCTCCTAGGAGAAGCCCCAGGCTGGCGTGGGAAACAAGCTCAAGCCTCTTTCTTGCCAATGATACTTGAGACTCCCAAGTTCCTTAAAGTGCTTTAAAAGGATGGGTGTACCCCATTTGGAACACTGGTTTGAGTGGGCTTTTGTTTGGTTTGGTTTGGGTTTTTTTTTTTTTTTTTTTTTTTTTGGTTTTTTTTTTTTGGTTTTTTTCGAGACAGGGTTTCTCTGTGTAGCTTTGCGCCTTTCCTGGAACTCACTTGGTAGCCCAGGCTGGCCTCGAACTCACAGAGATCCGCCTGCCTCTGCCTCCCGAGTGTTGGGATTAAAGGCGTGCGCCACCACCACCCGGCCTGTTTTTGTTTTTTTGAGACAGGGTTTCTCTGTGTAGTTTTGGTGCCTGTCCTGGATCTCACTCTGTAGTCCAGGCTGGCCTCGAACTCACAGAGATCCGCCTGCCTCTGCCTCCAGAGTGCTGGGACTAAAGGCGTGCGCCACCACTGCTTGGCTTGAGTGGTGTTTCTTTTCGGCCCCATGGGAATGTTCATGCTATGGTGGGAAAGATGCCAGGCTCTTTCTGAGGTGAATCCTTTCATTCAGGGAGGTTTCCCAGCCCCACCAGCGCCCCCAAGTCATTTGTGTCCCCAGCGACATCAAGTATGTGGGGACCCCAGAGCACTTAGCAGAATTAAACTTGTAAATAGGGTTGGAAATGCGCCAGTGAAGGTGTTAGGATGAGTCAGCCCCTCCTCCGTGATAACACGGCCAGCTGGTGTGTCCATGAGGAGTGGGAGTTTATGAACTTTGAGGGGGTGTGACTTGTTTTCCCCTCCCGTCTGGGGGTGTTCTCAGCCTCCCTTCGGCACAGGTTAGCATTGTAGAGAGTTTGCTTAGCCGGTCGGCATCAGGTGTTGTGTAGCTTTAGAGCATCAGAAGCCTTTGGGGTTGATTAGAATCAGTTTCTTGGTTTCTGTCATTGTGCCCAGAGGCCCCACCTCACCTACGTACCCTGTTCTCCCACAAGGCCCTGTAGGGACCATCGTGGCCACAAGTCTGGCCAGCCTCTGGCTGCTGGGAGAGATGAAGTCTTGCAGGTGTTTGTTTTGAGGATGCCTGAGGGTCTGGGGACCCTGAGCTGGGACTCCATGTGGGTCACCTACCTCCTGGTTTCACCCAAAGTCCTGCCTTCAACACCAGCGAGTTTCTTTCTGTTGTGATAATTGGGCATTAAACAGTGGCAGCTCTGGAAAGCTTTGTCTCGATGTCTTTCTTTTTGCAGCCTTGGGGATCCCAGCCACTGAACTACCTGGGGATCCCATCCAGGACCTCATTACCTGCTAAACACACACCCAGCCACTGAACTACCTGGGGATCCCACCCAGGACCTCATTCATGTTAAACACATACCCAACCACTGAACTACCTGGGGACCCCACCCAGGACCTCATTCATGTTAAGCACATACCCAACCATTGAGCTATACCTCAGCCCCATTGTGCTTCCTGAATGACACTTATTACTGACTGAGGGTCTGGTTCCTTGGCTGGGGACGAGGACCACATTTGCCCAGCTGATGTGCCCTGCCCCCAGGGGTCCTCCTTTCCCTGCATTGCTGTTCCCATGCCTGGAGCTGGCAGTGCCCACCTCTGCAGTGTGACCTGCCTGCCTCCCCTACTCCACACAGGGTGGTGCTGCTGCTCCCCGAAGAGCCTCCCCGTTTCTAACCTCGTCCTTCACATCCTCCACGTCTCAAAGCAGGGTCCTCAGATCAGCACCTTCAGCACCACACATGGGTGCAGGCGCAAAGGCCAAAGGGCAGTTTCAGGTGTCTTCCTCTCCCGCTCTCCACCTTATTCCCTGCAGACAGCCTCACTGAGCCAAGAACTGCCTATTTTACAGCTGAGTTGACTGGCCGGCCGGCCTTGGCAATCTCTTATACCTACCTGTCCAAGCACGGGGGTTACAGGTGCTCACTGCCATGCTTGGATTTTGTTTGTTTTATATTTTTGGTTGTGAACCTAGCCTTTAATAGCTGAGCCATCTCTCCAGCCCTGTTCATTTGTTTTAACGAGGACTCAGTTCTTTGGGTTTCTAGTGCTGGGAAGAGACACCATGACCATAGCAACTCTTATAAAGGAAAACATTTTTGGTGGGCACTGGCTCACAGTTTCAGAGGTTTACTCCATTATCATCATGGTGGGAAGCTTGGCAGCGTGCAGGCAGACCTGGTGCTGGAGAGAAAGGTAGCTGAGAGTTCCACATCTGCATTGGCAGGCAACAGGAAGAGAGACACTGGGCCTGGCCTGAGCATCTGAAACCTCAAAGCCCACCCCCCAGTGACACACTTCCTCCCATAAGACCACACCTACTCCCACGAGGCCACACCTCCTAGTAGTGCCACTCCTTATCGGGGCCATTTTCTTTCAAACCACCACACAGATATTTGTGCTTGCTCCTAAAGCACTCATAACCACTGAATCATCTCTCTAGCCCCAAGAATTTTTTAAAAAATTTGTTGGAAAGGACATCATCAAAGTCAGGTGTCATAGTGTATACCTGAATACTAACATTTGGGAGGTGGAGGAGACAGGGGTTCAAGACCAGCCTCAACTACCTAGCAAGCTTAAGGCCAGCCTGAGTTATAAGAGAGATCTTGAAAAATTAAACAAACCAGGACATCATCGGTAAAGTGAGAAGACATCTTTTTGTTTCTGTATTTTTTTTTTCAAGGCAGAGTTTCTCTGTGTAGCCCTGGCTGTCCTGGAACTCACTCAGTAGACCAGAGTGGCCTCAAAGATACACCTGCCTCTGCCTACCGAATGTTGGATTAAAGTCATGTGCCATCACCCAGCTGTGAAAAGATATCTTGTAAAATGGGAGAAACTATTTACAAATTATATATCTAGGGATTTGTATTTAGAAAAGAAAATGAACTCAGGGCTGGAGAGATGGCTCAGAGGTTAAGAGCCCTGGCTGCTCTTGCAGAGAACCCAAGTTCAATTCCTAGCACCTACATGGCCCTATTCTGACTTCCCTGGACACATATGATGCCCATACATACATGCAGGCAAAACACTCATACACACAAAGTAATCTTTTTTAAAAAATCTTTTTTTACATATATGTGTATTTTGCATATATGTCTGTGTAGCATATGCAGGCAAGATATATACTGAGATCATTGGATCCCCTGGAACTGGAGTTAGAGACAGTTGTGAGGTGCCATGTTGGTACTGGGAATTGTACCTGGGTTCTCTGGAAGAGCAGCAAGTACTCTTAACTGCTAAGTCATCTCTCCAGTTCCCACATAATCTTTTTTGGGGGGGTTCTTTTGTTTTTTGTTTTCTTTTCTTTTTTTTTTTTTTTTTAAGATTTATTTTATTTATTATACATACAGTGTTCTGTCTGCACTTATCCCTGCATGCCAGAAGAGGGCGCCAGATCTCATTCTAGATGGTTGTGAGCCACCATGTGGTTTCTGGGAATTGAACTCAGGTCCTCTGGAAGAACAGCCAGTGCTCTTAACCTCTGAGCCATCTCTCCAGCCTGTTCCCACATAATCTTAAGAAAATGAATTCATATACCTTTAATAAAAAGCCAACCCAGAGCCAGTCATGGTGGCGCACACCTTTAATTCCATCACTTGGGAAGCAGAGACAGGTGGATCTCTGTGAATGAGTTTGAGGCTAGTCTGATCTACCAAGGGAATTCCAGGCCAGCAAAGCTATACAGTGAGACCCTGTCTCAAAAAAAATCACAAATAAATAAAATAAAAGCAAAGAATCTGAATAACTATTTTTCAAGGAAGGTATAGATTCTGTTGTTTGTTTTTCAAGACAAGATTTCTCTGTGTAGTCCTGGAACTCGCTCTGTGAACCAGGCTGGCCTTGAACTCAGAGATCCACCCGCCTCTGCCTCCTTAGTGCTGGGATCAAAGGCGTGAGCCACCACTGCCTCGTGGTATCGATTTTTTTTTAAAGGCCAATATGTAAATAAAAGATTTTTAATCTCACTAACTAACCATCAGGGAAATGCAAATCAAATCTATAAGGTGTCTCACCACTCCCACTTACAAAAACAACTCCATATAATAAAGAACATGTGCTGTGAATAGAGTAGAGGAGTTGGGAGTCTCCAGGCCACCAGTGGGTTATGAAACAGAGCAGCCAGCCACTTGAGGAAAAAGTTCCTCAACAGTTAAACACAGAATCACTATGCAATCCAATAACCCAAGACAATAAGGAAGTGTGATTACACAAAAATGTACATAAATGTTCATAGCACTATCAGTTGTGAGAATCCAAAAATGGAACAGCTCAGGTGATTGCAGCTGGTGAACAGATTTATGCCCACATAGCAGAAAGAAGCCAGACACAAGTTATGTAATCTCATTTATATAAAATATTCAGAAACAGGCAGACCTACACAGACAGAAAGCAGATTAATGGTTAAGTTCTGGAAGAGAGAGAAAGAACTCGTGGGAACAGGGGGAGGGTGATATAGGAGTCCTGGATTGGTGGATATGGCTTCGTAATTTTGTGATAGTTTTGCCAGCTCAACACAAGCTAGAATCACCTGAGACGAGTCTTCTCCCCCCCCCCCCCCCTTTCTCCAGGGTTTATCTGTGTAACCTTGGTTGTCCCAGAACTCAGGCTGGTCTCAAACTCACAGAGATCCGCCTGCATCTCCCTCCCTAGTGCTGAGATTAAAGGTGTGCACCATCACCACCTGGCTCATATGCCTAGCACTCTGAAAACCCCCAAACTGCATGCCTTAAGTAGGTGTAAAAGGTGTACAGCCCATCAAGGAGGACACAAATTATAGGTCAATTCTTTTAAGCATTGTGACAAAATCATAAATAAAAATTAACCAACTAAATACAGCCTTGCAAAATAAGAAAAAGTCACAGCCAGGTAGGATTGAGATAGAGATGAGTTCATCAGCACGTTTACTGAAAAACTCAAAGCCTTTCCTATGGAATGAATGAATGAATGAGTGTATGAATTGGGCTGGGGTATAGCTCAGTGGTAGGGCCTGTGCAAGTACAGGACACTGGGTTCCACTGAGTCACCTTCCCCCATGACAAAAGAAAAGAAAAAGTCAGCTTGCCAAGGCCTGTGAAATTAGCCCCTTTGCTCTTTTGAGCAAGGGTCGTTCATTTATTGAACATTTATGGATGGAGGGGTTAGAAGTCTCCTTCCTGGTCCAGGATGTGCACCTGCTTTCAGTTTTTGCTTCCTGATTGCAGGGCGGCCACAGCCTGACAGGCGTGTCAGCAATGGAGCCCTTAGGTACCTGAAGCTGGGGTTCAATCAAGCCTGGAAGACCCCAGAGGAGAGGGTGCTCAGGCCCGGCAGGAGGAGATGGTGCTCAGGGCTGGCAGGAGGAGAGAGTGCTCAGGGCTGGCAGGAGGAGAGGATGCACAGGCCCGGCAGGAGGACTTTTTTTTGTTAAGGCTGTCTGTTCAGATGTTTAGTAATACAGATGAAAATGTAAGATACTTAGAACCAGAAAAAAACAAAACACCAGGCTGGGTGAGGTGATTTACGCCTATAATCCCAGCCCTTGAAAGGTGGAAGTGGGAGGGTCGTGAGTTCAAGCCCGGCAGCCAGTCTCAAAGGAAAACAGGGAGGGAGCGTCACTCCTTTATCTCACAGGGTCTTTTCTTTTTTCTTTCTTTCTTTTGGTTTTTTGAGACAGTTTCTCTGTGTAGCTCTGGCTGTCCTGGAACTCGCTTTGTAGATCAGGCTAGTCTCGAACTCACAGAGATCCTTCTGCCTCTGCCTCCTGAGGGCTGGGATTAAACATGTGTGCCACCACTGTCCGGTGACTTTTTTTTTAATTTTCAGAATATGGGCTCAAACCCAGGGTCTTACACACACTAATCAAGCATTCAAGCACTAACCTACAGTCCCAGGCACCCCCTTTAATTTGCACACACACACACACACACACACACACACACACACACACACACACACCACCACCACCACCACCACCACTGTTTTCAGTCTTGCTAAAATTGCCCATGCTGGCTTTGAATTTGCAATCCTCCTGCCTCAGGTTGCAGAATAGCTGGGATCACAGGTATGTACCATCACACCATGTTCACAAACATTTTCTGCATACCTACTACGTGCTTGCATCTGAGGACAGCCATAGTGCCTCCCTTTGTGCTGCTTACAGCTGGTTCCAATTCAGCCACAGTTATAGATTGGCACGTCCATTTAAACCGCAGTAGACAGACTCTGTGTGGGATGCCATAACTGAGTGGAGGGGTCACACAAGAGGGGGTCACACAAGAGGGGGTGGGGCAACAGCAGAAGGTTTCCGAATGCATAACGACCAAAAGAGAATTTAAAACCAAGTGTTTCTGGCCAAGGCTGCCAGGGATGCATTGTGGAACTTCAAGGCAGCCTTGGTCTGAACACAGCATTCGTGCTTGGCACAACACCTGTTCTCATGCCGTGCATGTTAGTGAACTCTGTCTGAAACATCTTGCTCGCACTGGAGACTTCAATAAGAGGTCATTACCCCCGTGGGATGATCTTTCTGTACGCTCTGAATGAGTGTTGTTACCATTGGTTAACAAAGAAGCTGCTCTGGCCTAAGCCAAGTCAGGTTATAGCCAGGCGGGAAATTCAAGAGAGAGACAAGGAGAAGAAGGGCGGAGTCAGGGAGATGCTATCCAGCTGCCCAAGGAACAAGGTGCCAGCAGACTGGTAGCGCTACGGCTACGTGGCAAAATATAGATGAATAGAAATGGGTTAATTTAAGATGAAAGAGCTAGCCAGGTGGCGGTGGCACATGTGTACCTTTAATTCCAGCACTCGAGAGGCAGAGCCAGGTGGATCTCTGTGAGTTCAAGGCCAGCCTGGTCTACAGAGCGAGATCCAGGACAGGCACCAAAACAGAGAAACCCTGTCTCAAAAGAAAGAAGAAAGAAAGAAAGAAAGAAAGAAAGAAAGAAAGAAAGAAAGAAAGAAAGAAAGAAAGAAAGAAAGAAAGAAAGAAAGAAAGAAAGAGCTAGCAAGAAGCCTAAGCCATAGACCAAACAGTTTGTAAATTAATATTAAGCCACTGAGTGATTATTTTATAAGCTGCTGCAGGCCAGGCGGGACACAGGAAAACTTCCGTTTACACATTACTGTGCATACAAGATTTTTGGGTCTTACAGAAACATAATGGCTTAATTACAGAAAGCAGACTAAGATGGATGGACGCTCACCCCAGAGTTCAGATGACCCTAGCTGAGTGGACGCAGGAGGATGCCTGGTGGATCTGTTGGCTGGTGTCTGTGTTGCTCTAGGCCACACATCCTCTCAGAAGTATGTGGTCCCTTCATGGACAGGACCACTAGGAACTAGGTGTGCTTGCACACCCATCAGTACTCCAGAGGCTGAGGCAGGAGGATGGAGAGTTAAAGGCCACCCTGGGCTACATAGCAAGACCTTATTGCAAAAAATGTGGGAAGGAAAAAAGGACAGAAAATAAAAACAACTCTGAGGATGCTGTCTGGAGCTCTGCCTGGGTGCCAGAGGTGTTCACCCAAGGCCAGCATATTGCCCCGTGGTGGTCACTGACAAAAGCAGACCCTGCTTGGAAGCTTGTTTAGTTCATTCTTTCAAAACCCACAGTGAACTATGATCACGTCTGGGAGGCAAAGCCAGGCGGATCTCTGTAAGTTCGAGGCCAGCCTGTTCTACAGAGCGAGATCCAGGACAGGCACCAAAACTATGCGGAGAAACCCTATCTCCAAAAACAAAAACAAACAAACAAAATTTATATTATTATTATTAATTTATATGTATATGCCTACATATGAGGTCAGAGGGGTATCAGATCACTTGGAACTGGAGTTATGGGCAGTTGTGAACTCCCCAATATGGGTGTTGGAATCAAACTTGAGTCCTCTGCAAGAACAGTATGCACTTTTAACCACTGAGCCCTCTCTCCAGCTTCACCTTTTTTAAAGACAGGGTCTCATGTAGCCCAGGCTGGCTTCAAGTTCTCTCTGCAGCTGAAGATGACCTTGTATTTATGATCCTCCTCCCAACTTGCCAGTGCTGGGACTACAGGCATTATAGGTGTAATTATTGGTGTAACACACACACACACACACACACACACACACACACACACACACACACTGTTTGTTTTGTTTTTTGAAACAGGGTTTCACTGTGTAACGTTGACTTTCCTGGATCTCCCTCTGTAGAACAGGCTGGCCTACTCACAGAGATCTGTCTGCCTCTGTCTCCCAAGTGCTGGGATTAAAGGCATGCACTACCAACTCCTGGCTCACACAGTGCTTTTATGAGGTGCTGGGATGGAATCCAGGACTCTGAGCATGCAAGGCAAGTAATCTATCAATTGAGCATCACCCCCAGCCACTCAGGCCCTCCTCCTTTTAAAAGACTAGCTGCTGAGGGCTGGAGAGATGGCTCAGTGGTTAAGGACTTTTACTGTTCCTGCAGAAGATCTGGGTTAGAGTCCCAGTGTCTACATGGTGACTCCAGTTCCAGGGGATTTATGCCCTCTTATGAGCTCCGTGGGCATCAGGCACCCAGGTGGTACACATATATACACACAGGCAAAACACTCATGTACATAAAATAAATCCTTTTTAAAAATTAAAAAGGCATCATAAACATCTTTCTCTTAAAATTTAGTTACTATTATGTGTGTTGGTATTGTGTTCCCCAAAATATTGTGTACTCTAATAAACTTATCTGGGGTCAGAGAACAGACAGCCACTAGATACAAAGGCTAGAAAATGGTGGCACTCACACCTTTAATCCTAGCATTCCAGAGATAGAAATCCCTCTGGATCTCTGTGAGTTCAAGGCCACATTGGAAATAGCCAAGCATGATGACACACACCTTTAATCCCAGAAAGCCAGCCTTTAATCCCAGGGAGTGGTGGTAGAAAGCAGAAAGATATACAAGGCGTGAGGACCAGAAACTAGATTTGGGCTGGTTAAGCATTCAGGCTTTTGAGCAGTAGTTCAGCTGAGACCCATTCCGGATAAGGACTCAGAGGCCTCCAGTCTGTGGAGACAAGACGAGCTGAGGATCCAGCGAGGTGAGATAGCTATGGCTTGTTCTGTCTCTCTGATCTACCAGCATGGACCCCAATAACTGGCCTCAGGTTTGATTTTATTAATAAGAACTTTTAAGATTCCTGCTACAATTATGTGTGTGTGTGTGTGTGTGTGTGTATGTACATGTTACCTGTGTGCCACAAGCATGCGTGATGCATGTGGAAGTCAGAAGACAACCTTGTGGCATCTGTTCTTTCCTTCCAGCTTCACAAGGGTTCCAGGGATCAAACTCAGAGCTTCAGGCTTTCACAGTGATCATTTTTTTAAAAGATTTATTTATTTATTTAATGTACACTGGTGCTTTGCCTGTATATATTTGTGTGAGGGTGTCGGATCCCCTGGAACTGGAATTACAGACAGCTGTGAGCTGTCATGTGGATGCTGGGAATTGAACCCAGGTCCTATGGAAGAGCAGCCAGTGTTGTTAACTGTTGAGCCATCTCTTCAGCCCCCACAGCGATAATTTTTTGGTTTTGTTTGTTTGTTTTAGAGCTCTGGTCTTACTATGTAGCCCTGGCTGGCATGGAACTCTCTATGTAGACCAGGCTGACCTCCAACTCAGAGACCTGCCTGCCTCTGCTTCCCAAATTTGGCAGAAAGCAGGTGCCTTTCTCCTTTGCTGACTTTAAATCCTATTTTTTTTTTGTGTGTGTGTGTTTATTGTTTTTTTGTTTGTTTGTTCGTTTGTTTTGTTTTTTTTGAGACAAGGTTTCTCTGTGTAGCCCTGGCTGTTGTCCTGGAACTCACTCTGTAGACCAGGCTGGCCTAGAACTCAGAGATCTGCCTGCCTCCCTAGTGTTGGGATTAAAGACTTGTTCCACTACGTACGGCCTGGCTCCTAAATCGTTTTCTTAAGAACTATGGTAGCGCCTAGCTGTGCAGATGTGTCCTGATACACATTCACATGTCAGACATTTTTATGTGCCTACCAAATAAGTTTAGAAGGTTCCAGCTGTTCATGGGTTCCCTGACCCTTTGGGAATCTGGGTTTTGAAGTATCTAATCCATTCACACTGTTCTCTGGGAACTGCCTTTGTATTGTGTATGCGGGAAGGTTTGTGCTTCTGCTCTGTGAGTGTGTGTCCTTCCTTCCAGCTTTACAGAAGTCTGGCACACCCTAGTGGGCACTCAAGGCTACTGTGTCTCGCTTTCCCGCTGTGCCGGCTGGGCATGCCCACCGCTAGGTGGCGCCTTGACACCAGTTTAGGGATTAAGCTCTTGTGTCTCTTTCAGGCTGGGAGTATTCTCTCTCTCTCTCTCTCTCTCTCTCTCTCTCTCTCTCTCTCTCTCTCTCTCTCTCTCTCTCTCTCTCTCTCTCTCGTTTTTCGAGACAGGTTTTCTCTGTGTAGCTTTGTGCCTTTCCTGGGACTCACTCTGTAGCCCAGGCTGGCCTTGAACTCACAGAGATCTACCTGGCTCTGCCTCCCAAGTGCTGGGATTAAAGGCGTGCGCCACCACCGCACGGTTTATTCTCTCTTAAGGGAATTTCAGAATTGAAATTTGAAGATTAGGCTCAGCTAGTGGCTTGAGCTGAGGACATACAAAGACCACAGGGCCCTGGAAAGTGACTGTAATCAACTCTTGGGCACTTTTCAGTTCCTTGGACGGGAACCCCTCACAACACTTGAGGCCAGGAAGTTAGGGAGCAGGTAGTTGAGCAGAGAGGGAGGGCTTCTGTCTATACCTTGGCAGGCAGAATGTGAAGGAAAAACAAGACAACAAAGTGGACCACGTGGGGAGCTAATTTTGAGAGGATTGTATAAACTGAGTTTAGGAAAGAACCAACACAAAGTGCATCTTGAATAAATTATTTCACTTTTATTATTATTTCATGCCCTGGCAACACGAAAATCCCCTTCTTAGGAACTATGGTCGTGTGAATGGATTGACATGCATACCCTCTTTTAAAAAGATTTGTTTTCTTAAATTATGTGTCTGTATGTAGATATGTGCGCATGTGTGCAGATGCCGGGGAGGACAGGAGAGGGTGTTGGATCCCCTGGAGTTGGAGTTACAGGTGGCTGTGAGCACCCTGAAGTGGTTGTTGGGAACTCAACCCTGGTCCCCTGTCCGAGCCGCAGAGTGATCTTAACTGCTGAGCCCGCTCCCCAGCCCCAGAGGACATGTTAAAATCTGGTGCTCCCCATTTTCTCTTTAGTGGGTTTGTGAAAACAGAAGAACCTATGCAAAGGGCATTAAAACATCTCAGGACACGAGGGTTAGGCTTCTCAGAGTAGAGTGTATGGCATCTGAGCCGTGAAGCTGAAAAGAAACTGGAAAAATGATGCAGGCAGAAGGGGCAGGTGGGTGACAAGGGCGGTCAGTCAGATGGCGGTCTGCTGCCCTTGGGAACTCCGTGGAGGTGTGTTCTTTCTCCTGAGAGGTTGAAGGGGCAGATCACACTGGATCAGGAAGGCACTGGGAGTGGTGGATAAGAGCCTAGCTCGGATCCTCAGGGCAGGGGTCCTCTTGACTGCCATCCCTACCCCGAACTCAGTTCTCACTCATTTACACGAAAGATACGAATTACCTACGGCCTGGAGATGAGCCTGGAACCCGTCTCCAGAAGGCAGATCACATGGCAGCCAAAAGCCTGGATTCGAATCCTGCCCTTTCTGCTCATGGATCGGCTGACCCTGAGCACATGTAAACTGGCATGCCATGTCATGTTCATTGCATACTCACTGTGTATCAGCTGTGGGAACAATGAATAACACGGGCGAAGGCATGCTGTGGCTAAACCCTGCATTCATTGTATCCTCTACTCCTTTTGCCCACCCTAGGAGGGGAGGCACCTTCATTCCACCTAGGAGAGAAGAGGAGACTGGGGTCCATGGAGATGGAGCTATTTACCTAAGGCAGAGAACAAAGACAGGATTCAATCCAGGCGGTCTGTGCCTCTGGACACTAGCCTGGTCTCCCACAAAGCCCTAACCAGAACAACACCCTTTCCCTTTCCAACAGAGCTTACATGTAGTAGGGGAGCAGGAGATGGAGGCACATAGGAGCAGCATGTGCTAGGCATGACGGCACATGCCTTTATCCCAGTAGAGGCATGCAGCTCTCTTGGGAGTCTGAGAGCGGCCTGGTGTATACGGTGAGTTCCTGGCCATCCAGGGCTACATAGCAAAACTCTATCCCAAAAGGAAAAGAAAAGAAAAAAAAAAAAAAGGAAAAGAAACAATTATCGTCCTGGATGGCTCTCAGAGGTGTTTGGCTAGCCTACAGCAAGCGTCAGGTAAGCTGGCAAACGTCTGCAATCCTAGCATTCAGGAGGCAGGTGGGTCAGGAGTCTGAGGTTATCCAGCTACACAGTAAGTCTGAGTCTATATAAAATGCTGTCAAGCCTGGTTACCTGAGTTCAATCCTTGCCACCCACGTGGGAAAGGAGAGAGCCAACTCCTGAGAGTTGTCCTCTGACCTCATTAATTCAATGTCATGCATGCGTACACATGTGTTTGAGTACACACACACACAAATTGTAAATTTTACTTATTTATTTATTTATTTTTGGTTTTTCGAGACAGGGTTTCTCTGTGTAGCTTTGTGCCTTTCCTGGATCTCGCTCTGTAGACCAGGCTGACTTCGAACTCACAAAGGTCGGACTGGCTCTGCCTCCCAAGTGCTGGAATTAAAGGCGTGCGCCACCACCGCCCGGACACAAATTGTAAATTAAAAAAAAATAAAATTAAAGGGGCTGGAGAGATGGCTTTTGGTGGGTAAGGAGCATTTGTTCTTTTTTTTAAATTTTTTTTAAAAAATATTTATTTATTATGTATACAGTGTTCTGTCTGCATGTATCCCTGCAGGCCAGAAGAGGGCACCAGATATCATTACAAATGGTTGTGAGCCACCAAGTGGTTGCTGGGAATTGAACTCAGGACCTTTGGAAGAACAGTCTGTGCTCTTAATCACTGAGCCATCTCTCCAGCCCCCAGAGCATTTGTTCTTGCAGAGGTCCTGGGTTCAATTCCCAACAGTTACATGGTGGCTCATAACCATCTGTAACTCTAGTTCTAGGGGATCGGATGCCCTCCTCTGGCTTCCAAGAGCACCCAACCTTCATTTACACGGTACAGAGATATACATGCAGGTAAAACATCCATACACATTAAAAAAAAAAAAAAAAGCAAACTCATACCCCAAACCTAGCATACTAAAAGTGCTGGATAGGAAAAACAAACAAACAAACAAGATACAGATGATAGAGATGTGGGATGTGGGATGTGGGGTGAGGGAGGCAGCTGGTGACTCGTTTTAAACACAGTGGCCAGGATATGCATTATGGTTACATTTGAAACATTTGAGTTAAACCTTGAAAAGCAAAACTCAAAATCAAACAAAACCCAGAGGGAGGCAGTCGGGCAGAAGCTAATCTGGAGAAAGCAAATTCCAGGACTGGGGAAGAGGCCGGTTCTAAGGTCCTGAGGCAGGAGTGTGTGCCTAGTGGAGACAGACATTAAGGAAGTCAGTGACTAGAAGGAGAGAGAGACGGAGGTGGGGGGGGGGCAGCAGTCAGAGGAAGGTCTGTCGCAAAACAAAAGGAAAAACAAGCAAACAAAACTAAACCAGAAAGAGCCAGCACAGAGATCCAGGAAGGAAATGAAGAAGGAGAGCGTCCCAGAGGCTGAAGGTGTCCGCGTGGAGCAGAGTCCAAAGCAGCTGCTTGGGGCACTTAGGATCTGGTCTGGCGAAGTGGCCCCAGGCGCCAGGTTGGACGGTGAAGGTACCAAGAAGAAACCCCTGAGAGAGCCCAAGGAGATGAATGAGGAAGGTAGCTGGACGCCGGGGCAAGGGAAGGGCCCCCCGGCCACAGGTGGAATTAAGAAATCTGGCACAAAACAACAACAAAAACCTGAGCTGTTCTGTGTCCCTAAAATGAGCGTGACCCTCTCCCGTTCCTACTTCAACATACTCTAGGTTATGGCACGACCCCAAACTCATAAATTACTTTTAAAAACCAGAGAGGCAAATGATTCAATGGCACACAGCTAGGTGACGGCGGAGATCGTAAATGGCCTGGTGGCGCAGACCTTGCCTTTAACCTCAGCAGGCACGCACGAATAGAAAGAAGCAAACCGCCCAGAGAGCAGGAGCACGGTAGGCGGGGCACAGAGCTAGGGGCGGGGCTGGAGGCTGCAGGGCCGCGGGGGCGGGGCCGGCGAGGCAGGCTGCGGGCATGCGTCCGGCAGGCCTTGGGGGCGGAGCTAAGAGGTAAGGGAAGCGGGTTGGGGGCGGGGCCTGAGAGTTGAGAGCCGGATCCCGGGAAAGCTCTTCCCCACTGCAGCTCCTGGAGGCAGGGCTGAGAGGGGCCGATGCGGGGCTGGGGCGTGGCCAGGGAGCTAGGGGCGCGGCTGGGGTGTGGCCGGAGAGTTAGGGAAGCACGATGGGGGCGTGGCCAGGGAGTTTGGCAAGGCGCTGGGGGTCGGCCAAGGAGCTAGACTAGGGAGCCGGGGGCGTGGCCAGGGAGTTAGATGAGCGAGCCAGGGGCGTGGCCGAAGAGAAAGGCTAGTGGACGGGGCGTGACCGGGAAGTTAGGGGCGGGGCGGGCCAGGGGGCAGGGCGTGAGGAGGCCAGGACAGGGACGCTGCGGGTAGTGGAGGCAGGCCCTGCGCGGTGCAGCCAGCCCAGCGCGGTTAAGTGCAGCGTCCCCCGCGCCCGGCTCAGGCAGCCCCGGCCTCTCCGCCCCGCGCCCGCCATGCCCGAGCAGCTCAGTGTCGCGGAGTTTCTGGCCGTCACCGCGGAGGACCTCAGCTCCCCAGCCGGGGCAGCTGCCTTCGCCACCAAGATGCCCCGGTGCCGGGGGGCGGCTCTGGCACGGGAGGAGGTGAGGGGCCGAGGCGGGAGGGGGCTCACGTCAGTTCGGGGCCTGGCTTTGACCTTTGCAGGAGTGCTTGGAGCTACGATGGCTCTTTGCGGCGCTCCAGAAACTCGCCTCTACTAGATCTACGGGAACCTAGCTCATCTTAAACATCTGCGTCCTCGCGGTGGAGCTGGGAAGAGGGACTTTGTGGGTGATCTTGGGGTCACCTCGATAAAGACTCCTACATGTTGGGGCACATCTCTCAAATACTTTGGGCGACCTGCCCATCATATGTGTATTTGCTCAGTGGCTTACAGCTTTGTGTTTTCGTTGTTGGAGCCCCACAAATATGCAGCCCCCTAGGTCACTCCCTTTCTGAGAAGCAGGCTCAGTCCTGAATCAGCTACCTCTCCCGGGCTTCAGGAGAGAGGAGACCCCCTCCTCCTGGCCTCTGGTTCTGAGACTTGGCTTGCCTTGTGGAATGAATGTGAATGGGAAGGCGCCAGGAGCCGGGGCTCACCTTGGCTGTCGCGGGCAAGTTTACAGACTCCTTTCTCCTCCCCTCTCTTGTGTTTCCAAGGCAAAGTGTCCCAGGCCCTTTCTTTCGCCCTTGTAGGCTGCCCCACCCCATTCCCATGCTCACTGGAGTTCATTCCTCTTCTCTGAATTCGCTACAGTTTTTTTGTCCGTAAAGAATATGCTGGAGCAGACAGCCTGTGGTCTGCGGCCAGAGGAGGATATTGTGACCCCAGCCCTCTTCCAGAAGATGCCCCAAATTGGGGCGGCATTTTGGACTTCAGCAGTACCCTGGCCCCCCACCCTTCACCATAAGTGTGCCCCTACTGTGTGGCAGATACAAAGCTACACAAAATTACTCAGAGCTGAGGTCTTAGGAAATCTCCCTTCTTCCTCTCCCCTGACTGGCTGGCCCTCTGTCTGGACTCTTTCCTCCTTGGTAAGGAAGACAGAGACTTGTACAAAGACCGTCAATTTCCAGGGGTGCTAACCTGTGTTCAGACCCTGGCCCTGCAGTTTGCAAGATGGGTGGACATGGTCATGTGACCTGACCTGTAAAGTGGAGGATAATTGTTTACCTCATAGAGCTGTGAGATCATGGAAGCAATGTGTGCAAAGATGGGAACATTACTGTCAAGGTAATTGACAGATCTCTTTGGATAGCAATCTCTTGGATCTTCGTTTCTTGTGCACACAGTAGGAATACTTCTTGGTTTTTGTTGCTGTTTAAGACTGTCTTGCCATATGGCCTAAGCTGGCCTCAAACTTGGGGTCCTCCCACCTTGGCCTTTCCAGAGCTGGTGTTACAGGGGTGCACACCACACCTGGACTAGGAGTCCATGTCTTTATGAAGATAAGAACCAGTGAGGCTAGGACGGCTTGAGCAGAAGCCCTGGTTTAGAGTCCACTCACAAATGCGGGTATCTCACTGGCTGCTTCGAGGGAAATGCTACCCCATAGCCTTAGCCTTGTCCTCAGGAGTGCCTCCTTCGGGTAGGCTCAGAGCCTCTGCATTCCAGGACATCTCTAGGGGTTTTACCTGCCATCCTGTTGTCCATTAGACTGTTGAGTCAGAGCAGAAGGGACTGCTCTGACTGCATGTGCCTGCGCATATGACCCTACCTGGTGTTTAAGCACTTTGTGTTGGGAGACGAAATGAGTCTAGAAATCCAATGGGCTCTGGTAGGGGCTCAGATTTGCCCCAGGGCAGGCCACACAAAAGCCAACCTTTTTAACCTTCAGATCCATGCGCTTACAAGCTTTCATTTTTTTAATTATTTCAACAGAAAGACATGGGTTCCCCAAGCACAGCTTTTCTCTTCTGCATTCCAGTGTCCCCAAAGTTAAGTCTGACATTTGAATTAGATTTTGCTGGAGTTTTCTGGTTGGTTTTGTGGTCGAATCACTCTATTATTATACTGTGCTTACATGCCGTTTGATACTGGGTTTTTTCCTTCCTCCAGGACTGGGTATGACTAATCTAACTCTGGGATTCCATCTCTAGTCGCTTCCCAAATCAAGGCTTCCAGGTCTAGGTGGTTTCCTGGAAGTAACTAGGGACTCTGTCCTGGGACTTGCGGCCATTTTTGGTCAACCCTACTGGGAAGGACCTGGGACAGGTCATAGGAACCAAGAGCGTGCAGGCTGGAGTACCCTGTGAGAGTGCAGTCAGCTCAAATCCCTCTCATTTAAGATGGAGAAATAAGCTGGGCGGTGGTGATGCGTACCTTTAATCCCAGCACTTGGGAGGCAGAGGCAGGTGGATCTCTGTGAGTTCGAGGCTAGCCTGGTCTACAAAGCGAGTTCCAGGACAGCCAGGACTGTTAGACAGAGAAACCCTGTCTCAAAAAAAAAAAAAAAAAAAAAAAGAGAGAGAGAGAGAGAGAGAGAGAGAGAGAGAGAGAGAGAGTGAAAGATACAGAGAGGGCAAGACACTGCCTGAACTCCCGGAGCAAGGGTGTGTGTGGGGCAGCTGGCATTTCTCCCTCTTTGTCCTAACCTCTGGTCCTGTCCTCTTCCTTGCGACATTGGCCTGCCTGGTCTCCCTCTAGAACTTCTCTAAACCTCAGTTATTTCATCTTGAAACCGAGTCTCCTAATTCCCCCCTGCTTAACCTCACTGGATTTAAAGGTTGTTTGTTTTTCATTGTGGATCTCCGTGCAGCACGGAGCACGGGAGAGTATTGAAAATAACCCCTGCATCAGACAGCCCCTTCCATCCTGGACCCCCCCCAGCCATCGTCCCATTGACTTTCACAGGGAAAATAAAGCGGTTGCCGTGTGTGACTTGGCGGGTCTGGCTGGCGGCCATGTTTTGTACGATCCTCTGTGCCATTTCTGCGCTGGGCACTGAGGAGGACATCATGATCCTTCTTTGGTTTGCTGATTGGATGAGGACATGCAGCACATCTTAGGGTAACAAGTAGGAATGCCAGGAGCTGTCCTGAGTGTCCAGCAGTGTTGTCTGAGGCCAAAGGAAGAGCTGGGGTGAGCCAGTGAGGACCAGGGCAACACAGGGACCTTCCTGGAGGAAGTTCAACTTCCAGGCAGAAGACTAGATGAGCCTGATTTAGTGGAGAACGCAAGGGAGCGAATTCAGGGACTGGTTCGAGGAAAGCATCTCAAGAAGTCAGGAGACCATTTTGACCTGTGCTCTGCAAGAGGCAGTCTTTGTGGACACGTGCACGCTCCCAGTGTTTATCTTCGGAGCTGATGGACGGGGGAAGGGTCATGGTTAGGAGAATGTTTACCTAAAATCTATATCATGTCTGACAGTGCATAGTTGAAATTCTGATGGAGTCAAAATGACCTTTTCCTTAGAGCGTGCGTGCGTGCGTGCGTGCGTGCGTGCGTGCGTTTATTTGGAGACAGGGTCTAGCCCAGGCTAGCCTAAAATTCATAATCCCCACCTCTGACTTCTGAATGCTGGTATCACAGGTGTGCACTACCACCCCTGCACCCAGTGATTTTGGTTTTCTGAAAGAATTTCTTTTCTTTCTTTTTTATTTATTTTTATTATTAAGAAATTTTCCGTTCATTTTACATACCAACTACAGGTATCCTTCTCTTCCCTCTTCCTGTCTCCAGCCTCCCCCCCACTTCTCTTTTCTTTCAGGGCCTTGCTGTGTACCCCCAGGCTGGCCTCAAATTCTGCCTCAGCCTCCTGAATGTCACAATTATAGATGTGTGCCACCTCGTCTGGCTAAAGATCTCATTCTCAATTTTAAATATTCTCAGGGTGGGGATATGGCTCAGTGTCTTAGGTCCAGTTCCAAAAAGCAAAACGACAGCATAACCAGTGTTAGTATTCTCACAACTGGCCTCATGGTGTGTCTCTTTGTTTTAGTGTAAAAATTATGCAGGCCGGGTGTGGTGGCACATGTCTTTCTTTAATCCCAGCCCTGGGGAAGCAGAGGTAGGCCGATCTCTGGCAGTTCGAGGCCACCCTGGTCTACAGAACGAGTTCCAGGACAGCCAGGGTGATGTAATAGAGGGATTTGTCTCAAAACACACAAAAAAAGATTATGTGATCCTGGAGACTGTAGAAAATAGGAACCCTCTCAAGCCTGTGTCTGTGGAAAGGAAACTTGTCTTAAAGAATTAGAGGTGTCTCTCAGAACTGAACAGTGAAGCCAGGAAGTCGCCATGTGGCCTGGGAGAATTCAGGGGCTTAGGCAGCTGCTTCATATACCTTCTCCCACTCTGTCTCACCCGATTATCTTCTGCTCCCTTCTCATTACATAGGCCCGAGAGTGCAGCTTCAGTCCCCATGGTCATGTGACCTCACTGGTCCAGTGTCTGAAGGTAACCCAGCCAGTCTCTCATGTCCCACTTCCAAGTTCCTGGCAGCCCAGCCCAGCTTCTGGACTGATGACAGAAGCTGGGTCTCCACCCCTCGTTCAACAGAGGTCACGGAGGGATAGACGCAGGCAGGGTAAACATGGCCACAGTTCTACCCTGGGGGAGGAGGGCCCTTCTTAAAGAAGGAGGACAGGGTCCATGAAGCTTCTCTCTATTGACGGAGTCTGGCTTCTGGGGAGAGGCCCATGCTGCCAGGTGCCTCCCTGTTTAGAGCAGTTACACATTATCCCATTGGAATGCTAAGGGATGCTTGGCATCTCTGAAGGCCTTGAATGCAAGTTAGACATTCGGACTCTTTGCTGAGCATTGGGGATTAAAAACCCAATCATGTTGACCAAGGACAAGATGAGGCAGCCTTGCCAAAGGTCTCACAATGGCTCTGCATTCCAAGCTGTGTGGTGGGTGCTGGGAAAATCCGTCTCTCTTGCTGAGAGATGCAGTCGCTGTCCTAAAGGCAGTCTCTTCCGGAGAAGTGAACCAGGCAAGAGATGAGCAAATTCAACAGCAATTGCATATGGTAGCAGGTGGCAGGAAGTTCATCCTCTTGTCCAGGCCTTCCTTAAGGCTGGGCCCTGGGTCACCATCTCTCTTCCTGCTGTCTTTTTCTCCAGACTGTCCTGCCCATGGCTTCAGTTACCTCAGGGCTCTCAGTGACTCACCCAGCCCGGACTCATGTCCAGTGGTTTGCAGAGGTGTTTTTTTTTTTTTTTTTGGTTTTTCAAGACAGGGTTTCTCTGTGTAGCTTTGTGCCTTTCCTGGAACTCACTTGGTAGCCCAGGCTGGCCTCGAACTCACAGAGATCCTCCTGACTCTGCCTCCCGAGTGCTGGGATTAAAGGCGTGCGCCACCACCGCCCAGCTTAGTTTGCAGAGGTTTTGCTTAGACCACACTCGCGACTCCTCCGGCCGGCTGCCAGGTTCTGGGGCACAAGCTGGGAGACTCAGACACTCTTTTCACCAAGGGCCATGAGTTTTGCCGGCTGTGTGTCTGCAGTCTGCCGACTTTTCCTTATTGCTTCCTGGGCCACACCTGTCAGCTCCTCCTAGAACATTGTGGTGACCTCCAGCTGGCCTGGCTGCTCAGCTTTCTTGTATTTCCCACAGATAAAACTTTTATTTATTTATTTTGTTTTTTTCAAGACAGAATTTCTCTGTGTAGCTGTCTAGAACTGTCCTGGCTGTCCTAGAACTAGCTCTGTAGACCAGGCTAGCCTCAAACTTACAGAGATCACCTACCTCTGCCTTTCCAGTGCTGGGATTAAAGGCGTGCACCACCATTGCCCGGTTAAAATTTATGTTTATTTGCGTAACTATTTTATTAACATTTGGTTTCATTTCTTTCTTTCTTTCTTTCTTTCTTTCTTTCTTTCTTTCTTTCTTTCTTTCTTTCTTTCTTTCTTCCTTCCTTTCTTTCTTTCTTTCTTTTTTTTTTTTTTGGTTTTTTTGAGACAGGGTTTCTCTGGCTATCCTGGAACTCGATTGTAGACCGGGCTGGCCTCAAATTCACAAAGATCCGCCTGCCTCTGCCCCCTAAGTGCTGGAATTAAAGATCATCAGCAACATCGGGTTTCTTTATAGAATATATTTTCTCTTCCTTGAGACTAGACTCTTAAGCTTGGTATTATGTTCCCAGTTTCACATTTTCGGTGTGGCCAGCGATTGAATTTAGGGTGTCATGTGTACTAGACACGTCCTCTGCTGTGAGCTCTACACCCAGCCCCTTGTCGTAACCTAGAAAGTATCGGTTGAGTAATCAATAAATAACACATAAAAACTAGAAAGAGGACGATGGGCTGGGGTTGTTCAGTTAGAGGGAGCGGCTCCAGCCAAGTCCTCTGGCAGTGAAGAACCTGGATTGTCTGTGATACTGAAAAGAGGTCAAGGGGAGGGGAGCTGTGTGGGGTCATAGCATTCCCGATGAGTTAGGATAGACAGGGTAGGTCACATGAAGCTTATAGGCAACGTTAGTAACTTTGGTTTTGCTGTGGTGTGTGTGTATGTGTGTGTGTGACTATTATTATTGTTACCATCATTACTCATTATTATTATTTTGAGACAGGATCTCATTTATGTAGCCCCGGTTCTCCAACTCACAGAGATCCGATTGCCTCTGCCTCCCGAGTTCTGGGACTAAAGTCGTGTGCCACCATGCCTGACTTGTTTTGCTTTTTTGAGACAAGGTCTTACTTAAACTTAGTACTCATGGGGCAGAGACCATAAGACCATAACTTTTGAGGCCAGCCTCGACTACAGAATCAGACCCTGCCTCAACAAAACAAGGCACACAGAGAACTATGTCAACAAGTGAGGGGTCTAGGAGATGCCTTAGTAGGTAAAGTGCTCGCTGCCCAAGCATGGGGACCTGAATTTAGACTCCCCAGTACCTACATAAAAAGCCAGGCCTGCCAGTGCATGCCTGTAATCCCAGGGCTGGGGAAGGAGAGGCAGGAGGGTCCCTGGGGCTTACTGGACAGCCAGTCTATTGAATCAGTGAGCCCCAGGTTCACTGAGAGACCCTGTCTCAAAAACTAAGGTGGGGAAGCCGGGCAGTGGTGGCACACACCTTTAGTCCCAGCATTCCCCAGAGGCAGAGGTGGCCTGATCTCTCTGAGTTCGAGGCCAGCCTGATTGCAGAGTGAGTCCCAGGACACCAAAAACTAAAATAAATAAGGTGGAGAATGATTGAAAAAGACACCCAGTGTCATCCTCTGGCTTGTATACACAGGCGCGTGCGCGCACGCACACACACACACACACACACACACACACACACACACACACACACACACACCAGGCCCAAACAGTGGGATATGGTAGGTATGTCTTAGGCATCTTACTGTGAGCCCTAGCAACACCCCCACCTGGGCTGTTAGCAGAATAGGAACTCACTTGAATGGAAACTCAGTAGTTCCCAGAAGTGCCCAGAGCTGGAGAACCGGGCCTGAGCAGCAGGCAGAGATCAGCCAAAAAGGACACACAGAGCCAGGTTGGCAGGACACTGCGCCATGCACTAAATGCCACAGCTTGAGGTGTCACTGTTCCTGGGACACTGCCACTACAGATGTGTATCAGCACTACGAATGGACTTCCTGTGCTCTGTAGTTCTGGTTCAGACCCACAGTGAGAGCCTCTTATTAACTGAGCCTAGGTGCAGGGGAGCCTGGAAAAGCAAGAACTCAGGGTTTTTTTGCCTTTTATGAGACATGGCCTGCTAAGACTTGTGTCATGATGTCAGATGTCCTTGGCACGGGCTAACCAGTGTATAGGGTGTCTGGGAGTCTATAACCCAGGACTCCCAAAGTCCCTGAATCTGTGCATCTCATTTACATCCATCTTAGTGGTAGAAATGGGTGAGATCACCTCTGGGAGAGGAATGCAGGGGCCCAGGTCATTGATTGCTCTGGGGAGATGAAGTCTGGAGAGATAGTGGAAGAAGCCAATGAAGGAGACTGAAAAGGAGCTTCTAAGGAAGTAGAGAGGGACCTGGAGACTGACTGCAGGACTTCAGAGCTGGGAGAATGTTTGGAGGAGGGAGGCATGGCCAGCTGCCGGGGTGCCTCTGTAGCTAAATAAGCAGATAGGGAAACCACCAAGGGCTTCGGCACTGCGGAGGTCAGTGGCGGCGAGTGTGTGGACAGGGTTGGTGCCGTGTTCTCCTGTGTGCTGGAGAGATGTGCACAGGTCACAGGAGATTAGTCTGCTGCTTGGAAGAGAGTGAAGAGAGGTGAATGAGACCTGGGGATCTGGGAGCCCAGCCCGGCCCCTCCTAGCTAACTGCCTCTGTCTGGGGTGAGAAGGTCGGCCTCAGCCTGGTCTCCAAGTCTGTCCTGCGTACTTCAGCCTTGAGTGTGTACTTTCCTTGGCTGATGCCAGCTGTTTCTGGTCATTGGAGTGACAAGGTAGAGCTGGGAAGAGAAACTGAAACTTTGGAAGGAAGAAACACCCTCAAAGGCAGTTTGATCATCTGGTTTTGTTTTAATTGTAGCATGTGCGAGTGATGTGTGTGAGGAGGGTGAGTGCGGTGGTGGGCGGCTGTGGCATTTGTTGTTGTGGATCTGTGAATGTGTGTGCTGGTGAACTTGGACATGTGCGTGTGGGAGGCCAGAGGCTAACCTCAGACGTCTTTTCTTCATTGCTCTTACCCTTTGTATTTTCAGATAGGGTTTTGCTTGCTGCCTGCCTGGCCAATGACCTCCAGGGATTTGCCTGTCTCTACCTCACAGAAGTACTGTGAGCCTGGCTATTTATGTGGGTGCCAGGGATCTGAATTCGGGTCCTCATGCTTGTCCAGCAAGTGCCTTACTGACTGAGCTGTTTCTCCAGCCATTGCTATTTATTCTCCTGAGACAGCATCTCCTGTAGCTCAGGCTGGCCTTGAGCTTGCTATGTAGCTGAGGATGACTTTGACCTCTTGATCTTCCTGCCTTTCAATCTCCAGGTGCTGGGACTGCAAACATGTTCCATCCGGTTTGAAGAGTGTTAGGGATTGAACCCAGGGCTTCACGCATGCCAGGCAAGCCCTCTACCACCTGGGCTACATCCCCAGCCTTCAATCACTTAGGGTTTAGGCAGATGTTTCCAGGAGAGCGTACAGGTTCCTCAGGCTCCCAGGCAGGCCCCAGGGGTGTCATTTCAGCCTCTCCAGCCACCAGAGGCACTTTGGAGGACTGAGCTGGCTGGTCAGGTAGCAGCTGCTGAAGGTTCTTCTGCTCTTGTTCTCAACCTTCCACGAGCTTGAAGAACCTCAGATACCTTGGGCTCCACCTTGACCCTATGGAATCAGAGTCTCCCAGGGGCGAGGCCTGAGCAGGAGCCGCCTGGAAATTCTCCAGGTGGCCGAGCGGTCAATGTGATAGGAGATCAGAAAGCTTTGAATGCCCACTAGAGGTTAGTGACCCATTAAACCATATTTACAGAACACCCATGGGGACAAAGGCAGTTTCTGAGGTCATAGAGGTGACCAGACAAGGGCTCCATCTGGTAGGGAAGGACGCCGTCCTTGAAAGCATGATCAACCTATGGCCCACGTATCCATTTGCAATCAGTAAGTGAGGCCAGACGGACCTGGCTTTGAATTTTGCTATTGGCTGTATGACCCCAGATAATAGTTTAACCTTTCAGAATCCAGTTCCCCATGCCTAAGTCAGAGAGCATGCTAACAAAATTCTTTGAGAGGATTTCATCACAGACCCAGCACATAACAGACAGACACTTACATGTGTCTGTAACAGGGATGAGGCAACTTGTACCAGTGAATATGCGTGAATATGAGTGACCTGGCGCCAGGTCAGAAAGGGCTCTGTGCTTTAGAGGACAGTGAATGAAGTATGGAACCTGTCTGTTGTTTATTACCATCTTTTTATTAGGATTTTTGAGACAGGGTCTTCATTTGTAGCCCAGGCTGACCTTGGACTTGCAGTGATCTCCTTGCTTTGGCCTCTTAGGTGCTAGGATTATAGGTATGCATGGCCAGGCCTGGAGCCTTTGTCTGTTTGTCGTGTCCCCCCCCCCCCCCCCCCCCCCGCCCCGCGGGAGCTGAGGAGGACTGAACCCAGGGCCTTGTGTTTGCTAGGCAAGCGCTCTACCACAGAGCTAAATCTCCAACCCCTTGTTTGTTTCTTTTCAAGACAGAGTTTCTCTGTATAGCTCTAGCTGTCCCAGAGTTTGCTTTGTATGCCAGGCTGGCCTTGAACTCACAGAGATCCACCTGGCTCTGCCTCCTGAGTGCTGGGATTAAAGGCATGCGCCACCACTGCCCGGCCAGCATTTCATTTTTAAAGTCCATCCCTTTGCCTAGCTTAGCACAGGGAGCAGGCAGTGTAGAAAGTGTTTTCCACAGACTCACTTGGGTGATTCCCCACAGAAGGAACCTACCAGGGCATCGAGGGACAAGGTAGCAAGCGGGATTGCCAGGTAGCATACAGGATGGCCTTGCAGTATCTGGGCCGTACGTCACCCTCCAAGTTGTTCATCCGTTGTCTGAAATGTAAATCCAGCTGGGTGTTGTGTATTTATTTTTCTAAATCTGGCTACTCTGCCAGCAGAAAGTGGAGAGCCAGGATTTGCACCTGGGAAGCTGGCCCAGAGCTGAGCTTCCTGCCTCTGCTGGTGATGCCTGGCTCCTCATGCTGTCCCCAGGGTCCTTGAGGTCATAGGCCTCAAGGGAGGCGCCAGTGTTTGTTTATTCATTTGTTTAGTTGTTGTTATTTGTTTAGTTTTGTTTGGCACTCTAGGTAGTTTTCCTGGGAAGCCTGGGGACATTAAAAAAGCAGCTACAGGACAATGACAGCTATTAGGAAACCCTTCCTATGCACAGCACGCCAAGGCAGTCACTTAAATGCTGAAGGGGTTCAGTGCTCTGAGATAGGTACCATCATTATCTCACTTGATAATGGGAAATGGAGGTTCAGAGAGGTTAAGTCACTTGTCTCACATCACACAGCTAAGAGGACTGGACCCCAAACTTGGACATCAGACTATGACAAATGGAGTTCTTAATCCCTGCTGCCTTTCTGTGTTCCTGTGGGGCCTTGATAACAGTAATTAACTGACTAATTAATTAATTCGATCATTCCTTCATCTCATAGGTATTAATGGACACCCTGGTGGTGGGTGAAGCATATACAAAAGTAATGAGGGGGCCAGAAGGATGGCTCCGTGGGTGAGAGCATTGGCTGCACAGGCCTGAGACCCGAGTTCAGATCCTAGCAGCTGTATAAAAAGCTGAGCGCGGTCACGCCAGCGCCTGTCACCCAGCACCGCAGGAATCAGAGACAGGGACGGACTTACTGGCGGCCAGCCCAGCTCCAGGTTCAGTGAGAGACCCTGTCTCAGAGGAATCGGCAGACAGTGGCAGGACAGGGCACCCCTGCCCTTCCTTGGCCTCCACCCGTGCACGCGCGCGCGCACACACACACACACACACACACACACACAGAGGAGGCCCTCCCTTCCCTCTGTTTCCAGCCTCGCCCCCAAGGTCACGTGTGCGGCACACAGGACTGAAAGGGCTAGGGATAAAGCCTGTAGCTGGCACTGAATGACAAAAGCCAGGGCAGGTCAGCTTTGCCGTGGTGGGAGTTGGGGTGACCCTCACGCTGAGTCAGGAGAGGTGACGGTTTCCAGAAGGAAGAAGAGTCCTCCAGGCAGAAGGAGCAGCTGAGGTGGTGACTGGATACAGATTGCTAAGCGCTCCATGGCTGGTGCCCGAGGGGGTTCCTGATGAAGAGCAGGGGTGGGTGTTGTCCTGGCTACCAGTCGAGGCCAGAGGGCGCCAGGCTCCAGATCTCTTACTGTTCTGTCCAGCAGGCCAGGCTCTCTCCCTCGCCTGGGTGGAATCCAGGGCCGGCAGCCAGGGGTCGGCTGGGAATCTTCGGGAATCTTCAGCCACCGGTCCAGCAAAGTTCTTGCTCTCTTAGCTCATCACTGCCGAGAAGTCTCCTGAGGAAAATCCCAGCCAGGAAACTTGGGGTTTATTGAGGCCTCCGTGTGGGGGAGGGTGTGGCTCCTTTCCTGCAGACCCTCTTCCTCTCCGCCTCCAGCTACCCCTCAAGGGGCAGTGGAGGGACTGAGTTGGCCCGGCTGGCCTGCTGCCCAGGCTAGGAACCATCCGCAGAGGCCCCATCTGGGGTGTCTGGGGGCACAGGGCAGGCTCGGACTCTGTACTCGTACTCGCAGGAAGGAAAGCCGCTAAAGTCCTGAAATAATAAATGGCAGAGCCAGCAGGAGGCTTTCCCTGTCACCGCCAGCTCCGGGGCTCTGAAGAGGGAGGCCCAGGCGTGGGGGAGACAGGGCAAAGCCGCCCTACGGGCCAGACCTGGATCTCATAGGGGCCTGTGAGGCAGAGGGTCGAACTCCGCTCTCCTCAAGGACCTCTGACTGCTCAGGGGGACATGCAGGCCCAGGACACAGGGACACTGGGTGAAGTCACGGGTGGGCTTGTGGTCCTGAGGCTGACCAGGCTGGAGCAGCCTTGCAGGGCGTCGTGAACTCAGCTGAGTCCCAAGAATCCCTTGGAATGGGCCTAAGAACTCACAGCTGTCCGATCTAAACTGCAGATGAGGGAACTGAGGTTTAGAAGGAGAAGGAGCTTTCTCTGGGCACACAGAGGGGGCAGGACCTCATCCCCTCCAGCCTCCGGTCCAAGTCACTTGGTCGTGCAGCTTTGAACACGTGCACTGGGAGGCTGGTCCCCTGTGTGCCTGTGTTGCCTCTGAAGACGTCCCCGTTAGGGGAGTTGGTGCTCTTCAGAAAAGACGATTGGGAAATCCGGTGTGGGGGTGTGGTGACACATGCTGATTATCCCAGAATGTGCAAGGCTGAGGCAGGAGGATTGCTATGAGTGTGAAGCCAGTCTGGGTTATAGAGTATGGCTCCGGCTCAAAAGAGAGAGAGAAGAGAAGGAGAGAAGGGGAGGGGATGGAGGGGAGAGGAGAGGGCTAGAGAAAAGCCCAGTAGGGTCTTTTCCTCAAATGCTCGAAGCCTTGGGTTCACTCTGGAGGTAAAGGCGGGGGGGGGGGGGGGGATCAGAAGTTCAAGGTCATCCCTAAGCTATAAAAGATTCCCTCCCCCAAAAGGAGATGGAAGGAAGAAGAAGAGGAGGACGGGGCTCCTACCCTGTGGGTTTGCCTCATGGTTTGCTGGGGCGGGGAAGTGAGAGACCTTGAACTCGTTTGCCCAGCCTCCCTGGCCTCCCTCCCTCCTTCCTCTGTGAAATGGGGAGACTAATCACTACCTACAGGGTGTGACTGATAGAGCGAGGCACTGCAGAGCCCCTGCCCCAAAGCCACAGCCCTCAAGTGGGCCAGTGGCCCATTTTACAGGGTGCGGGCTCTCCAGCTAGTGTGGAGTCTGCGTCCTTCCTCCTGGAATCTGCTCCAGGCCTGAGTGGTTGTACTCCTGTCACCCCGTCCTGCCCCAGGGACAAGGCAGCATTCCCTGTCTCCTCCCTGGGCATTGGCTGCAGCTGCCCTCTGGAGCCCAACTTTCTACCCCAAGACCATGTTCAGACCCTCTAGGTGCTCCATGATTTGTAGGGTAAAACCCAGGGGATTGTTAAAGCTTGGCCCCTGGAATCTGCCTGTCTGGCTAAGCGTCTAGGTTGCAGGCCTTCTTTGGGCACATGCCATAACTTCCAGCTGGCCAGTTTCCTCATCTATAAAACCTGCATTTGATGAAAGGACTCCACAAGAAATACAGAGTGGGCCTGGTGCTGGCAATAAAGCCCGGCATGCAGCGATGGACAGACACGTCCACTCACTGCTGTTTACCCTCCTGGGGGTCTTCACTGTGCAGCCAGAGGCTCAGCTCTGGGGGGCCTGACTGCTCACACTTCTTCGGGCTGTTGCTCTGGGGCATCTGGCAGGGGTGCCTGACCCTCCTTAGAGTCCTCTCTTGCTTTGCTCAGTCTGTGGCTCCTCATCTTAGGATCTAAGATGATGCATCGCTTCCCATAGGTGGGCCCAGGGCTGCTCTGTGCTCTGGCCCTGGGTTTGCCAAGCATCCTCAGCCCTTAGCCGGCACCTCATCACGGGTATGCTGTCTTTACCTAAGCTGTGAGCACTGAGACAGGGACAGAGCCTCATCCTCCATCCCCTCCCCCCCACCCCCCCCCCCACCCCTGCACCTTGAGGATGGCAGGAACTCATCATGACTGTGATACCCCCGGGTCAGTTTTCCAGGGGCCCTCAGTCCACCCCTGGCAGTGGAGCTAAGCTAGGGTTACCCCAGAAGTATGAGGCTGGCAACGTTTCCAGGCCAGCCTTACCCTCTCTGTTCCTGTACCAGTCACCCAGGCTCTCTAGGCTCTAAGCTTCCCTTGGGATCTGCTGCATCAGGAGCAAAATTAGTGCCCAACATGGACAGCACAGCTCACTTGCACAGGAGCCACAGGTCAGCCTTACACAGTTCATTGAGAAGAGAGTGGTTGAGACTGCCATTCTTACTGGGTGGCGGAGCCGGCAGCCCAGGGGGACTAGGGACTGGGGTGAGAATCACCCTGCCTGAGAAGGGTTAGGCCAGGCAAGGAGTGGTCTCCTCTCTCTACCTTGTACTCCTTGACTGACCGCCTCTACCAAGGGCTGCCTCGGTCCCTCCTAGTCTCCCCTGGGACCCTCCCACCAGGCCTGGGCCCCAGAATCTCCCAGTCTCCATTCTCTCTTACTGAAAGCTGAAAGGGGCCAGCTCACCGTGCAGCATTGAAGGCGCTGAGTGAGTTTCAGGTTACTCGGGCAGCCAGCCCTCAGTTCTGCTCTCCCCAAGAGCCCTTTTGTCTTCCTTGTTTGCTTTGTAGAAAATTTTGAGCCTACCCTTAGCTTACTCACTGGTTTCAACAAGTGTCTTATTCTTTCACCTTACAGCCCCCCAGTTTTTCCTTTTTTAAATTTATTTTTAGTGCATCTGTGTTTTACCTGCGTGTATGTCTGTATGAAAAGTGTCAGATCCCCTAGAATTGGAGCTATAGACAGCTGTGAACTGCCATGTGGGTGCTGGGAATTGAACTTGGGTCCTTTGGAAGAGTAGTACTCTTAACCACTGAGCCATCTCTCCAGCCCCCAACTTTTACTTTTACTTTTTTTTTTTTTTTTGGTTTTTTTGAGACAGGATTTCTTTGTGTAGTTTTGGTGCCTGTCCTGGATCTCACTCTGTAGACTAGGCTGGCCTCAAACTCACAGAGGTCCACCTGGCTCTGCCTTCCAAATGCTGGGATTAAAGGTGTGCACCATCACTGCCTGGCCCAACTGTTACTTTTTATGGGAAACTTAAAACATTCACAGAAACATTAAGTTGGCAAACTCCGTCCACCCCTTGCTATTCCTCTCTGGTCCATACCACCTGCGTGTGCCACTGTGCCTGGCTCCAATTCTCGTTTATTTTGATTTGTCTTCTGTTTTATTTTATTTTATTTTATTTTTTTTTTTTTTTGAGACAGGGTCTCATGTAGCCCAGGTTAGCCTCAAATTCACTACATACTCAACAATGGCTTTGGATTCCTGCTCCAACTGCCTCTACCTTTGAGTCCTGAGAGTGCAGATGTCACCATGTTGGGATCACTCGTCTTATTTGGAAACAGATCCCATCTTATCATTTCATCCTTCAGTAGTTAGGGATGCCTTTCTAAGCAGCAAGGATGCTGTTTCTGTAACTACGTTATCATCATTGTCCTCCAAACTTCAACAAGATCCCAATATCCCTAAATCGTCAATTACTCAGTGTTGTCCTAAGACCTTTTACTTTTATGTGTGTGGATGTGTATGAGTGAACACGCTCTTATGATGGTGTGCACATGTGTGGATGGTATGACGTGTGGAGGTTGGAGGATAACCTTGGGTGTTGGTCCTCGAGTGTCTTCCTTTTGTTTGAGGCAGTCTCTCATTGGCCTGGAACTTTACTGTGTGGACTGGGCTAGCTGTCCTATTAGATTTCAGGGATCTGTCTTTACCTCCCATCTCACTATCCCAAGATTACAGGCATGCACTACCATACCCAGCTTTTATTAAAAATTTTAAATGGCATATAATGTGTTAGATACCATTATAATGTGTGTGTGTATGTGTGTATATATAATTAAAAAACTCTATATGATACCATTATAATTTTTTGTTTTTTTTAGACAGACTCTCACTATGTAGCTCTGGCTGTTCTAGAACTCACCATGTAGACCAGGTTGGCATCAAACTCACAGAGATTCTCCTGCCTCTGCCTCCCAAATGCTGGGATTAAAGACATACACCTCATCACCTGGCTTCCATTATGATATTTTTAAACAGAGTGTGCTTTGTGGTTCCACCCCACCCACTCACGCTCGACTTTTTACATGGGTTCTGGGGATTCGAACTCAGATCCTCATGCTTATGAAGTGAGCGCTTTACCGACTGAGCTGTTTCTCAGCCCTCAGTTGCTGAGACAGGCTTTCACTATTTGGCCCAAACTGGCCTGGGACTCTCCTTGACAGGGAACTTTATCTTCCTACCTCAGTTTCAGTTTCCCAAGTACGGAGATTATAGATGTGTGCCGTCATACCCAGCTGCAGCTCTTTCTCTTTCTTTCTTTTTTAAATATGGAACGCTTCACGGCTTTGCGTGTCGTCCCTGCGCAGGGGCCATGCTGATCTTCTCTGTATCATTCCAATTTTAGTCTATGTGCTGCCGAAGCGAGCATTACAGTTCATTTTTAAGAACTGGCTCGGGCTGGAGAGATGGTTGAGCACTAGCTGCTCTTTCAGAGGACCCAGGTTCAATTCCCCGTCCCTATACCGTGGCTCACAACCCTCTGTGACTCCAGTTCCAGAGGATCAGATGCCCTCTTCTGGACCCCTCGGAAACTGCATGCAAGTGGTGATAGACATCAAAACACCCATGTGCATATATAAGAAATAAATCTTTAAAAATATCAGGGCTCAAATGAAGTTCATGTAATGTCGTTTGTTGATATATATTTTAAAGACTTGAGATTTCCTCTCCAGGACTGAGGTTGTAGCTCCGGGGTAAAGCACTTCCTTGACATTCTCAAAACCCTGGATTT
Organism: Peromyscus maniculatus bairdii; assembly: GCF_049852395.1. Taxonomy (NCBI): domain Eukaryota; kingdom Metazoa; phylum Chordata; class Mammalia; order Rodentia; family Cricetidae; genus Peromyscus; species Peromyscus maniculatus. The sequence goes on from NC_134853.1 coordinate 154,840,539, forward strand.
GATCCCTAGCACTACCAGAGAGAGAGAGAGAGAGAGAGAGAGAGAGAGAGAGAGAGAGAGAGAGAGAGAGAGCTAGCTTAATTCCTCTCTTCTCAAATCCAGGCGGTGGTGGCTCACATCTTTAATCCCAGCAGTTGGGAGACAGAGGCAGGCAGCTCTCTGAGTTTAAAGCCAGCCTGGTCTACAGAGTAAGTTCTAGGACAGCCAGGGCTACACAGAGAAACTCTGTCTCAAAGAACAAACAAACAAAATCCCCCTTCTCTATTCCTTCCTCTCTCTCTCTAGAGACTCACTTCGGCTGGGACTGTTTGCAGTTCCTACATTATTTACTAAGTGTGTTTAGTGTAATTTGGTCTGGGCATTCAAATAACCTGCTTTAATAACCAGGTTTCCTATCTAGAACATGTAATTTAATCTCCCCCATGCACATCAGTCTGAGATCAAAGGAGTCAGGATTCCCCACCTC